>NC_142490.1:20973209-21342123 GCF_965113065.1 Corylus avellana | reverse complement strand
CTTCTCCAAGAATGTGCTCTAAGACTATATACATATACATGATCAACTGCCACAACCTTTGAAAGCAACTTCAGAATGCTTAAGACCTTGTAATCGTCGTTCACTTGGTCGTATCCAAATGCTAATTCTAATTCAAAATAATTCGGCTTAGTGGGTAATTTCTTGTATTTTCGGATTAATGGGTTCCAAATCACAGTCTCGCTGGGATTGCTGAGATTGCCGTTATTTCGGTTGATTGATTTGTTCCAATAATGGGGAAAGCTGCATGTGGAGGCAAACCAAGCCATTGCAACAGCCTACAATTTTAATGGCGGGTGGTGCTATTTTGGTTGAAATAGAGAATGACCGTAGCATCTCCATGGGCTCGCTGAACCAATCATCGTCGGAAAAGTTTAGCAAGTAGTAATTCTGCAAGAAGTAATTCTTTGGCTTACCGGCGTGCTAGAAGCAATTCCGCAAGAAGCCATTCGTCTCTGCAATGAGAGTGCGTTCTCCGTTGGCCTCGATGGAATGGTTGAGATGCATCTTGATGAAATCAGGGTCGTTGATTAACGCAAACCATGACTTTGATAAGCACTGGAAATGCACCAGAGGCTTGACGAAGAGTAGAGAAAGTATTGTGGTTATCAGTTCTTGCGGAAATACTGTTTTCAATTTCATCTCTTTGGGATTCATCTTTTTGTGGGTTTTGAAAGCTATGGCGACCGAAGAGGTTAAGTGGCTAAAATAATATATATATATATATATATAAGCCATTATCATATAGTATAGTCGAACGTTCGTAGCTAGAGTTAAGGTCGAACATTAGAGGATCCAACATCGAACCTTCGATAACTAAGGCAAAAGTTAAAAAGTCTTATTTCCAATGAACTATGTTAGTTTTTGTGTTGGCTTAATTCAGTTCTAAAATACAGATGTTATTGTTCATGAGCTCAAACACTAATATAGAATGCTCATAATCAAATCTCCACCGTTCATAATATAGATTCATGTGTCATGAATATCCCTGCAAAATTTCAGCTCAATCGGACCACAAATGCCCATCGATCGGAGATGTTGATCAAGACTGGACAGAATTTCCAAAATGCTGTTTTTTCCCACTGCAGGCACGGTCTGGATAGGCCTTCCCCGGGTCCGGACCGCATTTCCAGAAACTCCATTTCTACTCCGTAAAGCCCTGTCCGGACAGCCCATTAACCTGTCCAGACACCCCGTAAGTTTTAGGCCCAAAAACTTGATTTTAAGTGGGTTAGGTCTAGGGTTTTGTCGAGGGTATATATACATCATTATAGAAGAGAGAGGTACAAATTTTCGCCCCCAGATAGTTCGTCGGAGGCTGTGCTAAGAGAGATCATATGTGGTGAGCGTTAATTGAATCTCTTAAAGTTTTAGTTATTCATATGATAAATCTACAGTTGAGAAGTTTATCGGAAGGGTCTGATAAAGGAGAATCACGTTGAAAAAGATTGTGAGCAAGGAGACGAGTTGTAGGCTTATCGATCTTACAGAGTCAAGGTCTTGCAAAGGGTTGTAAGTGTTCCTAGTGTCTGTAATCTTTAAATAATCTTTTGATAGTGATTTCCTGTGTTTGGCTGCCCCGGAGAGGTTTTACTTTTAGATCGGTTTCTAAAAAGTTTCATTTTCGTCACAAAAATCCTTGTGTGTGATTGTTCATATTTTGGTGATTGTTTGCTTTGATAAATATCTGTTAATTCCGCATAAAATTGTGATATGGAGTCGGCATAACGTTTTTCAAACTCTAATAAACTTAACAAACCCACCTCCCAAAGCTAATCACAACCTTGATAGACACTCTGCTTACTACACTTCTATTGCCTATGACTAGGTTTAATATGATTTCAACACGATTTTTTTTTTTAACAAAAAATAAAAAAATAAAACAAAACAAAACACTGAGTATTAGTAAGAATCACTAATGATTTAGATAATGATGTGGATCTTAGCTTTTAAAGGAAGATGATCTTGGTTTCTACACACTCAAAACATTTGGCTTTTACAAGTTTAACTTTAAACCAATTTTTATTGGGACTACACTATATTTTTGTCAAATTCAATGGAACAATCAATGTTGTGGTTTTAGTTCGGGAATAGTGCACATGATGCTTGGAATATTAGACGTAATCGTATATGTAAATGAGTAAAGTTATAAATCACATCGGATGATTTTAAGACATTTACATGTATATGCCATTGGCTCTAATATTTCAAAAGCATTCTGTGCACGAGTCCCTGTTAAAATTGTAGAGTCTAAAACCACGAGATTGATCTTTCTACGGAAATCTACAGAATTATAGTGTAGTCCCCATAAATTTTGATCTAAAGTTGAACTTGTAAAAGCCAGATGTTAAGTACTGAGTGGACATCAAGATCGTCATCCTTCAATTTACGGTGAAGGCTAAGATCGTTGACTTGTTGGAAAACAAGAAAATTACAGGCTGAATTCTTGACAAAGCTTTAACACAAAAACAAATCAACCCAAAAATTCCCAAGAAAATCATGATGTTTCCCTGAAGATATTCTTCCTAACAGAACTGAAAATTCTCTTAGAAAGCAAACAGAGAGAGCCAGCAAAAGTAACAAAAATACCACAATGTGTTATGTTCTTTCTATGTGCCCACAAAAATATCAAAACCCAATGCATACAAAAATCTCTCCCAAAACTTTACAACCAAAATAAATAAAAATAAAAATAAAAACTTTAGCCCATATATTCCTTCTATTCATTCTATCAATATCCCAAATGAAAATCAAATTAAGGCCAACAAATAAACCCCCAAATTCATCCAATCTCTAATTCGAAACACCCACGACAATTGCTATCAATTAACAAACATCAAAATGCCCAAAACATTTGTCAACCAAAAAGATGATAGAAGAACACATGTGCATATATTGATCAACTCAATGGTCAAGCTCCCCATCAAGGAGAAGGAGGCTTCCCACAACAACAAAGTTCAACTCGGATTCTTCTATCCTTTTCCTTTTTTGAATCTCAACAATCCTGCTTCTCTTCTTTTTTATGTTATACCAATAAAGTTTCCCTGAATACTCATGCATCAAAACCTCTTCGCCATTGTTTGAGAGGGCTAAAGGCTTGGAGTAGGAAGGAGTTTGTTGTGGACTATGCGGCAACCTATAAAGCCATGTCCAATTGCTCGCCGCCACCCCGTACTCCTTCATCACCCAAATGTCCAAAAAATTGTTCACAATTAGCCTCCCAAACACACAGGCATCCTCCCAAGATCATTAAATGTGTGTTGTATTCGAAAAACGGTTTAATTTTAATCGGAACCGCATGCATTCGAAATTTCTCAGTGTTGAGATCGAGTGCGACAATGGCACTTGTTAACCCGCTCCGACCAGCCACCCAATGCAAAGCACCGTTCAAGGAAGCCGAGCAATGCATATGCAAATACAAATCCTTGTGAGGCAATTTGTCTTCCACCATTCTCCAAGAATTTCCTCTAAGACTATATACATGATGACCAACTTCGGCCACACTTGCAAGATCAGAGGCAAGCCGTGGACGGGGCTTCAAAATCCATACAACCTTGTAGTCGTCATTGATTTGGTCATACCCAAATGCTACTTTTAACACATAATCATCAGGATTTTCTATCGGCTTAAAGGGTAACTTTTTGTATTTTCTGATCAATGGATTCCAAATCACAATCTCATAATTGGGATATTTGTTTATTTCTTCAAAGGAGCAACAAAAGGAACAGATATGGAGGCAAACCAGGCCGTTGCAATGGCCTACAATTTTATTGAACATTTCTCCTCGATGGTCGAATGGCCGGTAGATCTCCACCGGCTTGCTGGACCGTTTCTTGTCGGAAAAGTTTACCGAGTAGTAAGTCTGCGGCGTAAGGCCCTTGTTTGCTTCTGAAATGAGAGCGCGTTCTCGGTTGGTCTTAATGGAGCGATTGAGGTGAATCTCGATGAAATCTGGGTCGTTGATTAGGACAAACCATGACTTCGAAACGCACTAAAAACGCAGTAGAGGTTTGACGAACAGTAGAGAAAGCATTTCGGTGATGAGCTCTGGGGGGGGAATATAGTCGTCATTCTTCTGTAGATTTTGGCATTTTGCAAGTTTTGGCGGTTGAAGTTGAGTGAAGTCATTACAATGGGCTGATGGATTTTCCTAGGCCTTGGGGTAAGGTGGGCCTGGGCTGATAGATTGGTTTCTTATTCAAATTAATTATATAATATTTTTTTTTAAAAAAAAAATGAAAATTAGGTTATTTTTAGCATTTGAATTGACCTCACATCACGTGTAAAACGAAAATTATTAAAGTCTTCCTTCAATTTTTATTTTTTTTTAAGCATTTTCGTATGCCTTTCTTATAAATTCAAGAAAATGCTTATGGATTTTTCGATTTATTTCTAGCAAGAATGAGATCTACATTGAATAAATGATATATTCATTTATGTGGTAAGACAAGAAGGAATTATGTAGGACGGCAATCCCTATTTTGGGTGAAAGCAATGGCAATAAAATAAAATTTAAAAAAAAATGGTTTTTGTGGTTGTCAATTGGCCTAAATTACAGATCACTTCATATGGTATAAAAATAATTTATAGGTCATTACGGTTGGCCTAAATTACAAATCAGTGAGTAAACTGTTATTTTGGCCTACTCTGAGAATCTATAACATAATTTTTATACTATAGAGAGTTATTTGTAATTTAGGCCACCTACCGGGACTATAAATTATTTTTTATACCACATAAAGTGGTTTGTAAAACTCTATAAGGATGTGGTGTAAAACTCTATTTTACAGTCTTCAATAAAAATTTGACACATCAGCTAAAAACACCAAATAGAATAGAGATGAAAACCCTTTCTCCTTCATTCAAATCAATCCCACCACCTACCACCCTTCACCCACCTTCGAGCCCCGATACCAGAATCTCCAAAACCAATCCAGACAGTAGCTCAGGTGGATTTTTCAATTGGTATTTTGTTTACGATGTATTTTTTCAAGAGAAAGAAAATTATTTGATGTAAAGAGTTATATTATTTTTTGGTGTTTCAAACTTAGGTGTCTGCTTCCTATTCGAGGATGCAAAACACACAGTTCACTCCACGACCTAATTGAAGTTATTTTCAAAAAGGTAAATATAATCCTTCAATTTCAGGACCTAGCGATTTTTATATCTCAATTTGATTCCAAAATGTGGCCTCACGTTCATTTTCCTTTGTAATTTGTCCATTTGTTTGCAGTTGGCAGAGGAGAGTCAAACGAGACAAAGCATCAGCGATCCCTTGAATTTCTTTTGAAAAGAATAGCCACACATTTTCTACGGAAGAGAAAGGAAGGCAATTTCCTCTCTTTTTTTCAGCTCTTTGCATAAATAAACCCTTCAAAATCAAGTTTAATGATTAAACAATATTCCACATTTAAGTTTTAAATGTAAGAATTGATACAAAATAAGGTATGAAAATGCTTTCTTTACCAAAGAAAATATGCATATTTAATCTCAAAAAAAAAAAAAAATGCATATTTAAGCCAGCCATTATCATAGAGTGTAGTCGAACATTCGTGGCTAGATTTAAGGTCGAACGTTCTTCACTAGGGTTTTTGCTCAAACATTCGATCACTAAGCCAAAAGTTAAAATTCTTATTTCCAATGAAGCCTAATGAACTTAGTAAACCCATTAGCTCTTTCAAAGCAAATCACAATCTCATTAAACATTTGGCCTACTACACTTATGTCTATGACTGGGTTTAATATTGTTTCAGTAGGGTTTAAAAAAATAAACACTGGGTACTAGTCAGGATCATTAATGATTTGGATAATGGCATGAATCTTAGCCTTCACTGCAAATCAAAAGAAGATGATCTTGGTTTCCACACACTCAAAACATGTGGCTTCTATAAGTTCAACTTTAAACCAAACTTTTTTGGGACTACACTATATTTTTGTAGAATTCAGTAGAAAGATCAATGTTGTGCCTTTTGAATCTACGATTTTAATCGGGACTAGTGCATATAATGCTTTTGGAATATTAGGAGCCAGATGTTGAGTGTGTGGACACCAAGATCATCATCCTTTGATTTACAGTGAAGGCTAAGATCCACACCATTATCTAAATCATTAATGATTTTGACCAATACTCTGTGTTTTTTTTTTTAAAAAAAAAAAGAAAGCATATAATTAGTAGCAACATTACATTTATGCTTGGTGGCTTTCTAAGAGAAATCTAAATGATTTTCAACTAGTCTTCACGCATGGTATATATAGTGGTGAAAACTAGAGGTTATAGACGATAATGTAAAAAAAGAAATTAAAGCTGTCGATGTGTCTTATTTGAAGGAAACGTGAACGAGTGAAGTCAGTGAACCTAGTTTACTTACCCAAAAAAAAGGTGTTCAATTATATTAGATTTACATTTGTCTATTTAAGAGTAATGTTATTTAATGATTTTTGAAAATTTAAACATTTTTCTGTTTTTTGTTTTGTTGAAAAGTACACTTTATCCCCCCAAGTTTAAGCCAATTTTCAATTTGACCCCAATGTTTCAATTTTTATAATGCACACCCCCAAAGTTTAAATTTTTTTCAATTCAACTATCAATGTTTCAATTTTTATAATGCATTCCTCAAAGTTTAAAATTTTTTCAATTCCACCTATCCATTAATCGCTATCGTCTTCTCTAACGGAAATGTGATCACGTGACTCGCATGTGATCACTTATGTGCCTACCTTCCCCAAAATGCCCCCAACCCATCTCTTCGCAGTTGAATTCAACACTGTCCAAGACTTCGAGTCCGTCGTCTTCTTCAAAACCCAGAAAGCCAATCTTGTCATTTCCTGTAGATCTCTCACCGATCCTCTGGGAATTTATGTTCGTCGGGTTCTCTGCTTCAACGGGTTTGCTCGCTAGCTCACACCACCTCTTGGGAAGAAGCTTCAAGATTAACGGGCAATCTAGCCCTTGATCTCTCTTCTTTGCCTTCTCTACCAGGGCCCAAGAAGAACTACACAGCTCTAACAGTGGGAGTTTCTGTTGCAATGGTTATTCTTGCACTAGCTGCAATCGCCATTGCCATTTACATCTTCAGAAAGATAAAGAACGTCGACATAATCGAAGATTGGGAGCTCGAACTAGGCCCGCATCATTACTCTTACGAAGAACTGAAGAAAGCAACCAATGGCTTCAAAGACAAAGAGCTACTCGGGCATGGCGGATTCAATCGAGTTTACAAAGGGACGCTTCCAAATTCGAAGGCCGAAGTTGCGGTTAAGAGAATCTCGCACGATTCCAAACAAGGGTCTGTCTGAGTTCATTTCTGAAATCGCTAGCATCGGCTAGCTTCGCCACTACAAAAAACGAATATGTTGCTGACATGGGTTTTCTAACGTGTTAGGGCTCTGACACGTCAGAAAATTTTTCTGACAGGGCTTTTTAGACGTTTGTCGGGGGTTAAAATTTTAGGTGTCAAAAATGAAAATTTTTTGACATGTCAAATGTGACACGTCAGAATTTTCTAACATGTCAAAATTGGCAAGTCAATAATTTAAAAATTATTAAAAAATAATAATTTTTCTTTTTAAAAATTTTTTCTGGATTTTTTTTTTCAATTAAAAAATTTATTAATTTAAATTATTTTTCAATTAAAATAATATATATTTTTAAAATTATTTTCACCACCGTGGACGCCCTTTCTCCCCCAGCTCTCTCCCTGATCCCTTCCTTTCTCCATTTTCTCCATTTTCGTTACTCCCCCCAGCTCTCCCTTGGCTCTCTCCCTCTCTTCTTTTCTCCATTTTCGTTACTCCCCTAGCTCTCTCCCTCTCTTCTCTTCTCCATTTTCTCACTCTCTCTCTCTCTCTTCTTTCCTCCATTTTCAAAAACCCAAACCCAAAAAATCTTTAAAAACCCAAAAAATCTTCTTATCTTCTTTTCTTCTTCTTCTTCTCTTCTCCTTTTCTTTTTCTTCTTCTTCTGCTTTTCTTCTAGCTCTGTAGCCGTGTAGAGAGATTGAGAGAGAAGAGCTTTTGCTGCGTGCAGAGAGAAGAGGGAGATTGAGAGAGGGAAAGAAGATCTGTAATTAAATAAGAAAAGAAGATCCGGCGGAAAGAATAAATAATAAAAGAGGGAAAATTAAAGTTAAATGTCTCGCTTTTTTTTTTTTTTTTTTTTTTGACGTGCTAAAACTAGCACGTCAGAAATATATATATAAACCTGATATTAAAAAGAAAAAAAAAAACATTAAGAAATACTGACGTGCTAGTTTTAGCACGTCAGAAATATAAATAAACCTGATATAAAAAAAAATAAATAAATAAGAAATACTGACGTGCTAAACTAGCACGTCAGAAATTTCTGACGTTTAAGAAATATTGACGTGTCAAAGTGACACATCAATATTTATTAGCGTGTCAAATATTGACACGTTAGGAAATCCTGACATGTTGAATGTAACACTTCAATAAATATTGACGTATCATATTCAACACGTCAAAAAAAAATTGTTGACGTGCCACTTTTGGCACGTCAATAATTACTGACGTGGCAAAATTCTGTTATTGTTTGCCACGTCAGTAACCATCCTGTTTTTTGTAATGCCACAAGAACTTGGTTCAGTTAATGGGTTGGTGTCGCAAAGGAGGCGATCTTCTTCTTGTATATGATTTTATTGCCAATGGGAGCTTAGACAAGTTCTTGTTTGATGAGCCAAAAACAGTTCTCAGTTGGGAGGACATGTTCAATTGAAAAAATTTTAAACTTTGGGGGTTTATTGTAAAAATTAAAACACTGGGGTCAAATTGAAAGAATTTTAAACTTTGGGAGGTGCATTGTAAAAATTGAAACATTGAATGGGGGTAAAGTGTATTTTTCCCTAAAAAAAATTAATTTTTTTGTTTTTTGTTCTTTTTATTTTATTTTTTGGGACTATTTTTGTTTCATTGAAAAAAATGTAGGGTTAGTTTTATTTTTTTTGCTAGCCTTGTGGGACGTTAATTTTTTGGTAATTTGAGGGGACATTGTCGCAATTGAAAATTTGGAGAGGATATTGTCAAATGGATGGTAACTTGTAGGAAGTATGTAGAATTTTTTTTCTAATATATATATATATTCTCATAATTGGAGCCTTAATTAGAGGATATTGACTAATCTTTACTATAATTAAGGTTGATGCATGGTAGTGTAGTATTGATTACCGGTGTTATATTATAATATTAGAATTATAGTTTTCATGTGACAGTTTGGCCGAGTGGTCTAAGGCGCCAGATTTAGGCTCTGGTCCGAAAGGGCGTGGGTTCAAATCCCACAGCTGTCAACTTGCTTTCTGTAAACCTTTTTAAGTAACACATATTCTTCCTTTCGAAGGTCACCCTCAAGCAACCAAAAAACTTCCCTTTTTGCACCTTCAATTATTGAAGGTCACCACCTTCAATGAACAGTGGGCAGATTCTCTCTCATCCTTTTGCCCACACCCTTTTTTTTGGCTCAACTCAAAAACCAGCCAATCTCTTTGCGCCATCAATGGCAACTTGTCCATGTGTTGCGGCTGCTTGGTCAAAGCCGCGTCCACAACCCCACAGAAAGCTACAGTGCTAGATTTCCAAAATCTGTGTACTTCTACACAACTTGTAGCCGACCCATGTTTGCAAATCTTAATTTTAGTTTAATTTAACTCTTTCCCAAACCATTTTACACTACATTACTCACTGGTTCCATCTAAATGCCTGCAGAAAACATTGAATATTGGCGCAAAAGACAAGTTTATGTGAACTTAGGTACATGGCTTTTTGTTTTTATGTAGCTGTAGGTGTGAGTAGGCAAGCGTTTGGATTTACTTGCATGTTGTAGGTTTTTGGATATGTTTGTAGGCTTTGTGACATTGAAGTCATAATGGGATGGCTTCAAAGTCAAATTTAGTTTACTTGTTATGATTCAAAGAATCGAATTTTTCTTCCCTGACAAGATCAATTATTGGAATGGAATGATTTTGCTTATAAATGAAGAATTCAATACAGCAGCATGCATATCAATAGCCTATCAGTGTCTGGCATTTCCACAGCAATGGTATCTAAACGAGTCAGTTTGATTGTAGTCATAGTCTGCTCTATTGTAGTTACTGTTCTATCAGAAGAATCGAGCTTAGAAGTTCAGATTGACGCCTTGAAGGCTTTCAACAATTCCATCACAGATGACCCTTTTGGAGCACTTGCAAATTGGACAGACAGGAACCACCACTGCAACTGGTCTGGTATTTCTTGCGACTCTTTATCAAATGTCATTTCGATTTCTCTGGTTGATAAGCAGCTCAAAGGTGTAATTACACCGTTTCTTGGAAACCTTTCAAGCCTCCAGGTTCTTGATTTAACTTTGAACTCGTTCACCGGCCACATTCCGGCTCAGCTGGGACTTTGCTCTCAGCTCACTGAGCTGATTCTTTATGAAAATTCTCTTTCAGGTCCAATTCCAACAGAACTAGGAAACCTCAAAAATCTGCTGGCACTAGATTTAGGTGATAACTCTTTAAGTGGAAGCATCCCTGAAAGCATTTGCAACTGCACATCATTGTTACAATTTGGTATCGTTTATAACAATCTCACAGGCAGAGTCCCATCAAACATAGGCAATTTAGCTAACCTTCAACTTTTGGTGTTGTATGGGAACAATTTGGTAGGTTCTATACCAGTGTCCATTGGGAGGTTGGAATCTTTGCAAGCTTTACAACTAAGTGAAAACCAACTCTCTGGAGCAATACCTCGACAGATAGGGAACTTGTCAAATTTAGAGTATCTTATCTTGTATGAGAATTCGCTAGTTGGGAGAATACCCTCAGAACTAGGTCGCTGTAACAAGCTTGTATATCTTGAACTAAACAGCAATCAGTTCACTGGAGGCATTCCCTTTGAGCTTGGAAACTTAGTTCACCTAGAAAAGTTGCAGTTGTACAAGAATAGGTTAAATTCTACCATTCCCGCCGCCTTGTTCCAATTGAAATCATTAACCCATCTAGGACTTTCAGAGAATGAGTTAACTGGAACAGTACCCTCTGAGCTAGGATCACTGAGATCATTAGAAGCTTTGACCCTACATTCAAATAAGTTCACCGGGGAGATTCCTTCGTCCTTGACAGACTTGACAAATCTAACTCGGTTGTCTATGAGCTTCAATTTCCTCACAGGGAAGCTTCCATCAGATATAGGATCCCTTTACAAACTGGAGAACCTAACCATGAACAACAACCTTCTCGAGGGATCCATTCCAGCTAGCATCACCAATTTCACCCATCTTCTAACCATAAGCTTATCATTTAACAGATTAACAGGCAGAATTCCTCAGGGTTTGGGGCAGTTGCGAAATCTTACTTTCCTATTTCTTGCATCCAATAAAATTTTAGGAGAAATCCCAGACGACCTCTTCAATTGCTCGAATCTTCGTACTTTAGACTTGTCGCAGAACAGTTTTAGTGGAGTGCTAAAGCCTGGTATTGGAAAACTTTCCAGTCTCCAGATTTTGCGAGCCCATACAAATTCATTTGTAGGGCCAATCCCACCTGAGATTGGCAATTTGAGTCAACTTATCTCCTTATCACTTGGTACAAATAGTCTTTCAGGCCTTATTCCATCAGAAATATCTAAACTTTCTCTACTCCAAGGGCTGTACCTGGATGACAATGCTCTAGAGGGTTCAATACCTGAGGAATTATCTGAGCTGAAACAGCTAAACGAGCTCGCATTGCAACACAATAGGTTCAAGGGTCCAATTCCAGATGGAGTTTCAAAACTCGAGCAGCTTTCATATTTAGACCTTCATGGTAACATGCTTAACGGGTCCATTGCAAGAAGCATGGGCCATCTTATTCAGCTGATGACCTTGGATCTCTCCCACAACCATCTCACGGGATCGATTCCTGCATCTGTGGTCGCAAGTATGAAAAGCATGCAGATATATCTGAACTTCTCATACAATTTCTTGGCTGGAACTGTTCCAGATGAGCTCGGCATGTTAGAAATGGTACAGGAGATTGACATCTCAAACAATAATCTTACGGGGATCATTCCTGAAGCGCTTGGCGGCTGCAGAAATTTGTTCTCTCTTGATCTGTCAGGGAACAAACTCTCTGGTCCAATTCCAGCTGAAGCACTTCCTCGAATGGATATGCTTTCTCTCTTGAATCTTTCAAGGAACAATTTAGATGGTGGGCTCCCTGAAGAACTAGCAAGTCTGAAGCGGCTTAGCTCCCTTGATCTTTCTCAGAATCAGTTGAAGGGCATTATCCCTGAGAGCTTTTCCAATCTTTCCACCTTGAAACGTCTCAACCTTTCTTTCAATCAACTTGAAGGGCATGTTCCAGAGTCAGGCATATTTAGACACATGAACTCATCTAATTTGTTGGGCAACCCAGATCTATGTGGAACTGAATTCCTCAGGCCCTGCAGCAAAAAGAGTTCACATCAGCTATCCAAGAAGACGGTGTTGGTTCTTCTGGTACTTGGATCTATTTTTGTACTTCTATTGCTAGTGTTAGTAAGTATAATCCTTCACCGGCGCACCAAGTTACGTAAATCAGAAGGGGTTGAGCATCCTGAATCAGATTACACTCTGCCGGCATTGACCCTCAAGAGGTTTGAACCAAACGAACTAGAAAATGCTACAGGTTTCTTCAGCAAAGACAACATTATCGGTGCCAGCAGTTTGAGCACCGTTTATAAGGGCCTACTGGAAGATGGGCGGACCGTAGCTGTAAAAAAGTTGAATTTACATCAGTTCTCTGAAGAGTCTGATAAGTGCTTTAATCGAGAGATCAACACCCTGAAACAACTGAGGCATAGGAATTTGGTGAAGGTCCTTGGGTATGCTTGGGAGAGTAGAAAACTGAAGGCTTTAGTTCTGGAATACATGGAGAATGGGAACTTGGATAGCGTTATACATGACCCCGAGGTGGACCAGTCAAGGTGGACATTGTCTGAGAGACTCAAAGTTTTCATTTCCATTGCAACTGGGTTGGAGTACTTGCATTCTGGATATGGTTTCCCCATTGTTCATTGTGACATGAAGCCTTCTAACATCCTTCTGGATGAAGACTGGGTAGCTCATGTGAGTGACTTTGGAACAGCTCGAATACTTGGAGTTCATCTTCAAGATGGAAGCAGCCTTTCAGCATCATCAGCATTTGAAGGCACTATTGGCTACTTGGCACCAGGTAACTCATTACTTGCCCTTCTCAGTTATCAAGTTTATCTCACATAATTCTTGCTGTCAGATTATCCTTACTGTCTCTGGAATTTTCACTTTTTCTTTGCCATTTGTCAGTCGTCAATATACTAAAACTTGTTTGTTCTCTTATCAGAGTTTGCGTATATGACGAAAATCACAACAAAAGTAGACATATTCAGCTTTGGTACAATAGTCATGGAGTTTCTATCGAAACGAAGGCCAACAGGACTCACAGATCAAAAAGATGGGCTGCCTACCAGTTTGCGTCAACTTGTGGAGAAAGCTCTTGCAAATGGAATGAACGGTCTTCCTCAAATTCTGGACCCTATGCTGGTGCTGAATATCTCCGAGAAGCATGAAGAAGTATTGGAAGAGCTACTAAAACTAGCATTGTTTTGCACCCACCCAAATCCTGAGGATCGACCTGACATAGATGAAGTGTTGTCTGTACTTTTGAAGCTAAGCAAGCGCATATAGTACCAAATTCATGCTATATTTTCCCTCAGTGAAGATTATGGTAATGAGTTATAGCCATACTTTGATGCTGTCATCGAGAAGGGAAAAAGTCTGCAGACTAAATTGATCGTGGGCCAGTGTGCCTATATTGGCATCATAACTTGATCTATGAAATAGTTTGATTTTGTTGGAAACCCTGAAGTATGCTTGGCAGTGACAATCAAATTCTCCCTTATTGTTTTTCCATTTCGTTTTACAAAGTTTTGTGTGCATCAAGGCGAAAATTGAAGAAGCACTCTAGAAAAAGGCAATTGGGTATATTTGTTAATGTGTTTTGGGAGCATTTTTTCTTTTTGGTTTGAAAAAGTGATACAACGTAACATAAAGGCGAAAATTATTTTTTATTTTTACCAAAGAAATTGGAATGAAGGTAATAAGAGAAAAAATAATGCAAAACTTGATTAAAGAAAAGTTTCTAGAAATCAATTGTTGAACACCAAATTGCTTAAAAGAGATTTATACAACAATTATTTGCAGAATTAACCTCCTGGCTGAGTAACCTGATATATAAATCTATACAAGTAAAGTTTGCATCAGTGGTATATAAGGCCAAATGAATTTATATGTAGCATCATCTTATTAACAAAACAAACAAGGAAAAAAAAAATACTTGCATAACATGTCCTGATTCAAAATTCAACAATCACCATAAGAGTTGTGAAAAACGCTATGCCGACTCCAAAAACTTGTTTATCACAATTTATGCGGAATTAATATTATGAAGCAATAAACAATTCAATCACCCAAAATATATAAAGCAATAAAGAGGCAGACACAGATCTTTATCAGATTTCAAAGAATCAATTAGGACATGTGATTCAGACAATTCATTAACAATAAATTCATTCACATGTTTAAGATCTTGAAAATCCCCCAAACAATTTGTGTATTAATGTCTTAAAAGAGTGAATTTTTCCAACAAATTATTGAAAGAGTTTATAAGATCATATTCCCCTTGAGAAGTATTCATAGCAAACAGGAGTCAACAGATCTCACTCAAGAATTTAATCCAAACAGAGTGAACCCGCTCTGATACCAATTGAAAAACGCTATGCCGACTCCAAAAACTTGTTTATCACAATTTATGCGGAATTAATATTATGAAGCAATAAATAATTCAATCATCCAAAATATATAAAGCAATAAAGAGGCAGACACAGATATTTTGGTTACGAAGAGGAAACCTTTTAGAAACCGATCTAAAAGTAAAACCTCTCCGGGGCAGCCAAACCCAGGAAATCACTATCAAAAGATTATCCAGAGATTACAGACACTAGGAACACTTACAACCCTTTGCAAGACCTTGGCACTGTAAGATCGACAAGCCTACAACTCGTCTCCTTGCTCACAATCTTCTTCAACGTGATTCTCCTGACCCTTCCGATAGACTTTTCAACCGTAGATTTATCAAAGGAATAACTAAAACTCTAAGAGATTTAATTTAACGCTCACCACATATGATCTCTCTTAGCACAGCCTCCGACGAACTTTCTGGGGGTAAAAATTCGTGTCTCTCTCTTCTATATTGATGTATATATACCCCCGACAAAACCCTAGACCTAACCCACTTAAAATCACGTTTTTGGGCCTAAAACTTACGGGGTGTCTGGACATGTTAATGGGCGGTCCGGACACGGCTTTGCGGAGCAAGATTTTAGTTTCTGGAAATGAGGTCCGGACCCGGGGAATTGCGGTCCGGACCCGGCCTGTCCAGTCTTGATCAACAGCTCTGATCGATGGGCGTTTGTGGTCCGATTGAGTTGAAATTTTGCAGTGACGTTCATAACACATGAATCTACATTATGAACGGTGGAGATTGGATTCTGAGCATTCTATATCAGTGTTTGAGCCTGTGAACAGTAGCATCTGCATTTTGGAACTGAATTAAGCCAACACAAGAACTAACAAACTCCCCCTTTGGCAATTCAGTGACAAAACCAAAATGTCGAGCCAATCCCATCATCTCCCCATATTTACTCCCCCTTTTTGTCACAGAATGACAAAAGGTCTTCATGTTTCCTGAAACACTTCACAAAATACATCAAGGCATATGTGGAACAAGAAGACATAAATAAAACTCATGATAAAAAAATGACGTAGAATGCGTGATCATAAAGAAACATCAGCAAAACTCCCCCTCTATATATGACTCAATTAACAACAGGAAACTGGAAATGCAAAGCATGTTTCTCCCCCTTAAAAGTTAAATGAACACACATGATAACACATCAATGACTCATGTATTGCACAATGAATATCCAAACATGCTCCAAATATGCAAAATATACATGAGACTAGAAATGGCTAGAACTCATATTGCTTAACCCAAGCCAAGAAAATGTTTCATTCAGCCTATGCTTGTGTGGTGTGTGGGTAAGCCATCCAAAGAGAAAAATTTTCAATTTCCAAAATGAGGAGAAAGTTTCACCACCATGAGGTTTTGACAAGTATATCAAATCAAAAGTCAAACCTTATCATACTAGGGCCTAGCCACTCTCATCCTATACAATTCTCTTTGTAAAATATTTTGCACAAGTTTGACACAGTGAAATAAATTCCTTTTGGAATATGATCTTTTTATTTTATTTGTTTCATTATTTTGTTTATTTTTCTCCTTGAGAAAGTGTCTTTAGACTTTTGGTGCTTATCACAAAAGAGAAAGCAGAAATTTTTAAGCCTTAGGTTCAACTAGCATCTGGTCAATTTGAAGAATATGACTAGTCAAAAACCTCATATGGTTACCTAACAGACCTCACAAATAAAGTGAAATAAAACCTCAATTTAAGCTTAAATGTGCACAAAAGATAAAGCATAGGCAAAATGTACCACATAAGCTCAGGCTTTAGGTAACTACAAAAACAAGTCCATTGACACAAATTTTCATCTCATGCATATTAAGAACATTCCAAGATGTAAGGAATTAAATCCATAAAAAGCAACATGAGAAATTAATGGACTATCTAGGTGCATAAGACAAAAGAAAGAAAAGGAAACAATCAAAGTAACATATTTTTGTCTTTTTGAAATTTTTCACAAAAGAAATGCACACAAAAGAAAAACAAATGCAAAACAAAGAAAAATGCAATGCAAAACAAAACAACATGCTTGAATTGAGATTACAATAGGCAAGACATGAATGTCCTTTAGTATTAAACTTTCATCACATCTTATAGGTCCCACTACAAAATAATGATTTGGTTTAATAACTACTTCTAGGTCTTCACAAGACATTACACATTCCTGAACATTTGATTAGCAAGTAGACAAAAATCTTGGTGGTCCGCACACAACATCTCATCTATAAGCCTTTCAAAGATCATGATATATGAATTTCTTGAAAAATCCTTTATGAATATGCCTCAAAACATGAATCTCAAAACAATAATGTATATACTCTTCATACAGAAAGTGTAACAACAAAAACAATGCAGTGCATAAACAATAAAGCAAAAACAAAAAAAATGCAATGCAAAAAAAAAAACAACATACTCTAGGATATTACAAAATAAGCAAAACAATTAATCCTAGGCATGTTATTGACTCACCTAACTTTAGGTGAGATCACTACCACTCCCCCTCAATGGGTGAATAGTATCATCCTTCCTAACCCACACTTGAGAAATCTTTGGTCTAGACTTATGACTTTGCTCAAACTTATCTAGCCTAGATAGCACTTCTCTCATCATTATGACCAAACCCTCACTTTCTTTCCTAGAATAAGAATTTTCACTTTTATGCTTATGGGATTTCTAATCAAAACACTTTGGTCGAATATGACCAACCTTTCCACAATGATGACAAGTGGGCACAAACCTTTTAGAAGGTAATTTTCTATGAGGATGCATGACTCTAAGCTTAGGGTAAGATGCATGATGCTTAACATAAATTTTCTTACCTTTCTTACCATGGAGAGTCGGAGCAGCTGCATGATTTTCTTTCTTTGGAGCAGCTTTGAATTTCCAACAGTTTGGTCTAATGTGACCAACAATCCCATAATGATGGCATGTAGGAAAAAACTTACCTTGAGTTTGTTTAACTGAAGGAGTCTTAGACAAATTAGCCTTGGTTTCTTTAACATTCACAGGCTCAACATTCAAGGACTCATTAGAAACATGTGAAGTAGATGCACCAACATTATCAACAATCATACTAGGCTTGTTAGGAACAAATTCTTCAGTACAAATAAAACTTTTCAAATTATCACTAGAGAAATTTCGTGAGAGTTCCTTAGAAACATTCAATTCATTCTCAAGTGATAAAGACTTTTCAACAAGCACAGAAATCTCAGATTTCAAAGAATCAATCAAGATATGTGATTTAGACAAATCATTCGCCAAAGATTCTTTATCAGATTTCAAAGAATCAATTAGGACATGTGATTCAGACAATTCATTAACAATAAATTCATTCACATGTTTAAGATCTTGTAAATCCCCCAAACAATTTGTGTATTGATGTCTCAAAAGAGTGAATTTTTCCAACAAATTGTTGAAGGAGTTTATAAGATCATATTCCCCTTGAGAAGTATTCATAGCAAACAGGAGTCAACAGATCTCACTCAAGAATTTAATCCAAACAGAGTGAACCCGCTCTGATACCAATTGAAAAACACTATGCCGACTCTAAAAACTTGTTTATCACAATTTATGCGGAATTAATATTATGAAGCAATAAACAATTCAATCACCCAAAATATATAAAGCAATAAAGAGGCAGACACAGATATTTTGGTTACGAAGATGAAACCTTTTAGAAACCGATCTAAAAGTAAAACTTCTCCAGGGCAGCCAAACCTAGGAAATCATTATCAAAAGATTATCCACAGATTACAGACACTAGGAACACTTACAACCCTTTGCAAGACCTTGGCTCTGTAAGATCGACAAGCTTACAACTCGTCTCCTTGCTCACAATCTTCTTCAACGTGATTCTCCTTTACCGGACCCTTCCGATAGACTTTTCAACCGTAGATTTATCAAAGGAATAACTAAAACTCTAAGAGATTTAATTTAACGCTCACCACATATGATCTCTCTTAGCACAGCCTCCGACGAACTCTCTGGGGGTAAAAATTCGTGCCTCTCTCTTCTATATTGATGTATATATACCCCCGATAAAACCCTAGACCTAACCCACTTAAAATCACGTTTTTGGGCCTAAAACTTACGGGGTGTCTGGACATGTTAATGGGCGGTCCGGACACGGCTTTGCGGAGCAAGATTTTAGTCTCTGGAAATGAGGTCCGGACCCGGGGAATTGCGGTCCGGACCCGGCCTGTCCAGTCTTGATCAACAGCTCCGATCGATGGGCGTTTGTGGTCCGATTGAGCTGAAATTTTGCAGGGACGTTCATAACACATGAATCTACATTATGAACGGTGGAGATTGGATTCTGAGCATTCTATATCAGTGTTTGAGCCTGTGAACAGTAGCATCTGCATTTTGGAATTGAATTAAGCCAACACAAGAACTAACAAGTTGAATTCCTCCAAAACAAGCTGATCATTTTCATATCGAAAGTGCTCACAATTTTAATACAAATTCTGAAACTAAAATTGCATTAAAGGGTACAAAAGGGAAAATATGAAACATGGGGTTCCTTACTTCTTAGGTCTTAGGAGGATCATTCTGCAAAAATTCCTCTATACTTGAAGGGAACTCCAGGCCTCCAACGCCACAATCAGCACCCTCATAAACAAAAGCAGCCTTACCCAAAAGCAAATATGCCAGTCTCAAAGGCTCCCTCCTCTCCTCCACGCCACACCCATTCATAAAATACTCAATCCACCCCCCCAACCTCTCCACTTCCTTTCTACACTTTGGGCCCTTAAACCCAACAATCTTTGCATAAAACCCATCTTCCCAATCACAAGAATTTCCACCACTGCCATCACCCAAACCACCTCTCTCCCTCTCTGCCTCTTCTTCTTTCTCCTCACAATCTGATAAACCCAAGAGCTGCATTAACCGTTGGATATCGTCAACTGCGTCGTTTTCAGCTTCAACTACGGTTTTGGGGTGGTCTAGGCCGTCGGATTGAAGTTGGGTTTGTGGGGAACTTGAGAGGAATGCTTGAGGGGGTTCACTGTTGTCTTGGAGGGTTGAGGTGTGGGAAGCGGATTGGTCAAAGTGGAGGTATATTGGTGAGCCTAGAGATTTTGTTGACAAGTCTTCAGTCTCTGGTAGTGGGTGTGGTGAGAGGGTGTGGGGTTGTGATGGTTCTTCTAATTTCAATCTCTTCTCAACCTGTGAACTGGGAAACCAATGCAAAGCAAAAGCAGCAAAACTGAGAATATATGTATTTACAAAGCAAATGAGAAAGAAAGAAAGAGATACAGAGAGGGGTGGGTACGATTTACCTGCTTGAGAGAAGAGAAAAAATTGGAGTGAAGAGAAGGTGGTGGTCGCATATTTTTTTTTTTTTCAGTATCGATTGATTACGATGATTGTGGGTTATATAAGAGTATTCAAAATGGGCTCCTTAAATACTATTTTCATTCAAATTTGAGCTAATTTACAAGAAAAATATGTTCCGTTAAGAATAATCATATTCAACCGGCCTGTTAAATCCTGGGTTTCAAGGCCATTGCCCGGATGGGAAGATTCCGGGGAAAAAACAAAACATGGAAACGCGAGGTATCGATCCTCGTTCCTTTCGCTCAGCACTGGCGAAGGCTCTACCAATTGAGCTACGTTCCCATGCAGTGAAAATGGACATGATTATTTTTGAAATAACATTTTCTGGTACTCTCTGCAAAGATAGGTAAAACCTTTTTTTGGCAAATAAAAGAAATCATTCAAATCCACTATGGACAGGTGGCTGAACTTGACCATGTCCAAGGGTTAGATTCTCTCCAAATAACAAATAAAAATATAATATTTACATTACTCAAATTATATATCCACTACCAACCAAATATATATATATATGGGGATAAATGCATAATAAGTCCCTCTTTGTGGTTGGCCTAAATCACAAAAAGTTTCTTATGGTTTTAAAATGAACACAGAGGTCTTTTGAATATGTCAAAAAAACGATTTAGTCCTGGTAGCTAAATTCGGTTCAAAAATTTGACAGATTTCGTTAGTTGTCACATCAGCACTAATGAAATGGTGACAAGTGTTGCTCTTAATAAAATATATATATATATATATATATATAAACAAAAAAATATTTTAAAAAAAAAAAAACTGTATAGTGTTCTCTCCTCCCCCATTTCATCGTTCTCTCCTCCCCGTTTTCATCTCTGTCTCTTCCCCCATTTCATCTCTCTTCCCTCTCCCCTCACCGACGGCCGGCAACAAAGACCATGATGCCGAGCACCGCTAACGACAAGCCAGCCACATCTCCAATGACGAGTTACAACCGCTGACAACTGAAGCAGTGAAGCTCATCAATTCTCATATATTGCCACGAACTAGAACCACTTTTTTTGGATGAATTAAACCCACTTCTTTTCTTCTTTAACAAAGGTGAGAGGATAAGAAGAGTTAAGGAAATTGAACTGGTTGGGCAGCCACCCCTTTGCTTCTTTTTTCTTTTTTTTTTAAAAAAAACAATTTTATATGTTTAATATATTTATATTCTTTTTTATTAAGAGCAACACGTGTCACGATTTTATTGGTGTTTACATGGCAACTAACGGAATCTGTTAAATTTTTTAACGAAATTTGACTACAGGAACTAAATTGTTTTTTTGGCATACCTCAAAGAACTCTAAGTTCATTTTGATACCACATAGAGTGTTTTGTAATTTAGGCCAACTACAAGGATTGATTATGCATTTATCCCTAAAATATAAAACCTATAATATCTTAATGACATATCATGACACCGCCACATAGGGGCAGAATCTGAATAATAAGAGAAAAAACACAATTGGGTATGTTTATTAATGTGTTTTGGGAGCATTTTTTTGTTTTTGGTCTGAAAAAGTGTTAGGACATAACATAAAGACCAAAATTATTTTTTGTTTTTACCAAAGATATTGGAATCATGATAATAAGAGAAAAAATAATAGAAAACTTGATTAAAGAAAAGTTTCTAGAAATCAATTGTTGAACACCAGATTGCTTAAAAGAGATTTACGCAACAATTATTTGCAGAATTAACCTCCTGGCTGAGTAACCTGATATATAAATCTATACAAAGTAAAGTTTGCATCAGTGGTATATAAGGCCAAATGAATTTATATGTAGCATCATCTTATGAACAAAACAAACAAGGAAAAAAAATACTTGCATAACATGTCCTGATCCAAAATTCAACAATCACCATAAGAGTTGAATTCCTCCAAAACAAGCTGATCATTTTCATATCGAAAGTGCTCACAATTTTTATACAAATTCTGAAACTAAAATTGCATTATAGGGTACAAAAGGGAAAATATGAAACATGAGGGTCCTTACTGCTTAGGTCTTAGGAGGATCATTCTGCAAAAATTTTCTTTATAAACGTTGATCTAAGCACAAGGCCTAGCAAGACAATTAACAATCAAACGAAGTCCTTAATTTCAATTGTTTGTCTTTCTTTGAGGAGTAATGTTAAATGACATTCTCATGTCCTCTCAAAATTTATATGACTTTTAAAATTATCGTTAGATTTGTGATATATTACTATTAGATTTTGATCAAATGGTAATTTTAAAAGTCACATTAATTTTGAAAATGTATATGCATGTCTTCCTTTTAACATTACTCCTAGTAAAATTTTAAATACCGCAGCAGCCAACCCTCCTGATTGTTATTCTTACCCATAGCACAACTCAAAAGCCAACCAATCTCTTTAGCTGTCAATTACAATATTTGTTAGACCGAGAGATTAATTCTCGAACTAGGAATTCCGAATCCTGTTAGTATTAGTCGCCTTGAGTTCATTGATGTTCTAATAGGACTGAGTCAAGTTATGGTTCAATCGGACTTAAGGGAACACATGCAGTTCTCACCGTATAGGCCCTTCTTGTACGGTCCCCGTGAGTAGATATTACTTTGGTCATGTACAGGTAAAATAGCTACAGTTTGCTTCCTCTGCCTGCTCTTTTGAATAAAAAAAATGAGAAAGTCCACATACCCCCCTCAAACTGCTATCTAATTGACAATATTCTTTCCAAACACTCAATTGCGACAATGTCCCCTTCAAACTACCAAAAAATTGACAATCAATAACAAAATACCCTTAATAAAATAATAAAACAAATTAAAACAACTTTTTTTTTAAAATACAAAATATAAACTAGGATGTGAAAATTTAAAATTTTCTCATTTTCTTCTTTTTTTTAAAAAAAAAAAAATTATGATCATTTTTATCTTTTTGCTAGTCTTAAGGGAGACATTATCAATTTTTTGGTAGTTTAGGAAGATATTATCATAATTAAAAGTTTAAAAGAAATATTATCAATTAAGTGATAGTTTGAGCGGGTACGTGAACTTTTTGCTTAAAAAAATAAAAAATATATATATAAATTGCAACTTGTTTATGCTAGATTGGTCAAAACCGCGTCGACCACGCCACAGAAAGAAAGTGATAGACTTCCCAGTTCCCACATCTTTTCGTGCTACATTAATCAACCGGTGAATAGCACTAATTCTGGGGCAAAGACGAGGACTTTGTATTTACGTATTGGTGTGCGGGTAGGAAGGCATTTGGATTGCCAATTGGGCAGGGGGAAATTTCCTCCAGTCGAATTTAATAAATTAACTCGTGTCTTTTAAGATATGAGAGATATTTTTAAGGAAAAAATTTACATACTTCAATCAAACTACCACTCAATTAATAATGTCTCCTCAACCTTTCAATTATAATAATATTTTCCAAATTACTAAAAAATTGACAATGTCTCCAAGGCAAAAAAAAAAATAAAAATGTTGTCTCCAAGGGATAACTCAATCGGCTGTGAACCACACCTAATGAAGCGGAGGTCACTAGTTCGAATCCCCTATCTCCCTTCCCTTATGTGGACATGTCAAAAAAAAAAAATGCTAAGTGTTCTTCTAGTTCTAAGTGAATATTATTTTTTAAAAATTGGGTGACAAAAATAAAGAACTGATGGGACCAATTCCTAACTTTTTACTTTTTTATAAAATAATATCCACGTATGACCAGAACAACATCTAACATTCTTAAAATGTAATTATAGCCTACCCGACACATACCCGACACTAAGTTCCAAACAAATTTCTCTCGTAAATACCAGGTTTTGTGGTGGGGTTAGGGACAGTTATGTGATGGCGGGGGTTTAAGGGACCGTTGGAGAGCAAGTTACAGGAGATTTATTTGAACAATTCAACTAAAGTAGTCATTTTGGTAGAAAACGCTTTTGTTGAGATTAAATTCTCAGTCAAAGAAAGAGAGATAAATCTAGGTTTGCTATGTGTTAAAGAAAGAGAAGAAAGATGAACAGATGAGGAAGAAAGAGACTCTTGGACTTTCTCAAACACACAGAATGAATTTTTGACGTTAGTGCAGAAGGATTTAACAGTAAAGGGATTCTGTTAATTCTATTAAAAAACATGTATCTTTCACGAGTAATAATATAAGAAAGATTAGAGTTTTCCTAAAGTCATCCAAATGTGATGTAACATTTAAAATCATCATTCAATTTGAGAAGATCATTATTGAATTTTAATCTATTAGTAATTTTAAATGACACGTCACATTTGGGATGACTCTAGCTCTCCTTATATCATTACTTGTCTTTCACATGATATATAGAGTTTTCTGTCATGACCTCAAAGTCCTTTTTGACCTCAAGTCAAATTAAGATTTCTTGTTATGATTAAAAACAGCAAATTTTTATTCCCTGATATGATAAATTATTGGTAGGATTTTGTTTATAAAATGCACCATTCAATTCAGCAGCACAGCCACCAGTGTCTGGCATTTCTACAACAATGGTAGCTAAAAGAGTCAGTTTGATTGTAGTCATAGTCTGCTCTATCAGAAGAATCGTGCTTAGAAGTTCAGATTGAGACCTTGAAGGCTTTCAATAATTCCACCACAGATGGCCCTTTTGGAGCACTTGCAAATTGGACAGACAGGAACCACCACTGCAACTGGTCTGGTATTTCTTGTGACCCTTTCTCAAATGTCATTTCGATTTCTCTGGTTGACAAGCAGCTCAAAGGTGTAATTACACCGTTTCTTGGAAACCTTTCAAGCCTCCGGGTTCTTGATTTAAGTTTCAACTCGTTCACTGGCCGCATTCCGGCTCAGCTGGGACTTTGCTCTCAGCTCACTGAGCTGACTCTTTATGAAAATTCTCTTTCCGGTCCAATTCCAACAGAACTAGGAAACCTCAAAAAACTGCTGGCACTAGATTTAGGTGATAACTCTTTAAGTGGAAGCATCCCTGAAAGCATTTGCAACTGCACATCATTGTTACAATTTGGTATCGTTTATAACAATCTCACAGGCAGAGTCCCAACAAACATAGGCAATTTAGCTAACCTTCAACTTTTGATAGTGCATGGGAACAATTTGGCAGGTTCTATACCTGTGTCCATTGGTAGGTTGGAATCTTTGCAAGCTTTAGACCTGAGTAAAAACCAACTCTCTGGAGCAATACCTCGACACGTAGGGAACTTGTCAAATTTAGAGTATCTTATCTTGTATGAGAATTCGCTAGTTGGGAGAATACCCTCAGAACTAGGTCGCTGTAACAAGCTTGTATATCTTGAACTAAACAGCAATCAGTTCACTGGAAGCATTCCCTTTGAGCTTGGAAACTTAGTTAACCTAAAACAGTTGCAGTTGTTCAAGAATAGGTTAAATTCTACCATTCCCGCTGCCTTGTTCCAATTGAACTCATTAACCCATCTAGGACTGTCAAGGAATGAGTTAACTGGAACAGTACCCTCTGAGCTAGGATCATTGAGATCATTAGAAGTTTTGACCCTACATTCAAATAAGTTCACCGGGGAGATTCCCTCGTCCTTGACAGACTTGACAAATCTAACTCAGTTGTCAATGAGCTTCAAACTCCTCACAGGGAAGCTTCCATCAGATATTAGTTTGCTTTACAAACTGGAGAACCTAACCATGAACGCCAACCTTCTCGAGGAATCCATTCCCGCTAGCATCACCAATTGCACCCATCTTCTAACCATAAGCTTATCATTTAACAGATTAACAGGCAGAATTCCTCAGGGTTTGGGGCAGTTGCGAAATCTTACTTTCCTATTTCTTGCATCCAATAAAATTTTAGGAGAAATCCCAGACGTCCTCTTCAATTGCTCGAATCTTCGTACTTTAGACTTGTCACAGAACAGTTTTAGTGGAGTGCTAAAGCCTGGTATTGGAAAACTTTCCAGTCTCCAGATTTTGCGAGCCCATACAAATTCATTCGTAGGACCAATTCCTCCTGAGATTGGCAATTTGACCCAACTTATCTCCTTATCACTTGGTAAAAATAGTCTTTCAGGCCATGTTCCATCAGAATTATCTAAACTTTCTCTACTCCAAGGGCTGTACCTGAATGACAATGCTCTAGAGAGTGCAATACCTGAGGAAGTATCTGAACTGAAACAGCTCAGTGAGCTCGCGTTGCAACACAATAGGTTCAAGGGTCCAATTCCAGATGGAGTATCAAAACTCAAGCAACTTTCACATTTAGACCTCCATGGTAACATGCTTAACGGGTCCATTACAAGAAGCATGGGGCATCTTATTCAGCTGATGACCTTGGATCTCTCCCACAACAATCTCACGTGATCAATACCTGCATTTGTGGTCGTAAGTATGAAAAGCATGCAGATATATCTGAGCTTCTCATACAATTTCTTGGCTGGAACTGTTCCAGATGAGCTCGGCATGTTAGAAATGGTACAGGAGATTGACATCTCAAACAATAATCTTACGGGGATCATTCCTGAAACGCTTGGCGGCTGCAGAAATTTGTTCTCTCTTGATCTGTCAGGGAACAAACTTTCTGGTCCAATTCCAGCTGAAGCTCTTACTCAAATGGATATGCTTTCTCTCTTGAATCTTTCAAGGAACAATTTAGATGGTGGGCTCCCTGAAGAACTAGCAAGTCTGAGGCGGCTTAGCTCCCTTGATCTTTCTCAGAATCAGTTGAAGGGCATTATCCCTGAGAGCTTTTCCAATCTTTCCACCTTGAAACGTCTCAACCTTTCTTTCAATCAACTTGAAGGGCATGTTCCAGAGTCAGGCATATTTAGACACATGAACTCATCTAATTTGTTGGGCAACCCAGATCTATGTGGAACTGAATTCCTCAGGCCCTGCAGCAAAAAGAGTTCACATCAGCTATCCAGGAACAAGGTGTTGGTTTTTCTGGTACTTGGATCTATTTTTGTACTTCTATTGCTAGTGTTAGTAAGTGTTATCCTTCACCAGCGTACCAAGTTACGTAAATCAGAAGGGGTTGAGCATCCTGAATCCGATTACACTCTGCCGGCATTGACCCTCAAGAGGTTTGAACCAAACAAACTAGAAAATGCTACAGGTTTCTTCAGCAAAGACAACATTATCGGTGCCAGCAGTTTGAGCACCGTGTATAAGGGCCTACTGGAAGATGGGTAGACCGTAGCTGTAAAATAGTTGAATTTGCATCAGTTCTCTGAAGAGTCTGATAAGTGCTTTAATCGAGAGATCAACACCCTGAAACAACTGAGGCATAGGAATTTGGTGAAGGTTCTTGGGTATGCTTGGGAGAGTAGAAAACTGAAGGCTTTAGTTCTGGAATACATGGAGAATGGGAACTTGGATAGCATTATACATGACCCCGAGGTGGACCAGTCAAGGTGGACATTGTCTGAGAGACTCAAAATTTTCATTTCCATTGCAACTGGGTTGGAGTACTTGCATTCTGGATATGGTTTCCCCATTGTTCATTGTGACATGAAGCCTTCTAACATCCTTCTGGATGAAGACTGGGTGGCTCATGTGAGTGACTTTGGAACAGCTCGAATACTTGGTGTTCATCTTCAAGATGGAAGCAGCCTTTCAGCATCATCAGCATTTGAAGGCACTATTGGCTTCTCGGCACCAGGTAACTCATTACTAGCCCTTCTCAGTTATCAAGTTTATCTCACATAATTCTTGCTGTCTTACTGTCTGTCGAATTTTCACTTTTTCTTTGCCATTTGTCCATCCTCAATGTGCTAAAACATGTTTGTTCTCTTATCAGAGTTTGCATATATGACGAAAATCACAACAAAAGTGGACATATTCAGCTTTGGTACAATAGTCATGGAGTTTCTATCGAAACGAAGGCCAACAGGACTCACAGATCAAAAAGATGGGCTGCCTACCAGTTTGCGTCAACTTGTGGAGAAAGCTCTTGCAAATGGAATGAACAGTCTTCCTCAAATTCTGGACCCTATGCTGGTGCTGAATATCTCCAAGAAGCATGAAGAAGTATTGGAAGAGCTACTAAAACTAGCATTGTTTTGCACCCACCCAAATCGTGAGGATCGACCCGACACAGATGAAGTGTTGTCTGTACTTTTGAAGCTAAGCAAGCGCATATAGTACCAAACTCATGCTATATTTTCCCTCAGCGAAGATTATGGTAATGAGTTATAGCCATACTTTGATGCTGTCGTCGAGATGGGAAAAAGTCTGCAGACTAAATTGATTGTGGGCCAGTGTGCCTATATTGGCATCATAACTTGATCTATGAAATAGTTTGATTTTGTTGGAAACCCTGAAGAATGTTTCGCAGTGACAATCAAATTCTCACTTATTGTTTTTCCATTTCGTTTTACAAAGTTTTGTGTGCATCAACATTTTGAGGGTTTCTCGGAAAGGGCATGAAAATTGAAGAAGCACTCTAGAAAAAGGCAATTGGGTATGTTTGTTAATTTGTTTTGGGAGCATTTTTTTGTTTTTGGTTTGAAAAAGTGTTGTGCCGTAGCATAAAGACGAAAATTATTTTTTGTTTTTACCAAAGAAATTGGAATGAAGATAATAAGAGAAAAAATAATGCAAAACTTGATTAAAGAAAAGTTTCTAGAAATCAATTGTTGAACACCAAATTGCTTAAAAGAGATTTACACAACAATTATTTGCAGAATTAACCTCCTGGCTGAGTAACCTGATATATAAATCTATACAAGTAAAGTTTGCATCAGTGGTATATAAGGCCAAATGAATTTATATGTAGCATCATCTTATGAACAAAACAAACAAGGAAAAAAAATACTTGCATAACATGTCCTGATCCAAAATTCAACAATCACCATAAGAGTTGAATTCCTCCTAAACAAGCTGATCATTTTCATATCGAAAGTGCTCACAATTTTTATAAAAATTCTGAAACTAAAATTGCATT
Source organism: Corylus avellana (assembly GCF_965113065.1). NCBI lineage: Eukaryota > Viridiplantae > Streptophyta > Magnoliopsida > Fagales > Betulaceae > Corylus > Corylus avellana. Next base: position 21,313,102 of record NC_142490.1, on the reverse strand, counting down.
AAAGGGTACAAAAGGGAAAATATGAAACATGGGGTTCCTTACTTCTTAGGTCTTAGGAGGATCATTCTGCAAAAATTCCACTATACTTGAAGGGAACTCCAGGCCTCCAACGCCACAATCAGCACCCTCAGAAACAAAAGCAGCCTTACCCAAAAGCAAATATGCCAATCTCAAAGGCTCCCTCCTCTCCTCCACGCCACACCCATTCATAAAATACTCAATCCACCCCTCCAACCTCTCCACTTCCTTTCTACACTTTGGGCCCTTAAACCCAACAATCTTTGCATAAAACCCATCTTCCCAATCACAAGAATTTCCACCACTGCCATCACCCAAACCTCCTCTCTCCCTCTCTGCCTCTTCTTCTTTCTCCTCACAATCTGATAAATCCAAGAGCTGTATTAACCGTTGGATATCGTCAACGGCGTCGTTTTCAGTTTCAACTACGGTTTTGGGGTGGTCTAGGCCGTCGGGTTGAAGTTGGGTTTGTGGGGAACTTGAGAGGAATGCTTGAGGGGGTTCACTGTTGTCTTGGAGGGTTGAGGTGTGGGAAGCGGATTGATCAAAGTGGAGGTATATGGGTGAGCCTAGAGATTCTGTTGACAAGTCTTCAGTCTCTGGTAGTGGGTGTGGTAAGAGGGTGTGGGGTTGTGATGGTTCTTCTAATTTCAATCTCTTCTCAACCTGTGAATTGTGAAACCAATGCAAAGCAAAAGCAGCAAAACTGAGAATATATGTATTTACAAAACAAATGAGAAAGAAAGAAAGAGATACAGAGAGGGGTGGGTACGATTTACCTGCTTGAGAGAGGAGAAGAAATTGGAGTGAAGAGAAGGTGGTGGTCGCATTTTTTTATTTTATTTTTTTCAGTATCGATTGATTACGATGATTGTGGGTTATATAAGAGTATTCAAAATGGGCTCCTTAAATACTATTTTCAGTCAAATTTGAGCTAATTTACAAAAAAAATATGTTCCGTTAAGAATAATCATATTCAACCTTCCTGTTAAATCCTGGATTTCAAGGCCATTGCCCGGATAGGAAGATTCCGGGAAAAAACAAGACATGGAAACGCGAGGTATCGATCCGCGTTCCTTTCACCCAAGCACTGGTGAAGGCTCTACCAATCCTCTACCAAAAAAAACAAAAAAAATATATATATATATATATATATGCCAAAAAAATAATATAATCCCAATAGTCAAATTCGGTTAAAAAATTAAGCAGATTCTGTTAGTTGCCACTTCAGCACTAATGAAATGATGACACACGTTGTTCTTAATAAAAAAAATATAAATATATAAAAGTAAAAAAAAAAAACTAAAAAATATTTTTTTATATAAAAAATAAAAAAATAAAACTGTATAGTGTTTTCTCTTCCCCCATTTCATCGTTCTCTCCTCCCCGTTTTCATCTCGGTCTCCTCCCTCATTTCATCTCTCTTCTCTCTCCCCTCACCGACGGCCGGCAACAAAGATCACAACGCTAAGCAACGCTGACTATGAGCCAACCACATCTCCGACGATGACTTACAACCGCTGACGACTGAATCATTGAAACTCATCAAAAATAGTTCTTTATTTTTTATATTCAAAAGTTTCATTTATTTTTTCTTCAAAAAAAAAAAAATGGAAACACGAGGTATTGATCCGTGTCCCTTCAACCAAGCACTGGCAAAGGCTCTACCAATTGAACTACATTCCCATGCTGTGAAAGTAGACATGATTACTCAATAAATAATATTTGCTAGTCCTCTTTGCAAAAATAGGTAAAAGTTCTTTTTAGCAAATAAAAGAATTATAAAAATATGATGATTTTTATCCAAATCCACTAGGGACAGGTGGCTGAACTTGACCATGTCCAACTATTAGATTCTCTCCGAATAACAAATAAAAATATAATATTTACATTAATCAAATTATATATCCGCTACCAACAAATATATATATATATATATATATATATATATATATATATATATTGGGATAAATGCATAATCAGTACCTCCTTGTTGTTGGCCTAAATTACAAAAAGTTCCTTGTTGTATCAAAATGAACTCCAGAAGTCTTTTGGGTATGCCAAAAAAACAATTTAGTCTCTGTAGTCAAAATCCGTTAAAAAAAATTGACAAATTCCGTTAGTTGCCACATCAGCACTAACGAAATGGTGACACGTGTTGCTCTTAATAAAAATATATATATAAATATATAAAACTAAAAAATATTTTTTTCTTTTTTTTAAAAAAAAAAAAAAAAAATTGTATAGTGTTCTCTCTTCGCCCATTTCATCGTTCTCTCCTCCTTGTTTTCATCTCGGTCTCTTCCCCCATTTCATCTCTCTTCCCTCTCCCCTCACCAACGGCCAGCAACAAAGACCACAACGCTGAGCACCGCTGACGACGAGCCAGCCACATCTCCAACGATGAGTTACAAACGTTGACGACTGAATTAGTGAAACTCATCAAAAATACTTCTTTATTTTTTTATTCAAAAGTCTCATTTGTTTTTTCTTCAAAAATAAAACAAGCAAAATAAAAAAACATTGAAACGCAAGGTATCAATCCCCATTCCTTTCACAAAGCATCGGTGAAGGCTCTACCAATTGAGCTACGTTCCCATACTGTGAAAGTAGACATGATTATTCAATAAATAACGTTTGCTGGTACTCTCTGCAAAAATAGGTAAAACATCTTTTTGGCAAATAAAAGAATTATAAAAATAGGATAATTTTTATCCAAATCCACTATGGACAAGTGGCTGAACTTGACCATGTCCAAGGGTTAGATTCTCTCCAAATAACAAATAAAAGTAGAATATTTACAATACTCAAATTATATATTCGCTACCAACAAAAAAAAAAAATATATATATATATATATATATATATATATATATAGCGTTACATGCATAATCAGCCCCTCCCTGTAAAAAAAATATAAATATATAAAACTAAAAAATATTTTTTTTGGATTGAAATAATAATAAAAAAAAACTAGAAATTGGTCTCTCTTTCCCCATTTCATCGTTCTCTCCTCCCCGTTTTCATCTCGGTCTTTGCCCCCATTTCATCTCTCCTCGCTCTCCCCTCACCGACGGCCGGCAACAAAGACCATAACGCTGAGCACCGCTGACGACGAGCTAGCCACATCTCCGACGACGAGTTACAACCGTTGACGACTGAATTAGTGAAGCTCATCAAAATACTTCTTTATTTTTTATATTCAAAAGTTTCATTTATTTTTTCTTCAAAAAAAAAAAAAAAAACATGGAAACACGAGGTATCGATCCCCGTTCCTTTCACAAAGCACTGGCAAAGGCTCTACCAATTCAGCTACATTTCCATGCTGTGAAAGTAGACATGATTATTCAATAAATAACATTCGCTGGTACTCTCTGAAAAAATAGGTAAAAGTTCTTTTTGGCAAATAAAAGAATTATAAAAATAGGATGATTTTTATCCAAATCTACTATGGACAGGTGGCTGACCTTGACCATGTCCAAGGGTTAGATTCTCTCCAAATAACAAATAAAAATATAATATTTACATTACTCAAAATATGTATGTGCTACCAACAAAAAAAAATTATATAGGGATAAATGCATAATCAGTCCCTCCCTGTTGTTGGCCTAAATTACAAAAAGTTCATTGTGGTATCAAAATAAACTAAGAGGTCTTTTGGGTATGCCAAAAAAACAATTTAGTCCATGTAGTCGAATTCCGTGAAAAAATTTGACAGATTCTGTTAGTTGCCACATCCAAACTAACGAAATGGTGACATGTGTTACTCTTAATAAAAAAAAATATCAAACTAAAAAATATTTTTTTCCTTTTAAAATTAAAAAAAAAAAAAAAAAAACTATAAATTGTTCTCTATTCCCCCATTTCATCGTTCTCTCCTCCCAGTTTTCATCTCGGTCTTTGCCCCCATTTCATCTCTCATCCCTTTCCCCTCACCGACGGCCAGCAACAAAGATCACAACACTGAGCACCGTTGACGACGAGCCAGCCACATCTCCGACGACAAGTTGCAACCGCTGACAACTGAATTACTGAACCTCATCAAAATACTTCTTTATTTTTTATATTCAAAAGTTTATTTGTTTTTTCTTCAAAAAAAAAGCACTAGCGAAGGCTCTACCAATTGAGCTACGTTCCCATGCTATGAAAGTAGACATGATTATTGAATAAATAAGATTTGCTGGTACTCTCTGCAAAAATAGGTAAAAGTTCTTTTTAGCAAATAAAAGAATAATAAAAATAAGATGATTTTTATCCAAATCCACTATGGAGTATGGACAGGTGGCTAAACTTGACCATGTCCAGGGGTTAGATTCTCTCCAAATAACAAATAAAAATATAATATTTACAATGCTCAAATTATATATCCGCTACGAACAATATATATATATATATATATATAGCGTTAGATGCATAATCAGTCCCTCCCTATTGTTGGCCTAAATTACAAAAAGTTCCTTGTGGTATCAAAATGAATTCCGAAGTCTTTTGGGCATGCCCAAAAAAACAATTTAATCCTTATAGTCAAATTCAGTTAAAAAATTTGGCAGATTCCGATAGTTGCCACATCAGCACTAATGAAATAGTGACATGTGTTGCTCTTAATAAAAAAAAATATAAATATATAAAACTAAAAAAAAAAAAAAAAATTGTTTTAAAATAATAAAAAAAAAACCTATAAATTTTTCTCTCTTTCCCCAATTCATGGTTCTCTCCTCCCTGTTTTCATCTCGGTCTCTTCCCCCATTTCATCTCTCTTTGCTCTCCCCTCACCGACGGCCGGCAATGTAGACCACAACGCTGAGCACCGTTGACGACGAGCCAGCCACATCTCCGACGACGAGTTACAACCACTGACGACTGAATCAATGAAGCTCATCAAAAATACTTCATTATTTTTTATATTCAAAATTTCATTTATTTTTTCTTCAAAAAAAAAAAAAAACATGGAAACGCGAGGTATCGATCCCCGTTCCATTCACAAAGCATCGGTGAAGGCTCTACCAATTGAGCTACGTTCCCATGCTGTGAAAGTAGACATGATTATTCAATAAATAACGTTTGCTGGTACTCTCTGCAAAAATAGGTAAAAGTTCTTTTTAGCAAATAAAAGAATTATAAAAATAGGATGATTTTTATCCAAATCCACTATGGAGTATGGACAGGTGGCTAAACTTGACCATGTCCAAGGGTTAGATTCTCTCCAAATAACAAATAAAAATATAATATTTACAATGCTCAAATTATATATCCGCTACGAACAAAAAATATATATATATATAGCGTTAGATGCATAATCAGTCCCTCCCTATTGTTGGCCTAAATTACAAAAAGTTCCTTGTGGTATCAAAATGAATTCCGAAGTCTTTTGGACATGCCCAAAAAACAATTTAATCCTTATAGTCAAATTCAGTTAAAAAATTTGACAGATTCCGATAGTTGCCACATCAGCACTAATGAAATAGTGACATGTGTTGCTCTTAATAAAAAAAATATAAATATATAAAACTAAAAAAAAAAAAAAAATTGTTTTAAAATAATAAAAAAAAAACCTATAAATTTTTCTCTCTTTCCCCAATTCATGGTTCTCTCCTCCCTGTTTTCATCTCGGTCTCTTCCCCCATTTCATCTCTCTTTGCTCTCCCCTCACCGACGGCCGGCAATGTAGACCACAACGCTGAGCACCGTTGACGACGAGCCAGCCACATCTCCGACGACGAGTTACAACCACTGACGACTGAATCAATGAAGCTCATCAAAAATACTTCATTATTTTTTATATTCAAAATTTCATTTATTTTTTCTTCAAAAAAAAAAAAAACATGGAAACGCGAGGTATCGATCCCCGTTCCTTTCACAAAGCATTGGTGAAGGCTCTACCAATTGAGCTACGTTCCCATGCTGTGAAAGTAGACATGATTATTCAATAAATAACGTTTGCTGGTACTCTCTCCAAAAATAGGTAAAAGTTCTTTTTAGCAAATAAAAGAATTATAAAAATAGGATGATTTTTATCCAAATCCACTATGGAGTATGGACAGGTGGCTAAACTTGACCATGTCCAAGGGTTAGATTCTCTCCAAATAACAAATAAAAATATAATATTTACAATGCTCAAATTATATATCCGATACGAACAAAATATATATATATATATATATATATATATATAGCGTTAGATGCATAATCAGTCCCTCCCTATTGTTGGCCTAAATTACAAAAAGTTCCTTGTGGTATCAAAATGAATTCCGAAGTCTTTTGGGCATGCCCAAAAAACAATTTAATCCTTATAGTCAAATTCAGTTAAAAAATTTGACAGATTCCGATAGTTGCCACATCAGCACTAATGAAATAGTGACATGTGTTGCTCTTAATAAAAAAAATATAAATATATAAAACTAAAAAAAAAAAAAAAAATTGTTTTAAAATAATAAAAAAAAAACCTATAAATTTTTCTCTCTTTCCCCAATTCATGGTTCTCTCCTCCCTGTTTTCATCTCGGTCTCTTCCCCCATTTCATCTCTCTTTGCTCTCCCCTCACCGACGGCCGGCAATGTAGACCACAACGCTGAGCACCGTTGACGACGAGCCAGCCACATCTCCGACGACGAGTTACAACCACTGACGACTGAATCAATGAAGCTCATCAAAAAATACTTCATTATTTTTTATATTCAAAATTTCATTTATTTTTTCTTCAAAAAAAAAAAAACATGGAAACGCGAGGTATCGATCCCCGTTCCTTTCACAAAGCATTGGTGAAGGCTCTACCAATTGAGCTACGTTCCCATGCTGTGAAAGTAGACATGATTATTCAATAAATAACGTTTGCTGGTACTCTCTCCAAAAATAGGTAAAAGTTCTTTTTAGCAAATAAAAGAATTATAAAAATAGGATGATTTTTATCCAAATCCACTATGGAGTATGGACAGGTGGCTAAACTTGACCATGTCCAAGGGTTAGATTCTCTCCAAATAACAAATAAAAATATAATATTTACAATGCTCAAATTATATATCCGCTACGAACAAAAAATATATATATATATATATAGCGTTAGATGCATAATCAGTCCCTCCCTATTGTTGGCCTAAATTACAAAAAGTTCCTTGTGGTATCAAAATGAATTCCGAAGTCTTTTGGGCATGCCCAAAAAACAATTTAATCCTTATAGTCAAATTCAGTTAAAAAATTTGACAGATTCCGATAGTTGCCACATCAGCACTAATGAAATAGTGACATGTGTTGCTCTTAATAAAAAAAATATAAATATATAAAACTAAAAAAAAAAAAATTGTTTTAAAATAATAAAAAAAAAACCTATAAATTTTTCTCTCTTTCCCCAATTCATGGTTCTCTCCTCCCTGTTTTCATCTCGGTCTCTTCCCCCATTTCATCTCTCTTTGATCTCCCATCACCGACGGCCGGCAATGTAGACCACAACGCTGAGCACCGTTGACGACGAGCCAGCCACATCTCCGACGACGAGTTACAACCACTGACGACTGAATCAATGAAGCTCATCAAAAATACTTCATTATTTTTTATATTCAAAATTTCATTTATTTTTTCTTCAAAAAAGAAAAAACATGGAAACGCGAGATATCGATCCCCGTTCCTTTCACAAAGCATTGGTGAAGGCTCTACCAATTGATCTACGTTCCCATGCTGTGAAAGTAGACATGATTATTCAATAAATAACGTTTGCTGGTACTCTCTCCAAAAATAGGTAAAAGTTCTTTTTAGCAAAAAAGAATTATAAAAATAGGATGATTTTTATCCAAATCCATTATGGAGTATGGACAGGTGGCTAAACTTGACCATGTCCAAGGGTTAGATTCTCTCCAAATAACAAATAAAAATATAATATTTACAATGCTCAAATTATATATCCGCTACGAACAAAAAATATATATATATATAGCGTTAGATGCATAATCAGTCCCTCCCTATTGTTGGCCTAAATTACAAAAAGTTCCTTGTGGTATCAAAATGAATTCCGAAGTCTTTTGGGCATGCCCAAAAAACAATTTAATCCTTATAGTCAAATTCAGTTAAAAAATTTGACAGATTCCGATAGTTGCCACATCAGCACTAATGAAATAGTGACATGTGTTGCTCTTAATAAAAAAAATATAAATATATAAAACTAAAAAAAAAAAAAAAAAATTGTTTTAAAATAATAAAAAAAAAACCTATAAATTTTTCTCTCTTTCCCCAATTCAAGGTTCTCTCCTCCCTGTTTTCATCTCGGTCTCTTCCCCCATTTCATCTCTCTTTGCTCTCCTCTCACCGACGGCCGGCAATGTAGACCACAACGCTGAGCACCGTTGACGACGAGCCAGCCACATCTCCGACGACGAGTTACAACCACTGACGACTGAATCAATGAAGCTCATCAAAAAATACTTCATTATTTTTTATATTCAAAATTTCATTTATTTTTTCTTCAAAAAAAAAAAACATGGAAACGCGAGGTATCGATCCCCGTTCCTTTCACAAAGCATTGGTGAAGGCTCTACCAATTGAGCTACGTTCCCATGCTGTGAAAGTAGACATGATTATTCAATAAATAACGTTTGCTGGTACTCTCTCCAAAAATAGGTAAAAGTTCTTTTTACCAAATAAAAGAATTATAAAAATAGGATGATTTTTATCCAAATCCACTATGGAGTATGGACAGGTGGCTAAACTTGACCATGTCCAAGGGTTAGATTCTCTCCAAATAACAAATAAAAATATAATATTTACAATGCTCAAATTATATATCCGCTACGAACAAAAAATATATATATATATATAGCGTTAGATGCATAATCAGTCCCTCCCTATTGTTGGCCTAAATTACAAAAAGTTCCTTGTGGTATCAAAATGAATTCCGAAGTCTTTTGGGCATGCCCAAAAAACAATTTAATCCTTATAGTCAAATTCAGTTAAAAAATTTGACAGATTCCGATAGTTGCCACATCAGCACTAATGAAATAGTGACATGTGTTGCTCTTAATAAAAAAAATATAAATATATAAAACTAAAAAAAAAAAAATTGTTTTAAAATAATAAAAAAAAAACCTATAAATTTTTCTCTCTTTCCCCAATTCATGGTTCTCTCCTCCCTGTTTTCATCTCGGTCTCTTCCCCCATTTCATCTCTCTTTGATCTCCCCTCACCGACGGCCGGCAATGTAGACCACAACGCTGAGCACCGTTGACGACGAGCCAGCCACATCTCCGACGACGAGTTACAACCACTGACGACTGAATCAATGAAGCTCATCAAAAATACTTCATTATTTTTTATATTCAAAATTTCATTTATTTTTTCTTCAAAAAAGAAAAAACATGGAAACGCGAGGTATCGATCCCCGTTCCTTTCACAAAGCATTGGTGAAGGCTCTACCAATTGATCTACGTTCCCATGCTGTGAAAGTAGACATGATTATTCAATAAATAACGTTTGCTGGTACTCTCTCCAAAAATAGGTAAAAGTTCTTTTTAGCAAAAAAGAATTATAAAAATAGGATGATTTTTATCCAAATCCATTATGGAGTATGGACAGGTGGCTAAACTTGACCATGTCCAAGGGTTAGATTCTCTCCAAATAACAAATAAAAATATAATATTTACAATGCTCAAATTATATATCCGCTACGAACAAAAAATATATATATATATAGCGTTAGATGCATAATCAGTCCCTCCCTATTGTTGGCCTAAATTACAAAAAGTTCCTTGTGGTATCAAAATGAATTCCGAAGTCTTTTGGGCATGCCCAAAAAACAATTTAATCCTTATAGTCAAATTCAGTTAAAAAATTTGACAGATTCCGATAGTTGCCACATCAGCACTAATGAAATAGTGACATGTGTTGCTCTTAATAAAAAAAATATAAATATATAAAACTAAAAAAAAAAAAAAAAAAATTGTTTTAAAATAATAAAAAAAAAACCTATAAATTTTTCTCTCTTTCCCCAATTCAAGGTTCTCTCCTCCCTGTTTTCATCTCGGTCTCTTCCCCCATTTCATCTCTCTTTGCTCTCCCCTCACCGACGGCCGGCAATGTAGACCACAACGCTGAGCACCGTTGACGACGAGCCAGCCACATCTCCGACGACGAGTTACAACCACTGACGACTGAATCAATGAAGCTCATCAAAAATACTTCATTATTTTTTATATTCAAAATTTCATTTATTTTTTCTTCAAAAAAGAAAAAACATGGAAACGCGAGGTATCGATCCCCGTTCCTTTCACAAAGCATTGGTGAAGGCTCTACCAATTGATCTACGTTCCCATGCTATGAAAGTAGACATGATTATTCAATAAATAACGTTTGCTGGTACTCTCTCCAAAAATAGGTAAAAGTTCTTTTTAGCAAAAAAGAATTATAAAAATAGGATGATTTTTATCCAAATCCATTATGGAGTATGGACAGGTGGCTAAACTTGACCATGTCCAAGGGTTAGATTCTCTCCAAATAACAAATAAAAATATAATATTTACAATGCTCAAATTATATATTCGCTACGAACAAAAAATATATATATATATAGCGTTAGATGCATAATCAGTCCCTCCCTATTGTTGGCCTAAATTACAAAAAGTTCCTTGTGGTATCAAAATGAATTCCGAAGTCTTTTGGGCATGCCCAAAAAACAATTTAATCCTTATAGTCAAATTCAGTTAAAAAATTTGACAGATTCCGATAGTTGCCACATCAGCACTAATGAAATAGTGACATGTGTTGCTCTTAATAAAAAAAATATAAATATATAAAACTAAAAAAAAAAAAAAAAAAAAAAAATTGTTTTAAAATAATAAAAAAAAAACCTATAAATTTTTCTCTCTTTCCCCAATTCAAGGTTCTCTCCTCCCTGTTTTCATCTCGGTCTCTTCCCCCATTTCATCTCTCTTTGCTCTCCCCTCACCGACGGCCGGCAATGTAGACCCCAACGCTGAGCACCGTTGACGACGAGCCAGCCACATCTCCGACGACGAGTTACAACCACTGACGACTGAATCAATGAAGCTCATCAAAAATACTTCATTATTTTTTATATTCAAAATTTCATTTATTTTTTCTTCAAAAAAAAAAAAACATGGAAACGCGAGGTATCGATCCCCGTTCCTTTCACAAAGCATTGGTGAAGGCTCTACCAATTGAGCTACGTTCCCATGCTGTGAAAGTAGACATGATTATTCAATAAATAACGTTTGCTGGTACTCTCTCCAAAAATAGGTAAAAGTTCTTTTTAGCAAAAAAGAATTATAAAAATAGGATGATTTTTATCCAAATCCATTATGGAGTATGGACAGGTGGCTAAACTTGACCATGTCCAAGGGTTAGATTCTCTCCAAATAACAAATAAAAATATAATATTTACAATGCTCAAATTATATATCCGCTACCAACAAAAAATATATATATCTATAGCGTTACATGCATAATCAGCCCCTCCCTGTAAAAAAAATATAAATATATAAAACTAAAAAATATTTTTTTTTGGATTGAAATAATAATAAAAAAAAAACTATAAATTGGTCTGTCTTTCCCCATTTCATCGTTCTCTCCTCCCCGTGAGCACCGCTGACGACGAGCTAGCCACATCTCCGACAACGAGTTACAATCGTTGACGACTGAATTAGTGAAGCTCATCAAAATACTTCTTTATTTTTTATATTCAAAAGTTTCATTTATTTTTTCTTGAAAAAAAAAAAAAAAAAAAAAACATGGAAACACGAGGTATCGATCCCCGTTCCTTTCACAAAGCACTGGCAAAGGCTCTACCAATTCAACTACATTTCCATGCTGTGAAAGTAGACATGATTATTCAATAAAAAACATTTGCTGGTACTCTCTGAAAAAATAGGTAAAAGTTCTTTTTGGCAAATAAAAGAATTATAAAAATAGGAAGATTTTTATCCAAATCTACTATGGACAGGTGGCTGAACTTGACCATGTCCAAGGGTTAGATTCTCTCCAAATAACAAATAAAAATATAATATTCACATTACTCAAAATATATATTCGCTACCAACAAATATATATATATATAGCGTTAGATGCATAATTAGTCCCTCCCTGTTGTTGGCCTAAATTACAAAAAGTTCCTTGTGGTATCAAAATGAACTCTGAGGTCTTTTGAGTATGTACAAAAAACAATTTAGTCCCGATAGTCAAATTCAGTTAAAAAATTTGAAAGATTTCGTCAGTTGCCACATCAGCACTAATGAAATGGTGACATGTGTTGCTCTTAATACAAAAAATATAAATATATAAAACTAAAAAATATTTTTTTGTTTTAAAATAATAAAAAAAAACTTTAAATTTTTCTCTCTTTCTCCATTTCATGGTTCTCTCCTCCCCGTTTTCATCTCGGTCTCTTCCCCCATTTCATCTCTCTTCGCTCTCCCCTCACCGATGGCTGGCAACGTAGACCACAACGCTGGGCACCGTTGACGACGAGCCAGCCACATCTCCGACGACGAGTTACAACCGCTGACGACTGAATCGGTGAAGCTCATCAAAAATACTTCTTTATTTTTTATATTCAAAAGTTTCATTAATTTTTTCTTAAAAAAAACAACAAAAAAACAAAACAAAACATGGAAACGCAAGGTATCGATTCCCGTTCCTTTCACAAAGCACTGGTGAAAGCTCTACCAATTGAGCTACGTTCCCATTTTATGAAGTAGACATGATTATTCAATAAATAACATTTGCAGGTAGTCTCTGCAAAAATAGATAAAATTTCTTTTTGGCAAATAAAAGAATTATAAAAATAGGATGATTTTTATCCAAATCCACTATGGACAGGTGGCTGAACTTGACCATGTCCAAGGGTTAGATTTTCTCCAAATAACAAATAAAAATATAATATTTACATTACTCAAAATATATATCCGCTACCAACAAAAAAAAATATATATATAGGGATAAATGCATAATCAATCCCTCCCTACTGTTGGCCTAAATTACAAAAAGTACATTGTGGTATCAAAATGAACTCAGAGGTCTTTTGGGTATGCCAAAAAACCAATTTAGTCTCTCTAGTCAAATTCCGTAAAAAAATTTTACAGATTCCGTTAGTTGCCCCATCAGCACTAATGAAATGGTGACATGTGTTGCTCTGAATCAAAAAAAATATAAATATATAAAACTAAAAAATATTTTTTTGTTTTAAAAAAAAAAAAAAACTGTAAATTGTTCTCTCTTCCCCCATTTCATCGTTCTCTCCTCCCTGTTTTCATCTCGGTCCCTTCCCCCATTGCATCTCTCATCCCCCTCCCCTCACTGGCGGCTGGCAACAAAGACCACAACGCTGAGCATCGCTGACGACGACCCAGCCACATCTCCGATGACGAGTTACAACCGCTGACGACTGAATCAGTGAAGCTCATCAAAAATACTTCTTTATTTTTTATATTCAAAAGTTTCATTTACTTTTTCTTGAAAAAAAAAGACAAAAACATGGGGACGCGAGGTATTAAACCCCGTTCCTTTCACAAAGCATTGGCAAAGGCTCTAGCAGTTGAGCTATGTTCCCATGTTGTGAAAGTAGACATGATTATTCAATAAATAACATTTGCTGGTACTCTATGCAAAAATAGGATAAAGTTCTTTTTGGCAAATAAAAGAATTATAAAAATATGATGATTTTTATCCAAATCCATTATGGACAGGTGGTTGAACTTGACCATGTCTAAGGGTTAGATTCTCTCCAAATAACAAATAAAAATATAATATTTACATTACTCAAATTATATATCCGTTGCCAAAAAAAAAAAAAAAAATAGCGTTAAATGCATAATCAGTCCCTCCCTGTTTTTGGCCTAAATTACAAAAAGTTCCTTGTGGTATCAAAATGAACTCAGAGGTGTTTTGGGTATACCCAAAAAACTATTTAGTCCCTATAGTCAAATTCAGTGTAAAAATTTGACAGATTCTATTAGTTGCCACTTCAGCACTAATGAAATAGTGACATGTGTTGCTCTTAATAAAAAAAATATAAATATATAAAACTAAAAAATATTTTTTTGGTTTTTTTTTGTTTTAAAAAAAAAAACTATAAATTGTTCTCTCTTCCACCATTTCATTGTTCTCTCCTCCCCGCTTTCATCTCGGTCTCTTCCCCCATTTCATCTCTCTCCCCTTTCCCCTTACTGATGGCCGGCAACAAAGACCACAACGCTGAGCACCGTTGAGGACGAGCCAGCCACATTTCCGACGACAAGTTACAACCACTGACGATTGAATCAGTGAATCTCATCAAAAATACTTCCTTATTTTTTATATTCAAAAGTTTCATTTCTTTTTTCTTCAATTTTTTTTTTTTTTTTATAAAAAAAAACATGGAAACGCGAGGTATAAATCCTTGTTACTTTCACAAAGCACTGGTGAAGGCTCTACTAATTGAGCTACATTCCCATGTTGTGAAAGTAGACATGATTACTCAATAAATAACATTTGCTGGTACTCTCTGCAAAATAGGTAAAAGTTCTTTTTGGCAAATAAAGGAATTATAAAAATAGGATGATTTCTATCCAAATCCACTATGGACAGGTGGCTGAACTTGACCAGGTCCAAGGGTTAGATTCTCTCCAAATAACAAATAAAAATATAATAATTACATTACTCAAATTATATATCCGCTACCAACAAAAGAAAAAAATATAGTGATAAATGCATAATCAGTCCCTCCCTGTTGTTGGCCTAAATTACAAAAAGTTCATTGTGATATCAAAATAAACTCATAGGTCTATTGGGTATGCCAAAAAAACAATTTAGTCCCTGTAGTCAAATTCCATTAAAAAATTTGACAGATTCCGTTAGTTGCCACATCAACACTAATGAAATGGTGACACGTGTTGCTCTTAATAAAAAAAATATAAATAGATAAAACTAAAAAATAATTTTTTGTTTAAATTAAAAAAAAAAAAAAAAAAAACTGTAAAGTGTTCTCTCTTCCCCCATTTCATCGTTCTCTCCTCCCCGTTTTCATCTCGGTCTCTTCCCCCATTTCATCTCTCTTCCCTCTCCCCTTACCGATGGCCGGCAACAAAGACCACAACGCTAAGCACCGTTGACGACGAGCCAGCCACATCTCCGGCGACGAGTTACAACCGCTGACGACTGAATCAGTGAAGCTCATCAAAAATACTTCTTTATTTTTTATATTCAAAAGTTTCATTTATTTTTTCTTCAAAAAAAAGAAAAACCTAGAAACGCAAGGTATCTATCACTGTTCGTTTTAGGAAAGCACTGGCAAAGGCTCTACCAATTGAGCTACGTTCTCATATTGTAAAAGTAGACATGATTATTCAATTAATAACATTTGCTGGTACTCTCTGCAAAAATAGGTAAAAGTTCTTTTTGGCAAATAAAGGAATTATAAAAATAGGATTATTTTTATCCAAATCCACTATGGACAGGTGGCTGAACTTGACCATGTCCAAGGGTTAGATTCTCTCCAAATAACAAATAAAAATATAATATTTACATTACTCAAATTATATATCCGCTACCAACAATATATATATATAGCGTTAAATGCATAATCAGTCCCTCCCTATTTTTTGCCTAAATTACAAAAAGCTCATTGTGGTATCAAAATGAACTTAGAGTTCTTTTAGGTATGCCCAAAAAACAATTTAGTCCCTGTAGTTAAATTCGGTTAAAAAATTTGACAAATTCCGTTAGTTGCCACATCAGCACAAATGAAATGGTGACACATGTTGCTCTTAATAAAAAAATTTAAATATATAAAACTAAAAAATAAAAAAAAACGAAAAAAACTGTATAGTGTTCTCTCTTCCCCTATTTCATCGTTCTCTCCTCCCCATTTTCATCTCGGTCTCTTCCCCCATTTCATTTCTCTTCCCTCTCCCCTCACCGACAACCAGCAACAAAGACCACGACGCCGAACACCGCTGACAATGAGCCAGCCACATCTCCAATGACGAGTTACAACCGTTGATGACTGAAGCAGTGAAGCTCATCAATTCTCATATATTGCCACGAACTAAAACCACTTTTTTTGGATGATTTAAACCCACTTCTTTTCTTCTTCAACAAAGGTGAGAGGATAAGAAGAGCTAAGGAAATTGAACCGGTTGGGCTGCCATCCCTTCGCTTCTTTTTCTTTTTTTAAAAAATTTATTTTTATTTTATATATTTAATATATTTATATTTTTTTATTAAGAGTAACACATGTCAACATTTCATTGGTGTTGACGTGACAACTAACGGAATCTGTTAAATTTTTTAACGGAATTTGAATACAGGGACTAAATCCTTTTTTTGGCAGACCCCAATGACCTTTATGTTCATTTTGATATCACAGAGAGCGTTTTGTAATTTAGGCCAATCACAAGGACTGATTTTGCATTTATCCCTAAAATATAAGACCTATAATATCTAAATGACATATCATGACACCGCCACATTGGGGCAGAGTCCGAAATTTTTGTTACACACTCGTTTTACAACAATACACTTCTTTCTTTCAACTCTAGATATTGCCGCAACACACTCTAAAACTAATAAAATATAAAAGAAACTTCACTTAACCCCGAATTGTCACACATTTTGCAATGTCCTCCTTAAAGTTTAAAACTTCTCAATTTAGTGTATTGAATTTTTATTTTTTTTCAATGTCCCCCTCCATTAACTTTCCCAATTTCCTAAAATAAATGAGGGTATTTTGAAAAAGTTAACAGAGGGGGACTTTAATTTTTTTCAATGTCCCCCTCCGTTAACTTTCCCAAAATACCCCCATTTATTTTAGAAAAAAAACCGCTTTGCTCCGCTCTGAGAACTGGCCAACCATTCTAGTATTGCAGTATTAGATTCTGTGCCTAAGAGAATATGAACCACTTGTTCCAACAAGTAGATGGATGTGTACTTGTTTGTTGATGAGATCATATAGGAGTATATTTTTATGATTGCTTTTGTGAATAATTGTTTAAATAGTTAACTCACACAAAAAAAAAAAATGTTTAAATACTTTTCGTGTGTTCTACCCCGCAATTTCCCAGGTGATATGCGTGTTTTTAAAGAAAATCATAGAGAAGCGTAATGATATAAGGAGGACTAAAATTTTCTCAAATGTGATGTGTTATTTAAAATCACCAAAATATCAAAATTCAATAATAATCATCTGAAATTCAAAGGCAATATTAAAAGTCATGTCACATTTGGGAGAACTCTAGTGCTCTTTATATCATTACTCTATGGAGAATGGTCTATTTAGGAGGTAGTTAGCATTTTGAAAAGATGCTCTATTTAAGACTTTAATCCTCTTTATATCATGAAGAATATGACCTTTAGGAGTTAGTTAGCATTTTGAAAAAAAAAACAAAAAAAAAATCTACGTTTTGGCACTACTGACAAGTTTAAAGGTCGAATCGCTATTTTACCAAACATTAGCGTTTAAATGCGTTTTCCAAAACCATATCTTAAAATCGTTATGTTTTTAAGAGTAATTCAAGAAACAACACTTTTATCCCACAATGTTGACTTGACCATCTTAAGTATCTCTTAAATATTATTTTAAAAAACAAAAATTAATGTAATGAGTCAAATCAACATCCTAAAATAATTACGAAATGAAAATATAATTTATATCTTTACACTTTTTTCAAGCCAGCACTAAACGGCTGCAAAATTCATTCGACAAAACACATGAGTGTGGTCTGTTTACTGTTTAGAGGTTAAGAAAGCTCAATTAGCTTTTGTTATGGAATTACTGACTGAGAAGCATAAATGTGATGGCACTAAGTAAATAAGAACCAGCTGTGCTTCTAGACGGATTTTTAGTATCTTTTAGAGAATTGCTCAACCAAACAAAATCAAATTTGAATTCAACACATGAGGATCTACTAAAAAGAACAGGATGATAATAAAATAATGAGCTTTGAAAATCCAAAAAATAATGGCATTCAATGATCAGAGATTCAGAGGAGAAGTACTACAGGTAATTCACATTTTGTGCAATTTTGAGGAGAAAAGCTTCACGGGGTCTCAATATCTCCGGCTCACTTTCCGGGGACGAAGTTTGTGGCGTAAGCCCAGGCATTGTTGTTTACTGGGTCGGCAAGGTGGTCAGCGAGGTTCTCCAATGGCCCCTTTCCAGTCACAATGGCCTGAACAAAGAAGCCAAACATAGAGAACATAGCCAATCTTCCATTCTTGAGCTCCTTCACCTTAAGCTCAGCAAAAGCTTCCGGGTCATCAGCAAGACCCAATGGGTCAAAGCTTCCACCTGGGTAGATGGGGTCCGTCACCTCACCGAGTGGCCCACCGGCAATACGGTAACCCTCAACGGCACCCATCAAGATGACCTGAGTTGCCCAGATGGCCAGAATGCTTTGCGCGTGGACCAAGCTCGGGTTGCCCAAGTAGTCAAGACCGCCTTCGCTGAAGATCTGAGCTCCGGCCTTGAACCACACGGCCTCGCCGAACTTGACGCCGTTCCGGGACAAGAGCTCCGGGAAGACGCACCCGAGGGCTCCGAGCATGGCCCATCTGGAGTGGATGACTTCAAGCTCACGGTTCTTGGCAAAGGTCTCTGGGTCGGCTGAAAGCCCTGCAGTGTCCCAGCCATAGTCACCGGGGAATTCTCCAGTAAGGTAAGATGGGGGCTCACCGGAGAATGGTCCCAAGTACTTGACACGGTCGGGGCCGTACCATGGGCTGCCGGAGGAAGCCCGCCTGGAGCCTGTTTTCCTCATGGAGACACGTCCAACACCGAGCTCCGGAGTTGACGGAGCAACCTGCACTGCCTTGCCGGCAAATGATGGGGAAGAGAGAGCCATTGTTGAAGCAGCCATTGAGGTTAGAATAGTGAAAGAGACAGCAATGCAAGGGAAGGAGTGATCGATGGGTGTTTGTGTTACGGCCTCACAGGCTTCATAAATAGGAGTTGGAGGAAAGGGTCCTTATCTTCGGAGATCAATACCTCTACTCCTATTGGTCGTGACATTTGAGGATTTTGATTTTCTCTGTCGACGTGGCAGTTTCTGTACCACTTATCTCTCCATTGATTATTTGTGGACCAAACGTCATAAAATGTCCGGCTGTGCTGTGAGCAGCTTATCCCTCCAATGAAGGATTGCCACCTGTGCCACCGGATATCAGCATATCTGATTGCTAAAAAAGTGTACACGATGGCATGCTCCATGGTACAAGGGTGGGAGTCCTTGTGCATGACACGTCCTGCAGAACGTAAGAAACTGAAGTCATCCATGATTATTACACTATTAGAACAATTTTTTCAAATAAAAAGAATCAGCTAAAAAATATTATAAAACTGAGCCTATGTTTTTAAAATAATTTCATATTTGTTAGGGCAATTTCTGTGTTGAAACAAACTACTGCAATAGCTACTCCATGTTTGGACTAAGACAAGGTCCATTTGGTGTAAGAATGGTAGTGCCTAAAAAATATAGAAGGCGTAAGAGGTTCTCAGCCAAAGCCGAAGACACTACAATGCTTAAATTAACATACGTGTTTTGAAGTGTGAAAAAATGACTTGAGTCGTTCTTGAGATAATTAGCCTTTGTAGAGCTAGAATGAGAGAGCTACATGTCAATTCAAAAAGATCTCCCTTAAAAAGAGAGAGACCCCTTAAAAATTGCTCATAAAGAAAAACAAAGTATCGAAATTTATAGTATCTTGAAATTTGATGTGCTTATCCCATAAAATCTGGGGTTGTACTCGTATTTGCCGAATTGACTAGAGCGACCCATGTAGACACTTTATCCCTAATAGATGTGGCGCTAGGAGGGTTCAAGTTCGAACCTTACGAGTAACGTCAGAGGGGCCTTTGGCATGCCTAATTGGACCCCTGGGGATATTTTATCCCCTACAATATTAAAGTTCTACCCTATTCATCTATTCTTTCTTTAATTTACTTAACATTAATAACAATAATTTCATAAGAGTAACAATGATCATAACCTTCGTGGATGGCCGGTTAGGCTATGCTTAATTTAATTTCACTTATTTTTGTTACAATGTCCAAAATACCTTTTTTTATAAAAATATAAAAATAAAAAACTGGAAGATATTGGACATTTTAACCAAAAAAATATATATGAGTGAAATTAAAAGTATTTGAAATATAGGATATCGACATTGCAAAACTATGAATTAACCTTAACCTATTTAATTAGGATTACACCCTCATGGATTCCTCCACAACTTGCTCTTGCCAACCTTACCAAACTACCCTTGATTAGGTCCAACAATTTCATGTGGTTACAACCCCATGATAATCATATTCTCAACATTAATCAATTTCCTAACTCTAGGGTCACCTCAACACATAACAAAAGCACAACTTCCCTTACCTTTATCAAAATCTTCCTATAGCCAAGACCTCATATAGGGGTATACTAGCGAGACGATTATTAACCGCTAGTAATTTGTTACACGTACAGTGATGGAGTCAAGTGGAGATGGGCCACGGTTTTCCTTTTTTTTTTTTTTTTTTTTTTTTTTGATATTTTTATACTTTTAATAATTTACTGATATTAAAAAAATTATCGTTACCAAAAAAAAAAAAAAAATCTATTAAATTTTTGTTATACGTCATTAATGTAAGCATAAACGTAGACAATTAATAATTCGCATAATTGCCGGTTGCGATTACGGTTAGGAGGGAATAACCGCAACCGTCTCATCTTGTTGCTTTTCTTAGGTACATAAGTTATAATCCTCGTAGCATCCAACTCCTCCATATATAAGCTATTCAAAATGCATAAATTAAACAACTTCAAGATCAACAAGGCAGTGGCCGATTGGCATGTATTTTGAAGATTAAATTAACTAATGGCTCCTGCACTGATGATACAAGTTGAAGTCAGGCTAAATAGAACATGGGGCAAGTTATAGTGAAGCAATTCAGATGTCTCCCACCACTCACTGAAAATCCGAAATGTCAAGGCACTAAGAACCCACTGTGCTTTTAGATGGATTTTTAGTATGAAGCAATATCTTTTAGAATATGTCTCCACCGTACCAAACAAAATCAAATTCAACAAATGATGATAAAGTAATGATCTTTGAAAACCCAAAAATAATAACATTCAATGATCAGAGGAGCAGTACTGCAGGTAATGCATATTCTGTGCACAAATCCATACCCAATATACATCACCCAATAATAATATGATCAATCTTAAATTCACACTCAATTTTGAGGAGAAAAGCTTCATGGTGTCTTAACATCTCCGACTCACTTTCCGGGGACGAAGTTTGTTGCGTAAGCCCAGGCATTGTTGTTTACTGGGTCGGCAAGGTGGTCGGCCAAGTTCTCCAATGGCCCCTTTCCAGTCACAATGGCCTGAACAAAGAAGCCAAACATAGAGAACATAGCCAATCTTCCATTCTTGAGCTCCTTCACCTTAAGCTCAGCAAAAGCTTCCGGGTCATCAGCAAGACCCAATGGGTCAAAGCTTCCACCCGGGTAGATGGGGTCCGTCACCTCACCGAGTGGCCCACCGGCAATACGGTAACCCTCAACGGCACCCATCAAGATGACCTGAGTTGCCCAGATGGCTAGAATGCTTTGCGCGTGGACCAAGCTCGGGTTGCCCAAGTAGTCAAGACCGCCTTCGCTGAAGATCTGAGCTCCGGCCTTGAACCACACGGCCTCGCCGAACTTGACGCCGTTCCGGGACAAGAGCTCCGGGAAGACGCACCCGAGGGCTCCAAGCATGGCCCATCTGGAGTGGATGACTTCAAGCTCACGGTTCTTGGCAAAGGTCTCTGGGTCGGCTGAAAGCCCTGCAGTGTCCCAGCCATAGTCACCGGGGAATTCTCCAGTAAGGTAAGATGGGGGCTCACCGGAGAATGGTCCCAAGTACTTGACACGGTCGGGGCCGTACCATGGGCTGCCGGAGGAAGCCTGCCTGGAGCCTGTTTTCCTCATGGAGACACGTCCAACACCGAGCTCCGGAGTTGACGGAGCAACCTGCACTGCCTTGCCGGCAAATGATGGGGAAGAGAGAGCCATTGTTGAAGCAGCCATTGTAGAATTAAGCTTGGACTAGTGGAAGAGATGAAATGCAAGGGAAGGAGTGATGGATGCTTGTGTTTAGGCTTCACGTGGAGGCTTCATAAATAGAAGTGGGACGAAAGGGTCTTCAATTATCTTAGGAGATCAGCATCTGTACTGGTATTGGCTATGACATTTTAGGATTTTGATTTTCTCTGTACACTTGGCAGTTGCTGAACCGCTATCTGCTTTGATCATTTGTGGACCAACGTAAATAAAATTTCTGGCTATGCTGTGACTGTGAGCACTCTGACCTTCCAATAAAGGATTGCCACTTGTGCTACGGGATAGCAGCATATCTGCATGGAAAAAGTGTACACTATAGCGCGGGTGCATGATGGCGTAATCCATGTTACAAGCAAATATTCGTTATGTTTTTGAAATAATTTCATATTAAAGTTCCACCCTATTCATCTACTCTTTCTTTAATTTACTTAACATTAATTGCAATAATTTCTTTCAGAAGATTGACAATGATCGTAAACCTTCATGGCGGCTATGTGATTAGTTTACTTCTCTTTCTCATGGTCATGTTATTTTCCTCTATTAATTGAAGCATCAAGAAAATATTTGTGATATATATATATATATGTGTGTGTTAATGCATTTTCAAGGATTTTTTTTTTTTTTTAATTTATTAAAGTGTTCTAATTTTAACATAAAGATGAAAACTATTTTTGTTTTAAATATTTGTAGATTGTGATAAAAAAAAATGTGGTTAAGTGGCTCAATATAGCAAATTAAGGCTTCTTCTAATGAACTTAGGGTGAGGGGTTTAAGACCCTTTACCCACATAAGTGCCCATTTTTTTGCTTTCTTAGAAACTTATTGGGCTTGAGCAGTTAATAAAAGTTAACTGTGTGGGTGTAGCTATGAGGGGTCGAACCAATGTCTTTCCCCTTATGAGAGACACCTTTGAATCTCTAAACTATTAGGCCAACAGCAAACACAGTGTCTTTCAACTTAGGGCATGTTTGTGTGTGAGTTTGAGATACCTAAAAATGCGTTTAACACTCAAAATGTCCGTTTCAAGAAAAAAAGTATATGTTTGGTAAAAAAATTAAAAGTGCTTTTAAGGGTCCAAAAAACCTAAAAATTATAAGTGTCAACTCGGTCCAGTTTCTCGGTTTTTGGCAAAAACCGGGACCGGAACCGGGGTACCCCAGTTCTTGGATTTGGGAAATCGGAACCGGGAACCGGGTCCCGATTACCGGCCGGTTTCGGTTTTTTTTTTTTTTTTTTTTGAAACCTCATGAAAAAATTGTTTTCAGAAATGAAACCTCATGAAAAAATCATAAGGTTTCATTTCAGAACCATTTAATCACCTTAATATCAAATTGACAAATACCCAAAACTTAAAGGAAAGAGAAATTTACTTTTGAAGAACTGTCAATTCATTCGGCCAAACTCACTAATACAAAACTCACCAAGAAAATCATCAAGCACAAAAAACAAATCTTCAAAAAATGAAGCACACAAAAGTAAACTAACCAAAAAAAATCCCTACCATATACAAAAAGTGGAGAGGAAGAAAAGAAACAGAGGAAAGATGAGAAGAAGAGGGAAAAAAGAAAAAAAAAGAAAAAAGAAAAAAGAAAAGAAATGATGAGAAGACACAAATAACCATCTTAACTTAATTATGACAAAGAAAGAATAAGGCTTAACCGTAAATCTACACCATCATACAAAAAGTAAGTGAGGTGAAATATCCCAAAACCCGGTCAAACTAATTCAAATCTATTATTTCCTTACCAAAGGGCAAAATAATAATTTGGCGCCATCAAAGAAAAATCACTGTTATAGAGGCATTGGCTCTTTTGTGTATATATATATTAAATGCACCTGGTTCTGGTTTTCCGGTTTTTACCGGGTGCCCAAAACCGGGACCGGAACTGGGGTCTTCGGTTTTTTTTGTTGTTGTTTTTTTGCAACCGACTCCCCGATTTCCCGGTTTCGGTTTCGGTTCTCCTGTAATTTTTGACACTCCTACTAAAAATGGCAAAAACACACTTTGGCAAAAACTTTAAAATGAAACTTTTGCAAAAAAAAAAAAAAAAACTTTTTGACTTAAAAACTTTATTTCTCAAACATGCTCTTAAAAGAGACACCTCTGAACCATTAGGCCAATCGCAAACACGAACCAACAAAATTCTTAATACTTAACCGTTTGCAAGCTTTAAAAAGTTGCAATCTTTTATAAGCAACCCTTCAAAATATAAACATGAGGGATCTATCCTACGAATTTTCTATCTTAATTTCTCTCATTCTTTCAAGCCAAATACAGAATTTTCTAGAGAAAACTTTGAAGAACAAATTTTAGAATTGTTGTATGTAACCGGTGAATTTATTGTATTTTGGAGGTGAATTGCATGTAACTTGGTAGAAAACGTTTTTCGAGTTGGGGCAATTATCACCTTAAATATAATATGCACACATGCCTCAAAGTTTCTTTGATTTTTCCATTCAATTTTCTCAACAATTTTAAGGTGATAATTGCAATGGCGTCAAAATTTGATATGACGACTTTCAAAATGATGAATCAAGACTTTGTGAAACGATAGATTTGATGTGACATGTTACACTCACCGGAAGGACAAGTTGATGTTCTTACTTACGGCGTTGAAGATTTCATATGTTTTGGATCCAGATCGGCCAAAATTTCAAGAAGCCACGCCTGATGATTAAGGCAGAAAATAAGAGAAGTGAAGAAGATGAAGTGGTTTGTACGTAGAGGACACATTCTAAACACACTCTTTGATTGGAGTGTACAAGCGGGATAGTTATTAACTGCTAATTAATCATATGACTGTATAACTGCAAATAATCACAATCGGAGAATCGTATAACCGCTTAGGCTGGTTGCGGTTACCGATTATAGGAATTGAGAAAAGTGATTAATAACTGGATATTTTCTCAATTCCTATAATCAATAACCACAACCAGCCTAAGCGGTTATACGATTTTTCAATTGTGATTATTTGCAGTTATGCAGTCATTTGATTAATTACCAGTTAATAACTATCCCGCTTGTACACTCCAATCAAAGAGTGTGTTTAGAATGTGTACAAACCACTTCATCTTCTTCACTTTTCTTATTTTCTGCCTTAATCATCAGGCGTGGCTTCTTGAAATTTTGGCAGATCTTGATCCAAAACATAAGAAATCTTCAACGCCGTAAGTAAGAACATCAACTTGTCCTTCCGGTGAGTGTAACATGTCACATCAAATCTATCATTTCACAAAGTCTTGACTCATCATATATATATATATATATATATATATATATAAATTAAAATTAATAATAATTACTTTTTATTATTATTCTTTAAAGAAGATTCTCTTTGCAATCTTTTTATTTAATAGGTGGACTTGATTGTGAGCTCATTGAGCTTCATGATGATAAATTGATGTAATTACTAGCTAACACCATCCTTCTAAACCAAGGATTGTTTGATTTTATGTGGATTTATGTTTATTTCAATCTGCGGTTATAAAAAATAAAAATAATAAATAATAAAAAATAAAAAACTGAAATAGTGCAACAATTTATGGCTAAAAAAAGAAAAAGAAAAAAAAAAGTGTGTTAAATTTTTATGAAAATCGGTTACCAGTTTATAACTTGCCTTCCATAATTGCATAACTTCAATTTTTATGTGGTTGCAGTTATTTAAAAAACAATAATCGCTTAAACAGGTTGTAGTTGCGGTTATAAGGGAATAACTGTAACCTCATTTGGTTGTACACTCTTACTCTCTTATTGTCTCTTTAACCCATTCACTTCAATCGAGTCATCAAAAGAAATCTGAGAGGTTCTGAAATTGAAGTATAAAATTGAAAAATAAGGTATGATAGATAAATTCCTTATTTTGAAGTATTGTGAATTTACAATGTTTGATATATTTGTGTGATCGACCAAGTCCATGAATCGCAAAAGTTTTAGTGAATAAACTTTTTGAGCCTTATGATTGAAGTCTATGAACCTTGCAAGTCGATGAATATATCCTTTATTTAAGTCGATATATTTGTCACTTGTCCAAGTCTAGATAATTATCATCTGTAAAATTATCATTTCTCCATGTCCATGGATTGTCAACAATTGTTTTTATTAGAAACTAGATCCGATAGATTATCATATTGAGAAATGCTAGAGGTACTAACTCTTACTAACATATATGTATTAACATGATGTGAAGTTTATTCTTGGTATTCGTAGCATTTTTCTTTATTAATTATTTTGATCATCTATTCATCTCCAATGAATAAGCTCTACATCATGTTAATGCCCATCTATTAATAACATAGTTAGTACTTAGTACCCAGAGCATTTCTCTATCATATTTCTACAATTCAATTATATTAGATGTTGTAGAGCGGCAATAAGGGTGACTTATCTATAAACTTTTCCTTTTCCACTATCAGCCCTCAAAAAACAAACTCTGCCATATATAAAGTCATAGGAATGGAGACCTTTCAATAGAGTGAAGGGGAACTCCCTATAATCCTTAACACCAATTTCCAAACCAAGGAATATACACTTTCTTAACTTTGTACATTAATGTATGCAGGACAACTAAACATTTTCAAAATTGAATAATCAATCGATTTATTTTACCATACTTCTTCTAGAACCTTGAAATCAATTGTTGGTGACGAAACATGCATAACTAACTGCCTCAGTCCAAAAACTCTTCGACAATCTTGCATTCAACAAAGTGCATCTTGGCTTTTTCAACAATATAGTTATCCTTTCAGCAACTTCATTCTATTGTGAAGTCCTTTTAACTGTGAAGTGGCGAGTAATGCCTTATGTTTTGAAGAAGTATAAGAATTCAATATCCATGTACTCCAATTCTTTATTGGATCTTAAATACTTCACTTTTCTTTTAGTTTGAATTTTCAAATACACTTTTCACTACTTTAAGATGGTAAAAACCTTTGACTTGTGCTTTAGAAAAGAAACTCAAACCTTTGTTAAAGAATTATAATATAAAAAATAAAAAATAAATAAAAATAGACAAAATAACACTCACCTCAATTTGAAGATATAGTCAATGATCCCCAAACATTTTAATGAACATAGTCAAGAATACCTTTACTTTACTTGTATAAACAGCTACCTTAAAACTAACTATTCTTTGCTTCTCATCCACACTATATGTCTAGAATCCCAACATAAATGACTTGACACCATTCATCAAATTATGCTTGTGAAGCTCAAACATATTACCCTTGTCTAAATGGCCAAGTTGCATATGCAACAAAACTGTATCATCATTATTTGATTATGCCGAAATGGATGTTGTAATACCACTTGGAACTATCTTGTTGAGTAACTCCTAAATTTTTTTACTTTCTCACCTTTATTACCACTAAATCAACTTTAACTATTTTCATAATCTAGATCGACTAAAGACAACATGATGATAAAAATAATGAGCTTTGGAAATATTCCAAAAGTAATGACACTCACTAAGAAAAAGCACTACATTTAATTCAAATTTTGTGCACAACTCCACGCCATTATTTATATATCACTCAATATCACTCCTACATTCACACTCAATTTTGAGGAGAAAAGCTTCATGGTGTCTCAACATCTCCAGCTCACTTTCCGGGGACGAAGTTTGTGGCGTAAGCCCAGGCATTGTTGTTTACAGGGTCGGCAAGGTGGTCGGCCAAGTTCTCCAACGGTCCTTTTCCGGTGACAATGGCCTGAACAAAGAAGCCAAACATGGAGAACATAGCCAATCTTCCATTCTTGAGCTCCTTCACCTTAAGCTCAGCAAAAGCCTCCGGGTCATCAGCAAGGCCCAATGGGTCAAAGCTTCCACCCGGGTAAATTGGGTCAGTCACCTCACCGAGTGGCCCACCAGCAATACGGTAACCCTCAACGGCACCCATCAAGATGACCTGAGTTGCCCAGATGGCCAGAATGCTTTGTGCGTGGACCAAGCTCGGGTTGCCCAAATAGTCAAGCCCGCCTTCGCTGAAGATCTGGGCTCCGGCCTTGAACCACACGGCCTCGCCGAACTTGACGCCGTTCCGGGACAAGAGCTCCGGGAAGACGCACCCGAGGGCTCCAAGCATGGCCCATCTGGAGTGGATGACTTCCAGCTCACGGTTCTTTGCAAAGGTCTCTGGGTCAGCGGAAAGCCCAGCAGTGTCCCAGCCATAGTCACCGGGGAATTCTCCGGTAAGGTAGGATGGGGGCTCACCGGAGAATGGGCCCAAGTACTTGACACGGTCAGGGCCGTACCATGGGCTGCCGGAGGAAGCCTGCTTGAAGGCTGTTTTCCTCATGGAGACACGTCCAACACCAAGCTCCGGGGTTGACGGAGCAACCTGCACCGCCTTGCCGGCAAATGATGGGGAAGAGAGAGCCATTGTTGAAGCAGCCATTGTAGAATTGAGGTTAGAATAGAGAAAGAGACAGCAATGCAAGGGAAGGAGTGATCGATGGGTGTTTGTGTTAAGACTTCACAGGCTTCATAAATAGGAGAGGGTCCTTATCTTAGGAGATCAATATCTGTACTCGTATTGGCTGTGAGATTTTAGGATTTTAATTTTATTTGTCCACTTGGAAGTTGCTGTACCACTCGCATCTCCACTTGGCAGTTGCTGTACATAAAATCTCTGGCCAGGCTGTGAGCACGTGGTCCCTCCAATAAGGGATTGCCACCTGTTCAAGCTACCGGATAGCATCATCTGTGACGGCATACTACTCTAATGTACAACCTCCATGCTACAAGCAAGTGGGTGGGAAATGGGAATCCTCGTGAAGGATATCAAGAGTAATGATACAATGCACGCCAGGAACAAAATTTTTTTTTTTATTATTATTTTATTATTTTTTTTATAAAAAAAAATTTGCTGCACAGGCGTGCTACGCACGCCGCGTGCAGTGAATCACGACTCGAATATCAATTATGTAAAATAGGAACAAGATTGAGTGATTAATTTTTTTTTTATCGATTTAGATTTTTGTTTTGGTCAAATAGTTATTAATCATATATATATATTTTTTTGAAATAATCAATGTTGTATATATCAATAAATCAATAAGATAGAAAAGATTATTCTAACCTAATAATATCCGAGATACAATCAGAAATTTCTTCCAACTATGTCTAATCAAAACCCAAACGTGCCACCAACTTTGCAAGACCATGCACTGCAAAATTAGTTTTTCATGTCCTACATAGCGAACCGCTCAGTGTGTGAACGTGCTTAACAACATTCTCAAATCCCTCACCAAATCGCCGATCCTACTCCAGTTTAGCTCTCCTGAATTCAACGTGTCCACCACTATTTTTACGTCACCCTCCAGGCAAAGATTCATCATAGTATTAGAACATCACTTAAAGTTAAGAGGAGTCTTAGAATAAAAACAAGATAATTAAATATAGAATAATGGTAAGATAATTAACTTCACAATGGGCAATCAATTTAAACTCTTTAGAATAAGAAATAATTTGTTTTATTCTTCCATCTCTCATATTTGCCAGGGAAATTAATATTTTTTTCTTTTCTAAAAATTTAAATTTCCAATTATTTAGAGCAATCGGTACTCTAGTGTAACAAGGAATTTGATTTGGGAAAAATCTACAAGTTATACAGTAATTTAATTTTTGTGTAATATTGCCGTTTATCCATCCCTGAGTACATGAACAGAATCTTATATATAGTCCTTTGGAAGTGGGCAGCAATGGAAAATTTGCATACATTATGCACTAATTTAATTTTAGGGGAAAATGCACATATGGTCCTTATGGTTCGAGATTTTGACAAGTAGCTTTCTATGGTTTAAAAAGTGACAAAACGCTCTTTAAGAATTTTCCCTTAAAAAAAAAAGGGGGGGGGGGGGGGGGGGACAAAATCTATTATGCGACACATTAGCATCAATCATATTATAACACGAATCACTTATAATAAATAAAAAATTCGAGGCACCCTTGGTTAATGAAAGTCGTTGAACACCCTTTGGATGGTATTTTTGGTTGATTCTCTAAAGGAGTGGTTAGTTTTGCTAGGATCGCATTCAGTTGGGTTCAAGACTTGGGTTCGACCCAATTGTCTTGAGCTTGTCGTGATACGTCAAAACTTGGGTTCAAGACTTATGTGATACGACAACATCAATCATGTTATAACATGAATCACTTGTAATAAAAAAGGAATAGTCAAGCCATCCTTAGTTACTAATGGTTGATTCTCTAAAGGAGTGGTTAGTTTTGCTATTCAGTTGAGTTCAAGACTTGGGGTTGATCCAATTGTATTGAGCTTGTCGTACAGTGAAAAATGGATTGGCGCCGGACTGTTAATCTCCTTTTCGCCAATTTCAATGGCACTAACTCCAAGAAGATTCTTCTTGATCGAGTGAATGATTTTTTTTTTAATTTTTTATAAGTGACACATGTCACAATATAATTAATTCTAACGTGACATATAACGAATTCTGTCACTTATTTATCTTTTAGATTAGGGACCTATTTGTTGTTTTTGCTTACTCCATTGAACGTTTTGTCACTTTTTAAATTTGTGACAACCCTAAACTACATGGACCAAAAATGTATTGTTTTCCTTAATTTTATTTCTTATTCAGATTTAAAAGTATAAGCAGAAAACAAAACAATTAATAGAAAAATAAGACAAATTGAATTAATATAATAGTAGAACTAAACAGCCCACATCTATGCCTGAAGAGGAATTCATTTGAGTTTTGACCTATTCGTTATAGCACGTGCTGCCATCTTAGACTATTATTGTTTTCTTCTGCAGATATTTTACACCAAAACTCCTAGCAGCCACTAAAAACATTTCCTTTTACTTTTTTAATTTGAAAATTATTTGATGGACACATTTGGTATTAATTCGTGTTTGCATGTCGAATTAAGATTGTGTGGAGACACGTATTTAAATTTTTTAATTTTAACTTACTAATTTTATGTTGAATTTTTGTCGAGTTTGCACGTTTTGTCAAACATTGTCATGCTTAAATGTCTCGTGTCAAGTTCAATTCATATAGTATCGAGACATGAAGCGAGCTTGCCATTAAAACTTGATTATTTTTGTTTTATGTAATTTAAATTTAGGAAAATGCTATATATTTTTTTAGTGTTTTTCTGGTAATTGTGATGTAATTTTTAAGATTACCGTTCAATTTGAAATTATCATTATTAACTTTTAATCTATTGATAATTTTAAAAGTCACGTCACAATTAAGAGAACATGAAAAAAAAACACTAAAAAAACACTTCACATTTCCCTTAAATTTACATGGTTCTCCTTGGTTGTCCATTCCTACCCACGTGAACATCACATCTTTCACAAAAATCTCTGTGGATGTGAAAAATCTCATTGCGTATATATCATATATGATATGAATTCGTCCTTATCAATAATTTTGCAGGCGTTTAATACTTTTCAACTGTACGTGTCAATAATCTACTGCTTTTGATCGGAAATATTCAGTTAGTCAAAAATCCAAATGGTGGTTGAGTTTTGCAATCTGAAATCCATACGTGGAATGTCTAGATTGGTTAGAATCTAGAAAGGAATCTGGGGAATTGGTGGATTGGAGAGGGCCACGCGGACAAATGAAGACAAATGCAAAATCTTGAACGCCCAATTGGATTCAAGATATAGATATGATCGGATAAGGAACCGAGCTCATAATCCAGTATAAAGTACCCGATTCCACCATCACCACCACAGAAAGAAGTCTAGCAACCGAGCTCACTCATTCATTCAACAATGGCAGCCTCAACCATGGCTCTCTCCTCCCCATCATTGGCCGGAAAGGCGGTGAAACTCTCCCCCTCCACCCCGGAGCTCGGCGTTGGACGTATCTCCATGAGGAAAACATCCTTCAAGCAGGCTTCCGGCAGCCCATGGTACGGCCCAGACCGTGTCAAGTACTTGGGCCCATTCTCCGGTGAGCCTCCATCCTATCTCACCGGAGAATTCCCCGGTGACTATGGCTGGGACACTGCTGGGCTTTCAGCTGACCCAGAGACCTTCGCCAAGAACCGTGAGCTTGAAGTCATCCACTCCAGATGGGCCATGCTCGGAGCCCTCGGGTGCGTCTTCCCGGAGCTCTTGTCCCGGAACGGCGTCAAGTTCGGCGAGGCCGTGTGGTTCAAGGCCGGAGCTCAGATCTTCAGCGAAGGCGGGCTTGACTACTTGGGCAACCCGAGCTTGGTCCACGCACAAAGCATTCTGGCAATCTGGGCCACACAAGTCATCTTGATGGGGGCTGTTGAGGGTTACCGTATTGCTGGTGGGCCACTCGGTGAGGTGACCGACCCAATTTACCCAGGTGGAAGCTTTGACCCATTGGGACTTGCTGATGACCCGGAGGCTTTTGCTGAGCTTAAGGTGAAGGAGCTCAAGAATGGAAGATTGGCTATGTTCTCTATGTTTGGGTTCTTTGTTCAGGCCATTGTGACTGGAAAGGGACCATTGGAGAACCTGGCTGACCACCTTGCTGACCCAGTGAACAACAATGCTTGGGCCTATGCCACAAACTTTGTCCCTGGAAAGTGAGCTCAGAAACAATGTGAATTTTCCTTTCAGATTTGATGTTTGTGATGTAAATTGTTTGGGAGATTAATGGAAACCATTATATGAGTTTTGTGTTCTAATTCCTGCACCTTGTTACTTTGACAATCTTGATAATAATAGCCAGGCTTAATAAGGTTCAGAAAAATAAGAGAAAAGAAAGGCCACAATTTTTATCTTATTTTATTAATGCGACATTGTCAAGCAGCTTTTAGATGAACCTTTAATTTAAATTTTTTTTTAAAAAAAAAAAATTCAAGAACCAAGTGACAGTATTACATCATTAAAATATAGGGAGAAAGATGTGGGATTTTTCTGTTTTGGTCTAGATGGGAAAAGTGTGGTAAAGAGGGGGAAGAACCTTTAAGAGGAAACTATAAACACATAAGATTGACAATAAATTTCTCAAATATGCATACCCAGAACATAATTTCATATTATTTTCCACAATAAATAATCTTGTGTAAAGCATTCATACATTTACCTCCTGTGATAAGCAGGTACACATCAAAAGTCAATCTAAAAGAATTAGAGAACATAATATACATCAACCATAACATGAAGGTTGCTTTTATGATAAATGAATGGTGTAAAAAGAGTGTAAGAAGAAGCTGGGGAAGCCGCAAGGAATGTGAAATCCACCAATAATGCAGCTTTACTTTAGCCTTCATCAAAATCATAATACTCTGTTTAATATCTCATGCTGTACACCTGCTTGCTAGCCGGGGTTTCCCACTTTAAACATATCTCTGCTCCACGTCTATATAGTGTTTGTTCCACAAGGCAAGCTTGCATGGAGAAGCGTCTTTTAGCTAAGACTAATGCTAGAAATCACATTTTTATTTTACAACTATCCCACAATGTTAACGTGCCAATCCTAACCAGCTGTTGGATTTTTATTTTATTTTTCTTTAACAAGGATTGGTTCAAGAATTAGTTGGAATTGGCATGTTGTAGGATAAAAATATAATTTTTAGCATTACCCGTTAGCCGAGGCAAAGTGAAAGATTATCGGCAGGCAAACTTAGGTCCGACTTGCAGCCCTTGCTCTGGCCACCGACTTCAGGTAAAGTTCCTCGTAGTGTGCTGATGAAGATTCCCAACTGAAATCCATATTCATGTCCTTCAGGACAAGCTGCTGCCAACTCTCGGGGTTATTAATGTAGAGGTTAAATGCACGTTCCAAAGCATTGTTAACTCCCTGTCAAAATAAGGATGCATTAGAACTAGTACCTGTAAAAGGAACATTTTTACTGAAGTGGACAACAATCCAGACAAGCGGAGGGAGGCAAAACCAAGCCTCTACCAGACTGGAGAAGCAAATTGCCAGCTCAAAGCCTCAAATATGGATGCCAGATTAAAGTACATAAAACACACATATACATACACAATACTACTCAAGTGCATGCCCATTATTCCACTCACTTACCTGTTCATCAGGAGTTGAAAATGTGAATCCGTTTCGAAACGCATGAGGTATCGTATCATCATCAACATCAAAAACACTGCAGAAGAAGAATATGACGGTTCAAATAAGAGTTTTCTGAAAGGAATAACCCTCAAATCACAATATGGTGACGTTATATTCAAGGAAGCACTGAGTAGCCCACCTGTCATTCAGACCACCAGTTTTTCTTACAATGGGTATAGAACCATATCTCATGGCTATCATCTGAGAAAATTTACAAGAATTTTTTGGGTAAGTAAATTTACAAGGAATTAATACAGCAAAAAAGTTCAATAACATATTAGGATTTGGACTCGGAGCCAGTACATTGAAATAACGTGTTTAGCTAGATATTTCTATGCCACAGAATGAGAATAGAGAAGAAATAGGTAAAAGTAACATCATCCATCCATTTTGAGAACCATCTTTCCAAGTTTCTGTTTTAAAATGAGAAGTACAGGGCTGTGCAACCTCTTGAGTTTTTCTCCATTCAGTACAATTTTATGAGAGAGTAATATGCTCAGGCTGTTTGCTGTTCAAGAAGTCTAGATTAGGAATGAGTGCGGATTTTACCTGTGTAAGGCCACAGGGTTCAAAGATAGATGGGATGATGAACATGTCGGATGCTGCATATATGGAATGGGAAAGGGATTCGTCATACTTCAATATCAACCGAATGTGATCATGATTCCGAAAATGGTTTGCAATACCCTCGAATTCCCTCTACAAAATTAAAAATTAATAAACAGAGAATAAGAAAAACATCTTTGTCAGTATAAAATTAAATGACTAAGTTGACTTATCAAACAGAGAAAGTGCACCAAAGGGAAAGAAGTCTTGAGCTTCTAATAAACAAATCAGTAGGTACAAAGAATACTTATAACCATCATGTGGAAGAAGCAGCAATTAAACTTCAATAGACAAGATAAATTCATTACCACATGGCAATGATATAGACATGGCAACTGAACCATTGGCTTTAAGTTTTGACAAAGTAAATACATATAACTTAAATGGATATTGAGACTAAGAGCGAACTATACCATGATACCCATTTTCAAAACAAAACTAAATCAGTTCACTCTGTATACTAATCAACTAAGATACATCAAAATGATGAGGAAAAACTGCAAGGTAATTGCCTGTCATGGGGTGCATCTTTACGACGCATACTTGATAACAGTTTCTTTATGTGCTACATGAACATGGACCAGTACTATGGATTTATTGGTGTATACTATAGAGTTATCTACAATGCTGTCTAGTGCCTACATGCACAGACAGCTGCACTTATTATAACGATCTTCAGAATTTAAAAAAGAAAAACAGTTTTCAGACCAACAAAACAAAGCAAAAAAAAAAAAAAAAAACCCAAAAAAGCCGCAAAGGAACTGCAAAAAAAAGGCGTTGGGGGGGGGGGGGGGGGGGGGGGGGGGGGTTGGGGGGGGTGTGGTGTGAGGGCATCCAGCCCACCTCCTCTCCCTGGCACCTTTTGTCGGTTTGCAGAGCTAGGGGCACAAGGGGTGGGTTTTCCCTCCTCCCGGGATATTCCCTACTCAGGAGGATAGCAAGTGGCTGATCAGCAAGCAACTTGTCACCTCCTCCCTAGAGCCCAAAACGGCGACGTTCACCATAACGGTGGACATTCCATGAACCTCCTCCAAGCCAATGGTCATCATCTAGCTCATGCATTCCTACCCTTGCCACCCACCATGCATATACGCCAACTCCATGCGTGACATGGTCAATGGTCATCTAGCGTGGGTCCCCATGTCAACCCCTTCGGCCTCAGTCTCTATCCCCTACCTCCACAACTAGATCCATCCAAGCTCCAATCTCATCGATTTGGTCCATAGTCTCAACCTTTGAGATTCAATCACAAACGAAGTCCAATTTTCAACACCTTGCGAAGGGGATGGGTCTCTAACCCCTATTCACCCGGAGATCCATCTGCAAGGGTGGATCACCGGTGGGGGAACACCAAGCCTCCCCCTTTCCGTCTTGTGGTAGAGTAGTGGGTCTCTCCCTACATTCCCTTTCTTTTTTTGTCCTTTTTAAAAAAAAAAAATTTATTTTATGTCAACTTGTTTTTACTCATGCATCCAACACACAACTTACTATTTTTCGTTTTCAAAACCAATTACCAAACGTTTTTTTCAAGGAAAAAAAAAAAAAAACAAATCTTCGAAAACCAATTCCCAGGTGTTTTGTTTTCGTCCCCAAAATTTCGAAAACAAGTTTTTGAATGCATAAAAACCAAAAAATAATAATCCAAACAAGCGCAAGTTCTCATCCAATTTTTGAGTGGAAGGAAGCTCCCGACTTGTAGTATAATTCTGAATTTTTCTTAAATACTTGATGGTCTTCATCCTGATTTTCCCCATAGTTAATTTTAAACTTGGATAAACAGTGTTAGAAGAACAAATAAAATATAACCAGGATTAAGCTCTCAAAGCTAGAAAAATAAGTCCTTCCTCTCCCTCAATTTTCTTTTGGGAGGAAGGAGTGGGGTAAAGGCAAATTGCAAATAATATGTAAAAAAAATTTAATAATAGAAGAAAAGTAAAACACACCTGAATATGTGTGACTGGGCTTGAGCCAAGAAGTACAAATTGTCCTCCCAACTCCAACGTTCGATATATTGCATGTCTAATAAGATGTACACCTTTCTGTGGCACCAATCTTGTTATGCAGCCTACCTATTAAATAACAGATTCAACAGAATCAAGTAAGAATTTGAGAAGCTTGACCAACTATAATCAACAATAAATAAAGAAATCATAGCCAATGTCTGTTTTTTTTTTTTTATTCTTCTAATTATCCAGTGGCAATATTAGACTACACAGTGGGAGGTAGCCTTCTCCCTCCCAAACCCTTCTCCATGTATTGAATCCAAGACCTTCCTTACAAGCCCAGTGGAAATTTCATTTCCTCAAAACGTAAAGATGATGCTACATGACAGTATATCGCCAAATAAGAGTATAACATACACACAGCATGGTCAGAAGAGACCTTTTTAGGTAATTAGTATGATATCTCAACCACTCCCCACAATAAAAGGAGAATTTAAATGCCTTATTAGTTATATAGAACAGACTTCTCTCTGTCAAATCATCACCATGGGTAATTGTTGCTTATTCATTCTTTTACTTATTTTTTGGTAAGCATTAACAGGGATTCTATAAAACCACATATAGGATCCTTAAATACAGTAACTTAACAGCAAAGATTTTGGGAGTGGAATCAATTTTATTCGTAAGTATATTGATAAGGAGCTGTTTATAAAGTAACTAAAAAGAAAGAAAATAAAATAGGAGAAGTTTCCCAGTCTAAGATATCCCAACAGCATTTCCAAAGCTTTTAGCTATTAATTTCAAATGGAACTTTCTGTCCTGATACCAAAATCAACTAAAAGCAGGGCATATATGGATACAGGCACATGTCTTAAGCCTCCGTGCTAGCAATGCTTGAGTATGCATGAATATAAAGATTAAAGGAAAGCTAGAAGGTTTATCCAGGATATAATACTTCTATAGGTGGCGAGGTGTATCATAAAACCACAGTTTTGGTGGGTCAAAATATAACTTTTTCAAAGGGTAACATATTATTGTTCCCATATTAGTGCTGAATATTAAAATTTAACAAATCTGAAATCTAGCCAAATGTGAAGACTTAATGTGACATGACGATGTCTTCTCATCATAAAACTAACCATTTGATAAAATAAAATTACCAGTGGTTTCCTGACAGCTGCAGAAGAAAGCCCTAGATGCCTTCTCATAGCTTCCTTATTTTCTGCTTTCCCTTGAAGATCATTGGCAGTGTACTGGATTTTGAGATATGTATCAGTGGCAGGATTCCATGTATCAGTATCGATTCCATTTAGAATTCCTATGAACTTTTTAGAGTGCAAATTAAGTGTTGAATGGAGACCTCTTCCTTCCTGTAAAACATAAGATAACACATAAGGCCTTCATGAACAATCAAGGATATTTAACCATGAAAAGCAATGAGAGTGATTTTGACACTAGCTTAAACAACATCTAGGCTGTTTTGTGTAAGACTCTCCATCCTAGTTATCTTGAATAAATTCGAAGCCGCAAACACAAATGCCACTCCATCATGTTATATAATACATAGCTTATTTCATTAGCTGATGTTAATGAAAAATAGATACGTTCTTTTTCCTCCTAAGCTTCTCAGCTGGGAGCCTAATTGTAATTATGACTATAGAAGCAATTTTTAAGTATTCTTAAAGAGAGTGAACATTTAAAGTAAATGCAGCAAAACCAATGTAAAGGAAAAAGTCATACCTCAGCAGTCCGCACCTCTTGTGCATAAGTAGGTGATACTGTTGTAACAATATTAGAAAATACAACTCCACCCTGAAAAATAGAATCTGTAAGAGGTAATGAAATAGTTGCATGTCTTGATAAATGAGATCAGTAAAATAAATACCTTAACAGGATTGACCCTATCATGTGCAGAGTGGTCCTGCATTCTATCTGGTCTATTAAGCTGATGGACATCAAGACCACAATATGCCAATTCTGAAGCAGGAGCAGTCCCTTGGTATTCAAAGTTGTGGCATGTAAAACATATTCTAGCTGAATTCAATCCTTTAGGGGCATATAAATCCCAATAAAGTGGTGCCTAAGAAAGCAAAACCAAAATCAATAATTCAATTAAAATAAATAAATATCTGAATGTGAACATCAGAAGCTCAAAGAAAGCATGAGTTAACAATGAAGATTGAACGAGTCCATACAACAAAAGCTGTCTGCCAATCATGGCAATGAATTATGTCTGGTTTCTTGCCAGCTTGAAGAAGAAACTCAAGTGCCACTCGGCTGAAAAATGAAAAACGTTTGAAATCATCGTGCTCGCCATAAAATTTCCCTCTCCAGAAGTATTTGTCAGGATGATGAGGCTCAATAAAATAAACAGGAAGACCTGCATGGTTAAAACTATAGTAAGTATGCCATGCTAAAATATACAATGCAAACAAAAACTATGAAATCCTTAACCTTCAACAGTGCCGACCCATATTTTGTTTTTGAATAGTCGGCCACCAAAGTATGACTCTACCACCACATCTAGGGCCTGCACAGATAATCAGGTCATTACCATGTTCATCAAAGTCAGGTACTTTCAAAAAATTTGCCCAAATAAAAACTCACCCTCAAATCACGAATTCGGTCGTATTGCATGCAATCATATTTTGGAAGAACAATTTCCACAAGGTGTCCCCTGTTCTGCAAAGCTTTACCAAGACCAGTCACAACATCCCCCAAACCACCAACCTATGAAAAAAACAACAAAGAATCTTGACTAAACAGTAGACTAGCAATAAAAATGAAGAAAAGAAAAAAGCAATATAAAAATTATATATAATAGTTTTTAGATGAGCACGGCAGATAAGATCCAACAGAGAGCATTTCTGGGGCACAAAGATATGAATACAAACAATAGATGGTAAAAGACAATCTAGAAGACCAAATGAAGCCAAAAACCCCCCCAAAAGCAATCACTAAGTATGATATTGTGATGAACCCAATAAAATTTCTATTTACTCCTCCAGATACGTCTATGAGATTTTCTGGGCATTTAGATGTGTGCATAAAATGGAAGTTATGACGTAACTGAGCAAATTGAATCCGCATGATACTGTTGTTCTAGGCAGCATTGCACTATTTCAGTGTAGATGTTTAAGGAAGTAGTGTATTTGATTAATGAGAAAAATTATGTCCAGAAAGTGAAAAACACTGGCGAAAGTGGCATCTTGGAATAATTGCACCAATACATGTTCCAAGCAGGACTTAGAATGGCAAGTGTACTGCAACTTCTTCTTTTACCCAAGGATGTCAACAACAGGCAAGAAGACCAAAGAGAACTAGAGGACACTGTTTTCATTGGTTTGCAAGGCTTCATTCATTATTAAAAAGTAAAATAAAAATCAGAGGCCCGTTCATTGCAGGTCCTTGCGGGACAGTCTCTCCTATCTCACACTGCACAAAACTTCTTACTAAGTAGAGAAGTTGTATCAGCCACACTACCAGGGAGCCAATTCTAGCCAGGCAGCCAGCAATTGAATATGGCATTTCACATCTTTACTTTATGTTGATACAAGAAATTGGTAATTGGATGGTAATTTGTATAGTTTTTTTTTAAAAAAAAAAAAAAAAAAAAAAAAAATTGTGAAAGAAAATTCTATAACCAAAACTGAGCGCAGTCCAGGATCTAAAGCACAGCTTTAAACCATCCAGGAAAAGGCAAATAATAATAATAATAATAATAATAATAATAACAATGATTTTAATAATTTAATAATAATAGTAATAATAAACTTTGAGGCTCTGGTTTAGTGACCAAATTGTTTTCTAGAAGGGGCCACTTAATACTGCTTTTCATAGAAAAGCATAAATAGACAAGGTTCAACCAAAGAGTGCAAACTAACCATTTGTCTAAACAATCACTCGATTACAGAATTCAGCCAGAAAAGAAGACTGCACTTCTGAACCTGAAAGCCATACTACAGGTGACATCATAAGTGCAATTAAGCATCTTATCAAAGAGGCTTAAGTGAAGCTGCAGGTGCTGTTACACACTAAAATAATTTGACATATGATGGCATTTCCAACTCGAGCAAGTTCCTTGAAATGTCCTTCAAATAGATGATACAACATTAGAGAGATTTTTTCCAATAATATGGATATATTTTAATGCTCGCAAATTCCTTCAAGTAATATTGCCTTTCTAAAAAGCAGTAGGTAATGTAATTCTAAATCAACATAAAATGAACTTCACTAATATTTTCATAAAAATCGAGTAAAAGTGACAAAAAGAAAAATGCATTACGCTAAGTTGAGTTCACCTTAGCAACTGGTGCCATCTCTGCTGCAATATGAATAACATATAATCCTGGACTGATCAACAAAGGGAACAAATTAAACAACAGCATAAATATTTGCTGCAAACAGTGTTAAATTATTAATACCATGTTGGCGATGACGACAGCCTGAGGAATGTAGTTATAGCCTCACGTTCATTCTTTTCCTTGCAAGCCATGAACGCATCACGAATTCTTCCATCTCTCTTCCACACCATTTCTCTCAAAAACTTTGCATCATCTGCTAATATTTTTTTCTCAAGCAACCACCCATCAATTATGAGCAATAAACGGCTCCAAAATTCCCGAGGCATGTCATCCACAGGTTCATCTAGTGCTCTTTTCTTGCTTTCTTCTTTCAGATTATTGAGTGTCTCTTGAAATTCCTTCACTGATTCTTGATATAATTGAACATAGGAATTAATTTCTTCATCTGAACTTTGAAGACGGTCCTCCAACAGTTTGATCTTTTGTTGCATTAATTCATAATATTGTTGCAATTTTTCTGACGAAAGCTTATAGACATTAGCTTCTTCAAGGGATTCTTCCAGTTTGTCAACCTTCTTTCGGAGCTCCTGGTTTTGCTGCAATACTATAATAGCCTGATCTGCCTGTGTGGTTGCCTTATCTAGCAAGACTTGTAAATTTTCTACCTTCTCCCACAAGTCCTTGTATTCAACTTTCAGAGTAGAGAGTTTAGAAACATCTTCCTGAGAAACGGACAGTTTAACCTCCAAGTCTTTCAGGGAAGATTCCAACAATAAGCGCTCTCTTTCGAGCATAAACACACGCTCATCTGTGCTTTTGACATCACCAAGCTCAGCCTTGAGTCCTTCTATATCGTTCTTCAGGGAGATATTTTCTTCCCTCAATGAACTAAGCTCCTCGCTAAGAGATTTAACACTATTATCATGTAGTACAGAGGCTTCATGATTCAAAAGTTTTTCATGATTATTGTACAAATCAAGCTCATTTCTTTCAGTAAGACCCCTGTGAGCCAGCTCATTCCGCAGCTTATCTAACTGATCTTCCAGGAGTTCCACACGTATCTTCTCTTGGGCAGCAATTTTGATCCGAGCATCAGTTTCTGCTAGTCTCATCTCCAAATCATTAATCTCTCCCTGAAGTGCCTCCTTCTCAACGACAGTCTTTTCAACATCTTCAAGCGCACGAATCCGAACTTGATTGAGAAGAAGGATATCTATAGCAAGAACAACAGCAGACATGTATTCAACGTAAATTGATACAAAGGCACTAAACTAGAGACACATAGTGAAAGGACTTAAAAGTGTGTAGCAGACATCCTACTTTTCTCTGCATATCTTATCATGCCAACCAAATCCTCAGGTTGAACACCTGAAAGTTGCTCTGCACCATCCACGTTTATAGCCTGTGAGACAACCAAAGGATAATAATAATAATAAATTTCGTCTAATTTTCCAATGATTCCTCAAATTGAATAGCCAATAAGAGGAAAAGAATACAGACTTCATTAAAAAGTACAAACTCGTGATCTAATAGAAATTATAGAAAAAATAACATTGTTATCCACTTGAGAGAGAGCAGCAAACCTTATCAGTTATCCCAACAATTTAAGGCATTTACAATACCCATATTTTCCATCTAGCAATTTATAGACCATAACTTTCAGTGCATATACTCTTTGAATTGGGTAAGTTATCTCAGTATACACATTTGAATATAGACAAGAATGCACAAACAAGAACCGCCAGTACAGCTCTTGTGTTTCCACTTCATTTGTCTCAATTCATTAATTTCAAAAAGAATATGTTGATCACTCCAGTTCTTTCTACGGATATCACCAATGATCAGATAAGTGGGAAAGCATAGTTACTTTTGGGATAATACACCAACTCTCCACGACCTGACACATCTTTCTCACTTACCCCTCCGAACTACCAAGTGTCGCATTTAACCACCTCCAACTATCATTTCTATGCAAAGAGCCCCCTCAGAAAGTGAGGACGTTCTGCCCCACCTAAGTGGTGATTCGGGGGTGGCCAAAGCACCCCCAAATACGATTGGGGGTTGCTGAACCACCTTCGCCACCCCTGAAACCACTTAGAGGTGGATCGGCCACCCTTAAGTGGTGATTCAGGGGTGGCCAAACCACCCTGGTGAAGGGGTGCTTTCATCATTTCAGGTCAAAACAAGCACATGCATGTC
The DNA here is from genome assembly GCF_965113065.1 of Corylus avellana. NCBI lineage: Eukaryota > Viridiplantae > Streptophyta > Magnoliopsida > Fagales > Betulaceae > Corylus > Corylus avellana. The sequence goes on along the minus strand of NC_142490.1, from coordinate 21,269,947 downwards.
ATGTGCTCCTTTTCCCATCGTATTTAACATCCTATAATAACGAAGAGGGCTCTTTGCATAAAAATGTGAGTTGAAAGGGTTTAAATGCGACACTTGGTAGTTTGGAGGTATAAGTGAGAAAGGGGTGTCAGTTTGTAGGGGTAACTGTATTTTCCCCTTACTTTTTCCATAATGTTGGGTTAATTTATTAATAGTGAAAGAAGGTTCTGGTTCTTACCCTTTCCTATACCATCCTGTCAACCCAACATGATGTTATAACTCATTCAACGAATTGTAACAATGAAATAGAAATGTACAGTTCTAGAAGTGCAAAGTTGTGCACTGCGATTGAAATTAAAGACTACTAATGCTTCCATGGACTTAACCAGAAAAATCTGTTGAGAGACAGATAAAGCCATCCTGAAACCATAGAGATATAAAAGAGTTACCTAAATTAAACTATACAAGAGAATTGGATACAGCATCCTCATCGAACAGATACAAAGATAAGAATACTTAATAGTGCAGATGCACAATATTGGAGTATTAATTAAATAATTAAATTTACCCGTTCCTATCAACTTTCCATGATAAGTAGTGGTTTAACATAGTATCAAAGCAAATGTTGAATTCGAATCCTAACTTTACAGTTCACCCCCATTTCAATTAAAATATTTCACATGTTGTCTAGTCCTACACGCGATATTGATTAAATTCACTCATTCCTATTAACTTAAGCATTTGGGATAAGTGGTAGTTTAACATATCAAAGCTGAGAAAGCATCACAAACTGAACAAGGCAATGACCAAATCAGGAAGTAATAAACAAAAATTTTCCTGTTACAAACCACAAGTGGAGAGGCACATGATTTGTGCCTGAGCATTATGAGATTATCTATAGGGAAAATTTGTCTTCATAGTTTATAGAGAATATTTGTCTTCATACATAAACATTAGACATAAAAGAACATTTTGCAGGTTCATTTTCTTACCAATTTAGATTGGAGAAAAAAGTCAAATGTAGGATAATGTCAAAAAATATCTATCTTGGAAAGTAGAGCATATTAATCTAGGTATATTTCTATTGAAGTCCAAATATTTGAGTTACCCCCCCCCCCCCCCCCCCCCCCCCACCACACACCAGAAAACCCTATTTGAAAGTGTTGACTACCTCAGCAATGAAAATTTATCAAGGTTGCTCATAGTCCAAATGCTGGGTTGTCAATGAATTAACACTATTTACTCTTTATTTATCTCCAATTAGTTTTCTTAATTCACCAGCAAGAATCCCACCACCTGGTAAAGAAAAGAGAGAGAGAGAGAGAGAGAATATATATGCACACACATAACTGAGCAGTATAGTCCAAACCCAGATTATTAATTTCGTTTTAAAAGTCTTGGTGAAGGACCATACAGATTTTTGTTCATCAGGAACAGTCAGGTCACTCAACTCCTTTTCATCAATATGCTCCACAGCTATGTCCATGTCAACATCATCATCGGAAATGATTTCCTGACTTAAAATTGGGACATTAATTATTGAATCAGCTTCAGATTCAGACTCCTCATCACCATTTAGTGGGAAATCTGCTGTTCTTGGAGGCTGTTCATGAGAGGCTTTCTTCAATTGTTGTGTTTTATGCTGGGAACTGCATGTACGTAAGATATAATCAGGTTAGTGTAAACTTAATATCAAAGTTTAAGGTACAGAATTCGCTATCCAAAGATATGATGGACTCAAGATACATTATACAGGAAAAGAAAAAATAAAAACGTAAAATGAGAAGGCTGTTTTCATTGTCAAATTTACTAATAATATTAAATTAAGGAAAAAGTTCTTTCTTTTAACCAAAAATCAAAATATCATGACCAGAGCTGGAAACTTTGGTGAGAATTTATGAATGCTGTAAAAGAAGCGTCACCCTCATGTTCATAATACAAGAAAATTGATTCAAATTAATGACAAGTTTTCTAGGAATGTCAATCTAGAAAATAGGCACATAGTACGTGCCTCATCAGACAACATTTCCTGATTTTGTTTTCAACTCAAACAAGAAGAGCAGCATTCAAATCAGAAGACATGGCACCCAGCTCATATTATGACCATTGCCACAAAATTCATCAACAATGGATGCTGGGAAGCACCAAGTTCATTCGGTGCTATAATGTTTTCCTAATTGTGCATGAATATTTGTATGTAAGATCATATGCTAAAAGGCAACTTAGAGTTGTATTAATATTCTAGCAATCCTTGAATAAACGTTTATCAATCAGATTTTATCCCATCTTGGTTAAAAACAAGTCAACCTAAGGGTAATAAGAGGACAAACGTTGAGGAGTGTGAGGAGTCTAGTAGAACGGAGAGCTACTCCATCACAACTTATGTGGTGTATTTGGATTGAAAGCAATAAGAGGGCTTTTGAAATATTCCATGGGATATAGTCAGCCTTTCTTAAAGTTCTATTCAGCTGAGTGTCAGTCCATCCGTCACTCTTATAAGACCTCTTTCTTACTTTCTCTTTTTGTCCTTAACTTGGGCATCAAATTGTTTATTTTTATTTTTTATTTTTTTTACTTTAAATGTTTTGGTGATCCCATTTGTATCCTACTTGTGTACTTGGGTTATGCCCCCTTATCCTCTTTTTTTTTTCAATACTTACTTATTACTTATCCAAAATTTTCTTTTTCAAAAATAAAAATAAAAATAAAATAAAATAAAATAAAATAATAAATAAATAAAAGGAAGAAGGGGGTTAAGAGTTTATAACCTAAGGGCAATACAAGCTCATATACCTTGAGATCTAGAAGGCCTTCAATGTACACAATAGCATACAGAAAATTTAAATCTTTGTGGAACAAAATAAGCAGTAATTAGTTTGGATATTGTGATGCATATTGTTTATTAAGCAGGAAAAATAGCTTTAATTCAAAGGAATCCAAATTGATTCAATGCCAAAGAAATAAGACCATATGTAAGCAAGTTCTGAAAATTGAAGATTTTGAAGTTGCCCCATAAGTAACTTATGTCCACTTGACTAAGCAATATCCTTAACTTTTGGTTCAACTATTATACTTTTTCTAGAGTCATAGTTTCAAAATAATGATAGACAATCGATCTTATACCCACTCGGCCACTCCCTATTCTTTCTAGAGTCATATTTTCAAAATAATGATATTTTCCCTTTTCCCCCCTTTCAGCACTTATCCATCTCCGTGAGCATTCTCTGTCCTTATTCTCATTTTGAGCAATCTCTTGTAGCTTATTAAAACATGTCCAGTGCTATTTCTATCTAGCCTTGACACTCATTTACCTCAATCTCTTGACCTAACTACACTCATTTAAAAGCAGTCAAGAACTTAGGTTCCACAAACCCAAAGGTACAATATTTAAAGAAGGAACGCATAGATAATTTTCTAAATTGGCTTTTTTGGATCTAAAATTATATATATATAAAGATATTCATCAAGATTCTTGAGAGGCAATAGCTCTAGCAGTGGCATATCAGCTTCAAAAAGGGGAATTCCGAAATGTATTGTACTTTGCGCTTTCACACACCATCGCCATAATTCTATGGCCAACGAAACAAAGAACAAATAAATCAACCATTATCCAACTATTCATTCAAAACCCACGAAAAAGCACCCAAATCCAATTCCCAAAGAACCATACCCATAAAACAAAAACTCAATTTATAAGACTAAAACTATGATTAAGAATCATCAAGCAACAGAACCAAAATCAAACACGCTTTCAATTACTAAAACCAAAGAGAAAGTACAGTAAAAAACAAGAAAACTGAAGATGACCAATAAGGGGCGAGAGAGAGAACCTGAGATTACGCTTACGCATTTTACAGGAAGCAGGAAGCAACCGCTGAGGCACGAAAAATCGCACGCTCATATGCTTGCAGGTGAGTCCGCTAATTCCGTTGCTCGCAAAAAAAGTTGATAGCTTGGCAGACATTTTCACTCCAATCAAAAACTATCTGTCTGTGCGCGGGTGTGTAAGAGAAAGACTTCGCAGCAAGCAAGAGATAGAACAAATGGTTTCTTCGCCACCACGACTACTCCGCACGGAAAAGGATCCTCTCCATTTGTTTCCTACTCAGCACTGGGCATTGTTACCGTAAAAGTTGGCATATGAGTATATGGTTGATTGTAAGGAGTGTCTGGCATCTTTGAGAATATGTGATCGTACGTGCGGGTCTATGTGTCATCATAACCTTATCTAAATCGAGCGGCTTATGTGACTGTTTTGGGTCGAATGATTCTTTTGTTTTGCTTATTTAGTTTTGATTAGATGAACGGTGATTGATCAACCTCGAAAGACAAGTATAAATGCTATATATTACACAATTATCTCACTCCTAAACTCGTTAGCAGATTAAATATATTAGCCGAGTCGAACCTAAATCTTCTTAATTTCTTTTAAAACGAAGAGAAATTAATCACTTATTTTATAAGGATAGAATGGTCATTTTACTTTTTTTTTTTTTTTTTTTTTTACCATTTTATCCTTGTGAAATGGAGAACCAGCTTCTCTTCATTTCAATTTTGTCACACATGATTATGATTTAGTTAAGATAAAAGTTAAATAAGTCATGAATGAAATATATACGCTTTGGCTATGTTTGGCAATGGCATGTTAGTCCTCACCTGTTATTATAGTAAAAAATAATAATGTTGAGAGTTTAACTCTATGATGAATAGTGAATGGCTTTGGTTTGGCCATTGCCAAACACACCCTTTCAGCTAGATGTTTACTTGATATTTAAGAAGTGATAGACTGCATCCTGAATTCAGCTAGATGAGCATGAGAAAAGATCATAAGAGTGTGTAGGAGAAAACACTTACGTAAAGACAAAGAGTTATGTGTTGTGGCGAAGTGCAACTTGGTTTTCCTAGCTATATAAACATAAATATATGCTTCTCGAGGCTTCATCGCTGCCAAGCTTTACGCTAGAAGCAACCTTTAAAATATTATTATTATTATTTTGAATCATAACAAAATTCTTAAAAGAAATAAATAAATAAAAGCAGCCCAATACGCAGCCGAATGAGGATGTATCAGCCACCTAAAACTAACAAGGAGGTGGCGGGCTCCGAAGCGATTTGACTCATTCCGAATTTTTTAAAATATGAAATTGTCATATTTAAAATTTGAGTAATTAATTACATTTAACAGTATAAAAAAATGTAAATGTTTGTGTGTTATTGAGACAAGTGAGTTTAACATGTTGAAAACTAAAATTACTTGTATTGATAACACAAATTTTTTGCATTTATTTGGACGGTTAGATATAATAAAGGGCTCAAATTTTAAAAGTTAAAGAATTTCATATTTTAAAAAATATGAGGAGATCTCAATCAACTCTCGAGCCACCCCATCCGTCCACCCCTTCCATTTTGATGGTTGAATCACTAACTAGAATTATTTACAAACTAATTTATAGTTAATTCATATAAATCAGCCTAATAAAATGACATATTTTTAAAATATACGAAAAATACATGCTTTTTTATAATGTTATTAAAAAACCATGTAAATTTTGTAATAATATTTTATGTTTTGAAAAGTTATTGAAAAGAGTTTTCATTCATTTGAAAAGTGAAGGAGGTTTTTTGAAATTTTTTCTAAACGGTCGTTAGAAAATTTGGGTACATCCCGATCCGGCAGGGGAGACGCGACGTGAAAAGAAAGCGGCGGACCGTTCACGAGACTACGAGAGATGTAGGACCAAATACGGACGGCCCAGATGTAACCGGACCATCCAAAACAAAAACGGACCCTACCAGAGTGAATATTCGCCCACCAAACGACCCAAATTCCCCCCGACGAGTCCTCCACCAAGAAAATCACAGACGGACTGGCATCCGATTGAATTTTTCAGATTCGCTGTTTTCACTGGTCCTCTGCGATTGTGGATTTGATTCTTTGAATTTCGTGGTATTTTTGTGGAGCGATTTCTAATTTGTTCGCACAATGGACGAAGGCAACGGCTGCTGCTTCTCCATCTTGGCTTCAAAATTCACCGTCACTTTCGTCACGATCAGCCTCACCTTGATACTGATTCGCGTGCTTTACGTTATCTACCGGAGTGGCAAGCCTCTCTTCCGATCCAAAGCTCCGAGAGCTCTCAGAACACTCATTGTTTTAGGCTCAGGTGAGTCAATGGAGCCAGCTTTGATTTCAATTCACAATGGAAATGCTTATTGGCTTGTGTTTTTGCCGTTGTAGGGGGTCACACGGCGGAGATGCTTAACCTGTTGTCGGTGTTGCAAAAGGAGAGGTTTAGCCCCAGATTCTATGTCGCCGCTGCGACCGATAATATGAGCCTCCAAAAAGCTCGCACGCTTGAGACTTCCTTGGCTGATGAGGTACATAGTGATAGATTGCTCTGCACTTTGGTGTTTTTCACTCCTACAGTGCTATGTGTTATCCTGGTATTGAGTCTTTTTCGATAGGGTGTATTAACAGCTGTATTGTAATCTTTTGCTGGATTTGTTGAATGCGTAACACAATCTTGTATCAAAATGGAGATTTCGTGTTGTTATGTGCTTGTGTTTGTAACTTGTATCGTTTTTCATCCAGTGTCTCTAGGGGTTTATAAATCACGACGTTGATTTGCATTTCTTTTCCTTGAAAGTGAAATGTTGTAAAGAAAAAGGAAAAAGGATGAGACTTAAATGAGTTAGAGTGCAGAATCCAAAGGGCATAGTTTGCTAGTGATTCTCCATTATTGCCATAAGGAAGTATGCAAATGCTGTGCTTCTCATCGAGAGTTGGATCCATACTGCATTTGCATTTTAGTTTCGAATGATTGTTGCGGGTTTGTCAATGAAAGTTTCTTTTTTGAATGATTTCTAATGCAGACTGGGGTCAAAGTGGAAGAAACTGCTCAGTTCATGCAGATCTATCGAAGTAGGGAAGTTGGTCAATCATATTTAACCTCTGTTTGGACAACTTTAATTGCTACAGCTCATGCACTCTGGATAATGTTTAAAATCAGACCCCAAGTGGTATTTTCTTTTCCTTTGTTTATACTTCCATACATGTGTGTTTTGGGCACTACATACATTATGAATCTAATTATTAGATCATAATTTGTAATCAACTTTGTATAACCTCAGATTCTCTGCAACGGGCCAGGGACTTGTTTTCCACTATGTGCAATTGCATTCTTTTTCAAGGTGCGGATGCACTCCATTAAGACTTTTCCACTGTTGATTTGCTTGTCTATATTTTTCAATTATTTAAGGTTATATTATAGTTCATCCTTAACCTCAAGTGCAGGTAGTGGGGATTAGATGGTCATCAATTTTCTATGTTGAGAGTATAGCAAGAGTGAGAAGACTTTCATTAAGTGGGTTGCTTCTTTACAAGTTACAAATAGCTGATCAGTTCTTTGTGCAATGGCCACAACTACAGGGACAATATCCACGGGCTCACTATGTTGGTTGTCTCATGTAGTTGATTGAGTTCAGGTGCTGACATTGGTATTTTCGCTTCAACCTCCAAGTTTTTGCAATGCAGTCAACATTGTCAAAGTGTAACTATAGCACAATGTTTTATTTCTCCAAGTACAGTTGCTCATGTGTTACTTAAGCATCCCTTGGTGTAACTATACCTCAATGTTTTAACTATAGCACATTTTAAATTGTGTGGTGAATCCCAGCCATGCAGAAGAGAGAGAACTACTTATCACTGTAAGTTAAGATAAACCTGAGTTTTGATAAATTTATGATTTTGGTTTACATAATGCCAGTCATTTTCGGAAACAAAGAACTATTCTGCCTTGCTTTAGGAATTAATCCAGACGCTCTTTGCTTTAATATAGACTGATTGAAGTAGAGAGTGATGGGGAAATTTTTGTCCAAAATCTAGTCACGTCCTGTTGTTATCACACACAACTTTCATTATTCTCTTCCTTTGGCGATCTGTCTTCCTCTTCTGATGTTACATTTCCCCATGTTTTTGAATAATCTAAGAACGCACCCATATTAAATATCCTGCTGACAGTTTAATTCCTTGCTAATATGAATTTGCTAGTTGAACAAAAGAAAAAAGAATCATTTGGCAGTAGGACATTTAAATAAAATGTGCTTCGGCATCGTAGATCAGATATTTAGGCTGCTGATATCTCAAAACGCCAACATTTTTGTACCGTAGTTGTGTATCAACATGCAAAGTTTGTAGTTACGATAGCACTAGAGTGAAATTGCATCTCTGCCAAAATTTGCGTATCTATTATTGCAATAAACAATTCAAGCTTTTTTTTCTTTCAATTTTCTCAATTGTTTTGATTTAACAAAATTTGACTGAGGTATATGTTTTGAGAGAGGGTGGAAAATACATTTCTGTCAATTAGTCTTTTGTGAGGGGGCTGTATGGTTGTAAATGTGCTTTCATGGTTCTTTCTCTAGTAATTCTTTCTTTGATTTCTTTGATTGTATGGGGAAATCAGTGTAACATATTCTCTTTTTGGTGTTTTTGTCTTCCAACGTTTAAGAAGACTTTGTATATGGCAAAATATTTGTAGTAGTTATCATTTGTGATGAAGAATTTAACAAATTCTTACCTAAGTTTGACTTGAAAATTCTTTTTATTGTTATATTTTACCTTGGGCCATATATGCTATTGCATAATTTTCCATAAACCTATGTCAGTTTTGACTTTCCTTTTGCCCTCTAAGCTTCTTGAACAAAACCATGCTACTCTTTCATGTCATAGTAATTGGCCAATCATCTTGATCTTGTTCATGGTCACCTGCTGTAGAAGAGGAATAGAAAGGAGAGGGGAGGGAGGGGGGTTGGGGGGGGTGGGGTGTTGGGGGGTGTTGTTTAGCTGTTTTGCCAGTTTGATGATTTAACATAGCATCTTTCACAAGGCTGTTTTGCCAGTTTGATGATTTAACATAGCATCTTTCACAAGGCTTGCTATCAATCGCCCTAACATCTATCCAAACTGGGTGACTAGTTTGGAGAGAAATGAGCGCGTTTATATTTACTGGAGTCTTACAATAATTTCGGAGATGAAATAGACAAAATTGTTTTTTACACTTTATGTGGAGAAATAAAATGACTAGGGTTTTACCTACATATTTTGGTGTATGGATTTGTACATTGAAACTTTCCCATTCGTGGCATTGAAATAAAGGAGCGGAAGGACCAAAGTAACTTCAGTGCTCATAAGTTTGGACATTTTCTTCAGTTGAAAGTGGAACTTTTAAGTAGATCTTCTTAAACCCATCTTGTTCATCAATAACCTCTTTCAACAGGGGAAGCATTGAAATTTCTTTGACATCTCTATTTTCAGCCTTGGACTCAGAATCATCGAGATAGTGCTGATAGAAATATGAAATAAAGCCCCAAATAGCCAACACCATGGCAATCACCTTTACCCCATCCATCTCGTCATGGAAGAAGATCACTGCTAGAACTGGAATAACTGGCAAACCCAGAGCACTTATGACATTGGAGAACAGGGAAGACACTTCATGTATCAATCCTACTGTACCAATAGTGAAAATCTGCCAAGCTATAGCTGCCCAAATCAAAGTACTGACATAAAGAAACTTCCCCAGTTCAAAGTCTTCCATCTCTCTCTTTAGACCTTTCCAGTCTCCACTAGCAAAAAGCCCCACCAGGGTAGCACAAGTTGCAACCAGTGACTGATAGATTATCATTTCCAAAACCACTGTAAATGTTTCCCTTTTCAAAACCTTTTGGAAGGAGAGCTGTGTAAGGGAAAGCGTCAATCCATACCCAGCAGATGCACCAACGGTGCATAAGAGTCCAACTTCATACGTTTTGTTAGATTCTCCATTGGGGTTTGTGGAATTGGTTTGAAATACAAGCAAGGTGGAGGAGATGGTGAGAAGGACCAGAGAATTGATTATAAAAGGAGTGAACTTCTGTGAATTAAGGAGGAAAGAGAAGAAAGCATTGAAGGTCAACTGGGATGCACAAATAAGTGCAAATGTAGATACTGAAAGGTACGAAAGCCCAATTGAATACATCATGCTGTCTGCTGCTAGAAATACACCAAAAGAGGCATAAATCAAGGCAAGGACTAAGGCGCATGGCTGGTTCCTCTGGATGCTGCTTGTGGTAGGGCTTTCAGGAAGAGAGATACAATAGTAAGGAATGAGGATTGGAAACCCTGCAACTTGCACAAGTGTTGCCACCCATTTGCTCTTTCCACCTTTGTTGTAGTACAGTCTTCCCAAGAGCATAGCTGCAGATTGGCCAGAGAGGACAAAGAGTGTATAGATAGTTATCCGGAGCCACCACATAAAATTTCTGGATTGAGAGATTGTTGATTGATTGGCAGCATTGATATACTCAGGCGAGGTTGCTTCTTTGGCTTCTTGAACTGGTAAGAACATGTAAAGGGATTACTGCAGGATAGACATTTCTATCTTATGAATTCCTTTTGATCTTATATTGATTTCATCCGAATTAGTTTGTCAACAAGCATACTATTTTTTAGCAGTATCAATAACTATTCACAGTGTTCTTTTTATTCTGAAAAATTGAGGGTCTTCCGCCTAAGTGGATTGCACTTTATTTGCTATCTTAATGTTTCAGTGCTTTACTGGCTAACTGATCTTAATCATAAACATTGATATACATACTATACAAAAATAAATTATTTTGTGGCATTTCAGGTTCTTCAGTTCCCATTTTGTGTACCCCCTTGAGTACTAAGTTTAGCTGTACTACAACTACAAAGCATGAAGCATGAGTAGGGACTGAGAAATTTGGTGCCATATCACCCAAATGCTGATTTTGACGCATTAGTGCCTGTACATATGAATGATTATTTCTGGTTATTAAGCATATATCTGTAAGAAACATGTTAGTATATACACTTCTTATATATTAAAAAAAAAAAAAAATTATTATGAGACGTTTGTTTTCTCTTGATCTAAAATAGAGGCAAATAAAAGGTTATTAAGTTTATTTCTTGTTTCATATATAGGCGATTCTGAGGTGATTCATGTGCTATAATGTTATAGTGGTAGACAGTTTTGATAGTATCCATCTAATTGCTAATACTTTGATTTAAGAACTACTAGGGAAGCCTTTTGTGCTAAAATCATATCAGGGTTCCATATTCAGGTGGGTTTCTTTTCTTCTCTAATCTTTACATGACTAGAAAAATCTGACTTACCCGAAACCTGGAGCTGCAGATTTTGTGCTTGTCCCATGTTGGAGGTGAAGAATTTAAAAGATACAGAGAGAGAGAGAGAGAGAGAGAGGCATATAAATTGCGTTTTAATATATATGGCTGGTGATGGGTGTCCTATTCCAGTGATGTTAGGCCTTATTCCACAAATAACACGTTATTGAATCATTTTAAATATTGACAATTACAATTGCATCATTTATATTTCTTGTTATGACCTCACAATTAATTGGGACAAGGGCATCTGTTACTGCTTGTGTTTGTTAGTTTGTCATTCCCCACAACTAGAGTGCTTGTTTCCTTTCTTTTTTGTTTTTTGTTTTTAATCAAATTAGCTTCAGATTAATTTATTGAAGCCTATCTTGTTCATCCAATTTTGTACCCAAAATAACATAAATCACTCACCATTCAATGCCTAACCTCTTTCAATGTGGGAGCATTAGAAACTTGATTAACATTTCCATCTTTACTCTAGGAATCAAAATCATCGAAGAAGTGTGGATAAGCAAGCCATTTGTTGAGCCATTCACTCAGCCCTTCATAGAACTAAAGCTTCATTCCTGTAAGAATTTTCAATAGGGAGAGGAGCCTCCTGGGGTGGAGTGCTCGAAAGTCCAAAGTAAAAAATTGAATATGAAGAAGAGAAAAAGCCATAGTAGGCCTACTACTTGCTTCTCAAAGAAAGAGATGAGCTGAGGAATTTGAAGCTATCAGCACTATGAAACAGCCACATTTGGAAGAACTAATAGGGTATACCTTTTCACATGGTTTATATGTTGCCACATCATTTGAAATTTAAATGATGTGGCACCATATATTTACTGTTAAATCTTACAAAATAAAATTTTGACCATAAAATGAATTATATGCGACTAGATTAATAGCATGTGGTTCTATTTAAGAGGTCCATTCGCTACAAGAATTTCGGTCTCAAGCGACGACCAAAAGTTGTCGCCATCTAAAAGTTGTCACTAATAAGTTGTCGTAGTTGCTCCATCAAGAAAAGTTATCGGCGACGACTCTGGTGTTGTTACTAATAATATTAGAAGTCGTCGCAAATAGCGTAAAAACCTGACACGTGAAACGAGAACGGGACATGTAGTGCGTTCAAATGAGATCAATCCATATTTGATCTCGGCAGTCCATTTCTATCTCCAAACATACCTCACTGACATGTGGAAGTTTCCTTCTTGTTTAAATGAAAACCAGCCTCATACAAATGAGACACAACAAAATTTGAAACTTTCAAGCTTTTAAACTTCAGAATTTTACCCCTTTTTGGGTCAAACACACCTATAAGCTGATAGTGATATTTTGCGAATACCACCGGTGGCACATTCTACTAACGTCATGAGTGGCGAGGTGGCGCCAATCACGACTACGCTGACGACATAGGTGGCGCAACAAAAAACAGGAATCCTAGTCTATCAACTCATATATTTTTGATGATAGGACAAGAAAACCTTTGTACTCTAATCATATTAATTCTTTTTATATACATAAAAACACATGGTGTCGAAGATATTAAGCTTTTCCAATGTCTGAAATGAAGTTTTTCAAAAAGATTAAAGGAGAGACAGAGAGAGCAGATGAAAATAAAAAACATGTACTCGGATTCCACGCAATATAATGGGGGGTGATGGGTCTGTCTCTTTCTCTCTCTCTCTCTCTCTCTCTCTCTATATATATATATATATATGATGTTGTGTCCTATTCTACATTTATCACGTTATTGTTTAATAATAAATGTTGACAGCTTCCCAAAAAGTTGGGATCCCAATCATTTTGTCACCATGCGCACGCAGTCCAATTTGCTCATAATTGAGTGTTTTTTTTTTTTTTTAGTGTAAGATTCCAAATGCGATTTAACAGGTGGCTACATGGAAAAGAAAGTAATAATTTAACGTACATATAGTAGGGATAAGGACACTCCCACAGCCTTTTTTTTTTTTTTTTTTTTTTTTAAGATTTTTGTTTAAATGCACTACACAATAATTTTTCTATACTATTTAAATATTATTTCAAATCAATATTAAAAAATAAATAAAAAGATAAAAAAGATAAAACAGTTTTTTTTTTTTAATAAAATAAGGATAAAAGAAGCTAAAATGTTCTTTAAATTTTGGGTAGTACTAAAGCTTTCACTTGGTTTAAAAAAGAGAATGAGAATCTCCTACATGTGAGTTTTTGGAGATTTTCTCTACATTTAAGAAAAAAAATGAGGTTCTCATTTACCACTTAGAGTTTGTTTGAGTAGTTGGTTTGAGTTTGCCTCAAAGGGCTAATGGCTTATAAAGTATTTTAGTACCTAAAAAATTGCGCCAAACAAAAAACCTGACATGTTTAATAAAAGATTTCAAAAGTATTTCTTTGACTTTTTACTTTAAAATTATCAAAACGCATTTTTGACAAAAGTTTAAAAATAAAATTTTTGTTAAAAAGCTCGTTTTGACTTTAAAAGTTTTACTTTCTAACATAATTTCAAACATGCTCCTAACCTTTCGGTGCATGTATAAAGTTCTTATCGTGCTTTTCGGCATTGTATTTTGCGTTTTGGGTATATTGTTGGGTAACCTAATTCTTATTAGATTTTTTTTTTTTTGTTTTTTTTAATGTAACAATTTCCCATATTTGATTAGAAAAAATAAAATAATAAAAATCTCATACAATATATTCCAAAAGTAAAATAACCTTTTATTTATCCACAAACGGAAACCTATGGCTGTGGGGAGGCATTGGAATCCTGATTACCGTTTCTATCTTCAGCCTTCGGCTTAATAAAATCGTCGAGATATTGCTGATAGAGATACGACACAAATCCCCAGATAGCCAACACCATGGAAATCACCTTAATTGCTCCAAGCTTGTCGTGGAAGACGATGACAGCAACAACCGGAATTACAGGCAAACCCAGAACGCTAATGGCGTTGGAAAACAGCGAAGACGCCTCAAAAATCAACCCCACGCAGCCAATTGCGAAAACCTGCCACATTATCGCCGTCCAAATCAGCGTCATGAGATAGGAGACTTTTCCCAGCTCAAATTCCTCCATTTCTGTGCTCAAATCTCTCCACTCTCCGCTCGCAAAGAGCCCCACAACGGTGGCTGCCGTGGCAACGAGTGATTGGTACACTATCATGTCCATGACGACTGCAAATGTCTCCCTTTTGATAACCCTCTTGAAGGCTAGCTGTGTGAGGGAGAGCACCAATCCGTATCCTGCAGATGCGGCAATGGTGCATGTAAACCCAATTATATATTTCCCTTTGGAGACAGCCAAAGCAGAGTGCTCTGTTTGAACAACGAGGAGGATGGAGGAGATGGTGAGAAGGACAAGAGAGTTGACTATAAAAGGAGTGAACTTTTGTGCGTTAAGGAAGAAGGAGAAGAAGGCATTGAAGGCCAATTGTGATGAACAAATGAGGGAGTAAGTAGAGACTGGAAGATACATTAACCCAATTGAATATAATAAGCAATCTCCTGCAATAAGTAGGCCAAGGGAGACATAGATTGATGAGAGAATTAAGGTCGAAGGCTGTTTTGATTGGACGATATTGATGGGGTTTTTGGGTGGTGATGAGATGATGATGATGATGACGTAGTAAGGGAGGAGGAGTGGGAAGGCTACGAGCTGCACAAGGGTTCCAAGCCATTTGCTCTTGCCGCCTTTGTCGTAATACAATCTTCCGAGAAGTACTGCTACTGTCTGGCCGGAGATGAGGAAGAGTGTGTAGATGGCCATTCGGAGCCACCGCTTGTAGTTTCTGCCTTGACCGCTTGTCGGTCGGCCGGTGGCGGTGGCATTTATATGCTCTGTTGAGTTTTCTTCTTCGCCCGCTTTACCTGTTAAAGAACACAACGATTGAAAGGATTAGAGTTCGTTTTGTTGAAGTAATGATTAAATTTATCTCATTCTATCGGGTTAAGCATTTGAGATAAATGATGATTTAACACGTTTAAGTATATTAACTATGTACTCTCCCACGTGCCCACTTTATGTGCACTTACAACAAATCTTAACCCTCCACGTGCAAGTTTTTTTCACATTAACCCAATTCTCCCTTACTTGTGAGCTTTTTTACGAATTAAAGAGTGTCACGCGTGCAAGAGTTATACTAATTGTAGACCACAGAGCACAACTCTACTTCAAGAGTCGTCCATACTCTTTACGAGAACCAAACCAAGCGTGTCAAAGACTAAGACACTCGTTTATGAGGAAGCTAACTTGATTCTGATACCAATTGTTAAGGAGAGAATCATCTAGGAAGTTCACCAATAGTACATTAATATACATATTTTGATATCATTTTAGTTCAAAAGTTTAAGCTAATAAGCTTAGGTCTACTTGGGTATATTAACTATTGATTTTATTTATTTATTTTTTTCTCAAATTGACACACAATACTCACACGTACACTAATAACCACAATACTTCCTGATTTGCTAGACCGCGTGCACATGTTAGTCTACCTACAACCCAAAGTCTTTTATCCTTTTTTATAGGAGCAAAGAGATCATAAGCAGGAAAAATTCTTATAGAGTACACAGTTTGGTCGATTCTAGATTTATTATTATTATTATTATTATTATTATTATTATTATAAGTAATGATACAAGTCTCTTTTTATTACTTTTGTGTCCCTCTAAGGACAATGTGGTTCTTAAAATCATCATTAGGCTTGTGATTGATTACTATTAAATTTTGATCAAACTATGATTTTAAAAGTCGCCTCAATTTTTTAGAGACGCAATAAGAACTTCTAAAATTACTCTAAGTTGATCGAGAGTATGAACTTCTTCTCCACTCAGCAAAGGTAGCATCTTCATCAATCTGTTACATATTCAAGCATATATCCATGACTATGACATATGATCTTGGAGATATCTATTTTTGGTACCTCCAGTGATCTACTTACTCCACAAATCAAAGAGAAAAGAAACCATATCTTGATCTTTGAGAATATAAAAATTTCTTCATGTAAAAACCAAAAACTACAGGAATATATTCAACAGGAATATATGCAACAGGAATACATACAACAATACTCCTGTTTACAGTTTATAAGACGTACACCTATGATCAGTTTCTATTATAACTGAAGCAAACTAGAAGTAGATACAAAATAAAAATCATATGAAAAGCTGCATACTGGAAATCCATCACTATATATATATATATATATATATATATATATATATCTTGTACCTGATCATACTAAAAAGAAATCTCTTCCTAATAAACATATGAAAAGGTGACTTACTCATGATGTGGAGCTGCACTTGTTGAGCTTCTCCCATGTCAAAGTTGAAGATGTTCCAAAGATGAGAGAGAGAGAGAGAGAGAGAGAGAGGGTATATGCAATGAAAGTGTCTAACATTTGGCAGTGGATGGGTTAGTCAGTGCAATAAAAGGTATTGTTGCATTATTGTTCTCATTTTTTCGAAAGCGGTTTTTAAAATTATTATTTGATCAAAACTCAGTAATATATAATTTATTACAAATTCAATAGTAATTTTAAAATCACGTCAATTTTAGAGGGACACAAAAAAAACATAAAGACGGCTTTTAACATTACTGAAAAAAATATTACTTCATTTTAACTAAATTAGCCCCACTAGAGGACAACTCTGGCTCCTCCTTTGACAATTGAGAATAACAATCACAGTGGTGAAAGGTCATGATGACCCGATTTTTTTTTTTGTAAACGATGACCCGATTTGATTGCTTCTCCTTATTGCCATCTCTGTTAGC
This sequence comes from Corylus avellana, assembly GCF_965113065.1. Classification (NCBI taxonomy): domain Eukaryota; kingdom Viridiplantae; phylum Streptophyta; class Magnoliopsida; order Fagales; family Betulaceae; genus Corylus; species Corylus avellana. The sequence continues at coordinate 21,253,025 of NC_142490.1, read as the reverse complement.
CAAGTTGCTGGGGTTTGCAGAGAGCAATAAAGCAGAAAGATATATACAAATATTTCATGGGATGAGTCCACCTTCTTGTCTTTATCAGATAAACATACACGTTTGGTGGGCCGTACAAGGTGCCGACCTGCACTTGATCATCATCGGATCATGATCAGGTCATCACTATAGACTAGATATTTTAGAGTTCAATTCTTTAAAAGATTGTGAATTTATCTCTAAGTTTTATTAATTTTTTTGCAAGAAAATAATAAAATTAACGATAAAATAGAGGTATATGAAAGGCAAGACAGCAAAGAACCAACAAGAACAAATTGAACAATTATGCCAATTTTTTTTTTTTTTTTTTGACATGTCCACACAAGAGGGGAAGTGAGAATTCGAACTAGTGACCACCATGAGACGTGATCTTTAGCTGATTGAGCTACCTCTCATATAGAACAATTATGCCAATTGAAAGAAAGCAGTACAAATAAAATATTGGGTCAAATATATATCCTATTCAATAAATTTCTTAACCCGAAACCCAAGAAAAGGGTTGCGGATAAAACCAACCGTTTAAAAGCAGAATAGAACAAAAGGATTATGTCCATTTCAAAGGAAATGAAGATGAACCGGTTAAGCAAACAAGAGGGTAAAATGGTCTTAAAAAAATTGAAAATATCATCTTGCCCTTCTATATTGTACCAACACTTTAATGTCGATGATATGCTCATGCTGGCATTGAAAGTGTGAAGCAACAAAATGCCAAATTAGCTAGAAGTCTACAGCTTTTGGTCTGATACGAATTCACAAAGAGTAATCATACCTAACACATTCGTACCAGGGCCGGCTTAATGTATTTGGAGGCTTTAGGCGAAATTTTGAAGTTGAGCTTTATTTTTTTTAATATTTAAATATTAATTAAATAATATTTATTTTAATAATATTATTATATTTTTATAATATTATTATTATTTTCATTCTTATTGTTGTTTCAGGACTTTTAAGTTTAACTTTTAATTAGTTGCCAAAAAAAAAATGATGTGGCATATTTGTTTTTTGGTTAATTGGTCTTATTTTACAATGGGCTTATTATATTGAGGCCTTATTTTAGAGGGCAAAACTTTTTATGAGAAAAAATTTGGGCCTTATTTTAAAAAAAAAAAAAAAAAATTATGCCTTAAGTTAAAATAAAATTAAAAAAAGTTTTAGGCCCTATTAAAAAAAATTTTGGGGCTTATTAAAAAAAAAATTGAGCCTTCATAACTGGGGGCCCTAGGCGACCGCCTCAATGGCCTAGCCATTGAGCCGGCCCTGATTCGTATCACACTCTCACCTAAAACATTTCACGGCTTAAATTTTTGGAACAAATGATGATTCAATGTGGGAGATTCACCACAATTTAGAAGAAATATTTATTTCAAGATTTTTCAAGATGCTTTTTTTTTTTTTTTTTTTTAACATTTTCATGCAAGGAGAGGGGGAGAATCGAATTAGTGACTTTTACTTCATGAGGTGTGGTCCCTAGCTGATTGAGTCATCCCTTGAAGACAAGATGCTTTGTTTTCATCACTTTTGACAACCTATAACTAATAGGGTACTTTAATGTCAATGACATTCTCATGGTAGCGTTTAAAGTGTGAAGCAACAGAATGCCGAATTGGGTAGAAGTCTACGGCTTTTGGTCCAATTGAAATTCACAAAGAGTAATGCTACCTAACACATTTGTATTACATTCTCATCTTAGAGCATTTACAACATATTAGGTCAAATGTAAATATTAGTTAAATTTAGTTAATATACTCACTTTTTCACCTCCATAACATCAGTTAGAGGTAAGCTAAAATTAGAACTGCCAATTTTTTATATGGCCCATGAACCTGACATAAATCCAACACGAAATAAAAGAGTTACGGTTAAGGAATTTAACCCATTTAATTAAATGGTTCAAGTTAAGGTTGATCTATATAGTTTTATACATATGCTTCGATACAACACGAACCCGACACGCGACATAATGGTAGGCAATTTTTGACCTGACCCATAAATCCGACATGAACCTAATACAAATTAGAAGGTTATGGTTGAAGGGTTAAACATGTTTAATTTAATGAGTTGGGTTAAGGTTATAGTTCTTATACACATGCATTGATACGACCCGAACCCGACACCCAAACACGAATTGCCACACCTAGCTAAAATACATATGGTGCTATAGCGAATAGCAACTTGTAGTACAATGTTCAAATAAAAAATTGTTTCTCACCATCCCTCTCTTCCTCTCTCACCATTCCAAATGAAAATATGAGAAATATAATATAATTTAAAAAGTAGGAGAAATAATATTTAAAAACAAGTAGATAATAAAATAGATAATCTGTTGGAGTGCGTATAAAAAAAATAGTAGCTAAAATAGAGAATTACATTTTTTCACTAGATATTTCATTATTGTTGGAGTTGCTCATCAATCATTGATTTTTTTTTTTTTTTTTTTTTTTTTTTTAACAAGAGCTAATTCAAGGATTAAAAGACACTACCACATCACTTACAATAAAAAATAAAAAAAATTAAAAAAAAAATTAAAAAAACAAACTACCACATCAACGTATTAAGATAGAAGTGCGATATTAGTAAATATGTAACATTACTCATTTACAGCCATGGTTATAAAGAAGTTTTCATGTTTCATAAGTTCCTACCAAGTAGAGAATATGATAATATATTGGAGTTTATATAGAAAAGGTAGTAGCTAAAATAAAGAGTTTCACTTTTCACTATATTTTAGCTACTATCATTAGAGTTGCTCTTATTGGATTGATGTAGTAGAGCCCATCAATCATTGATTTTTCTTTTTCTTTTTTTTTTGGAAAAAAAATAAAATAAATGATGATTTAAGGATTAATAAACATTACCACATCAACCTATAGGTTCTTTATAGTCATGCTTCATGAATGAGTAATGTGACATATTATAATTTTATTCCACTTCTATCTTATTAATCATTGTTACTTCATTTCAACGTTTCTTTCTTAATTAAAGTTTCAATTTGACACTTTAATAGATCACCAACCACATGGAAATTCATAAAGTTAGTGGGGTCACCAACTAGTGGGAAGACTGACCACAATTTAAGAGAGACATTTATTTCTTGACTTTTCAAGTTGTTGTGTTTTCACCACTTTTGGCAACATGTAAGTAGATGATATGTGTATTCAAAAAAAAAAAAAAAAAGTAGATGATATGTGAATAAATCTATATAAAATTCAAATCTTAACTATCATAATTTTTATAAGAAAAATGCTACATGCACTTTTAAGTGAAAATTATCATTAATTTTTTAATGAATCATCATTAAATTTTGGATCACATAGTGATTTTTACTATCATGTTAGAGATTGTGCTTTTGGAAATGCATATAGCATTTCTCCTTTCACAATAAACTAATAAAAGAACACACCATAATCCATTGAAACAAAATCTTGATTTGAAAGTATAAACACCTGAAAACAGTTTCTTTTTCTTGACCCTCTTTAGGTTACACTAAACTGATGAATAACGTTTAAAGTAGAGGGCGGACCAATTTCTTTGTTCAACTACAACTCCACTACCCATCGAAGTTTCTAATAGTTTCTCATATGAGTCATGTGATGTGAGACATTAAATTCTTATATCTAATTCGTGTTTCGGGTAAAGTTAGACTCACATTGACCTAAATCTATCTTGTCTATTGTTGTAGCCAAAAGTAGGCTAATTAACATTATTCATCCAATATTGGAAACTTCATTACAGTTTGTATCTTCAGGCTTGGGGGTAAAATCATTCAGATATTGCTGATAGACATAGGAAACAAAGCCCCAAACAGCCAACACCATGGAGATAACCTTTATTCCTCCAAGTTTGTCATGGAAAAATATCACAGCTAGAACTGGAACAATAGGCACACCCAACCTGCCTATGGCATTTGAGAAAAGTGAAGAAGCCTCAAAAATCAATCCTACACAACCAATGGTGAAAACTTGCCATATTATGGCTGTCCAAATCAAAGTCATGAGATAAGAGGCTTTCCCCAGCTCAAACTCCTCCATTTCTCTGTTCAAAAATCTCCACTCTCCACTACCAAAAAGTCCCACCACAGTAGCTAGAGTTGATATCAATGATGGATTCACTATCATGTCAATGACATCTGCAAATCTCTCCCTTTCCAAAACCTTCCTGAAAGCAAAATGTGTAAGAGAAAGCACCAATCCACCTCCAGCAGATGCAGCAACAGTGCATATGAAGCGAATTGCATGCTTTGCTTTTGAGACTCCAATGGTGCATGCACAATCTGTTTTTTATTTTTTTTAAGGGTAGGCCGGGGAGATCAATTGTGGCTATCCTACTTGGATGTGACTATAGTAGCACCTACCCGCTGAGAGCCGCACAGGAGGGGCCTAGACGGTGGGAACCGCAAGTGCTTCCTCAAGTTCAACTGAGCTATAGCCTAATCCCCAGGGCATCAATGAGAACCAAGGTGGCTAATACAAATCAAGCATATGTGGGGATTCTCTATTACGGATATTCGAACCCACGCCCTAGTACATGCCTAACTACTTTGGAGATTTCCTTAGGTCATTGAACCACTACCCCTGATGATGTCTGCAGAATTTGTTTGATAAAGAACAAGGAGGATGGAGGATATGGTGAGAAGAACAAGAGAATTGGCTATGAAAGGAGTGATCTTTTGTGAGCTAATGAAGAAGGAGAAAAGGGTGATGAAGGCCAACCCTGATAAAGAAATAAGGGATAAAGTAGATGTTAGAAGATATATATATAGGAAAAATGTATAATAAATCTCTGAGTCAACCCTCCAAAATTTAAAACTCTTTGAGTTTTTTTTTTTTTTTTTTTTTTTTCAAAAATTTACTTCCTAGGTCAATTGAAATGACAATAAAATCTTTGCTGTCAAAAATTTTTAACAGCCATTAGGGCTACTCAAAACACACCATTTTACCTGATTAAAATATAATTTTTTATTAATTTAATTTAAAAAATTAAATTTAAATTTAAAAAATAAAAATAAAATTGAAGGTCCCCAAGGGTGGTTTCCCACCCCTGTGGTGGCTTGCGGCCACCCCCCAGGGGTTTGGGGTGGCCTCCAAACCCCCTGGGGTGGCTTGTGACTGCCAACTATGGCCACCCTTCAATTTTTTTTTTAATTTTTAGATTTAATTTTTTAAATTAAATTAATAAAAAATTAATATTTTAATTAGGTAAAACGGTGCATTTTGAGTGACTCTAATGGCTGTTAAAAAATTTTGAGGCAGGAATTTTATTGACATTTCAATTGACCCAGTGAGTACTAAATTTTCGAGAAAAAAAAAAACTTAGGGAGTTTTAAATTTTGAAGGGTTGACTCAGGGACTTATTGTACATTTTCTCATATATATATATATATATATATATATATATATATACTCTCTCGTTCGTTTGAATATTTAAAAAATAAAAATAGAAAACTTCTCTCTAATTGCAAAAATTGACACGCCACCAATTGGTGACGTGCCAATTTTCTGCACATCACTGAACTTTAGTGACTTTTTTGGGCCTTAAAACATTCACTAAAAAATAAGTTTTCTGTAGTATGCTACGTATGAAAAGATGGCTTACTCATGATGTGGAGCTGCACTTCGATCTCCAGCTTCTGCCCTGAAAATTAAGGTTGTCGAAGTTCCAAAGATGAATGAGAGAGATAGAGAAAGAGAAGTCGATACCTATAAGCGATGAAGTGAAGCATGCAAATTATATATATATATATATATATATAAACATTTTTGTATTATATATTGTGAGCATTTCGTTGGTGGCAGGCATTAGACATCAACATAAATATACGCAATATTGAAATTGATAGTGTACATGCATATATATATATATATATATATGCATGCATATTTAACTTGCAATTTTGACTGCTGATGGATTTGTCGGTCAGTGCATTGCATTTCCTCTTTAACGTAAACTTTTCACACTCTTTTCAAAAGTGTAGAAGCCAAGTGACTCAGTGGAAGCCATTAGTTTCAAAAGAAGGTTTGCGATGTTATAAATATGCTGTACGTAGTTTCAGTGGATGCAACTATTGTTAAGATCTTACTTTTAGACTTTTTAAGTCTTCATTAATATTTGGATTGAGATTCTCTCAGATTTTTATTTAACGGTTCAAACAAATGTAGAGGCTTATCCGCTTGTTCCTTATCAAGGTAAATAATTTAGTTTTTCAACATACCAAACCCACTTGTCTTGGTAATACACAAACATCTGCATTTATTTGGACCGTTAGATATAATAAAGGGCTCGAATTTTAAAATCTAAAAATCTTATATATATTTAAAAAAAATTTGAGGAGATACGAATCCATTGATTTTCTATGTTGGGTCAACATTTCTAATTAATGCGTATCTTCTTGTTGATCTCACTTGTAGCATCAAGTCACGCGGGCTCCCTCCAATGTTGAATTTCTTGTTTTGTTGTTAGTAGTTTCTTGTTGGGTGTCTTGCGATGAGTAATGTTAGAAGTTCGTCATATGTTTTTCTTGTGTCATTCTAAAAATGATATGGCTTTTAAAATTATTATTGGGACGCTTGTAATTGATTATTATTGAATTTGATAATCATTTTTAAAATAATACAAGAGGAACACAAAAATAATTTCCAACATTACTCAAAAATAATCTGCAATAATCATTTTTGAAATTTTATTGGATAAGCAAAACTAACAAATAAAACTTTGCTCTCAACTTTTGTCTAAAAGTTTAATGAAAATCATCAGCGTGTCATATCAATACCACTTATATTGTGACACGTGTGTTCCCACAACAAAAAATATATATAAAAACAAAAAAAATTGGGGGTTGGTTCGACCAATTATGTTGCAATATAATTGGTGTTGGCGTAACACTCTGATAGGTTTTGTAATTTGGACAGAAGTTAGGTGAAATACGTAACACCTCGCCTAAATACGTGACAATTACTTTAAAAAATTAATAAAACTTTACAAACCCGGAGACCTTTAAATATTTTAAAGATTATTTATGAGTAAAATTCTCATCAAAATATTTATAATATACATGTATGGACAAAATGCTCCATAAATTGTATTAGAACATGTTTCAACAAAATAAATATTTAAAATGAATTTGTGTTTCGAACTATCGATCCCACATCCAACGGTTGAGGTACAATATTGTTATCGATCAATCGATCCCCAAGCTCGAAAGTTCGAGTACAGCTAGCATGCAATAAAATTATGTGGTTCTGGTTGTCACAACATTTGGGGCCCCTTTATATTCATCCATCCTTAAGTCCCATTTTCGCCCCATTCCATTTGGTGGAGTAAATCTACACATCATCGATCTCTTCATCCCCCTCTCATTCTCCCCAATCTTATGTGGTTCTGGTCCCACAACATTTGATGCATGGGATTGGTTTAATGTTGTGGGGACCACAATCACATAGGATTGGGGAAGATGAGAGGGCGACTGGGGGATGATTTATAAATTTACTCAATTTGCTAAGACCCACCCTAGAAAGAGAGAGAGAGAGAATGATTTTACAAAGTATCTTGTATTTTATTATGCTTAGATACTTTTTATAACTTCATGATCATGATGTTAAAGTTAGTATTTTACTTTAAAAAAGTAGATTCCAAAATGGAAACTATAGATTTAAATTTTAATATTGGTTCTCTTTTTAAGTGACTGAGTATTGAAATACACATCACACCAAATGTGTTGTGATTGCTTGAAATGGGTTAGAATCTTTTATATCTTTAACATTGCTTGTAACCCCCCCCCTAAATATCTACCATGTTATACATGATTGTTAGGAGTATAACTTCTATAAGGAGGTATTGTAAACTATTTTTTTTGTGCCCACCAATAAGAAGCTACCACTTAGGATTATTGTACAAACCCAAATAAAAACAAAAACACCAAATTATTTAGGTTTATTCTTTCTTTTTTTTTTTTAATTTCTTTTAAGAATATTTGCAGCCGCCACCCCCAGCCCATCTGGGGGGGAGGCACCCCATGGGCGGAGGTGGCCGCGCAGGCCACATCCAGCCCATCTGGGATGGTCGGCGAGCCACCCCCCAGTGACCTCAAGTGGGGGATAGGGTGGCCACCCAGCCACCCAATCAATTTTTAAATTTTTTTTTTTTTTTTTAAAAAAAAAAAGGGTTGATTTTTTAGGGTTTAGTTGGAATAATCTAGTATGATATTGTTTTTTCCTTAAATTAGGTTTATTCTAAAATGCTGAGGTGTCACTTGATGAGTGGTAGACACAAAGTGGTGGGTTTACATCACTTCCTTATAGAATAGAAGTCATTTTATATAACTTTTAAGACTATATTTAATGGTCTACATAACTTCACATTATATATATATCCTACAATTAAATTGGTCTATAAAGGGAGTACATTAAATGTAATAATTATTGTCCTAGCCGACTTTGGCTTTTCTTTAAGCCAACTCTATGGAGCTTTCTAAGCCGACCTTGTGTTTAACTGACTTTAGGAGCCAAGCATTATGTATAAAGAAAAACTTTATAAGGACTTGGCATAAACCAAATTCCTGTCAATTAAGAGGATTAAGGTCCTCTTCATTTCATTAAGATTGTCTCCGAGAATATTTAATTGAGCGGCAAGCTACAAATATTTCATGGGATATTGGATAAGAACAGCTGCTAATTGTCTTCATCAGATAGCCGTAGTGTCAAGCATACCTTGTCTGGTGGTCCCACGAGGTGGCTGTAATTGAATTTTGTTTGGCTTTGGGGGATGTAATGTGCCTGCTAGTTGCAACCAAATAAAATATAAGGGTTTAGATACTTGCCGGCGTGGACTCCATTACAGTGATCATCATCGGATGAGCTCATCACTATTGTGACTAGATATTTTAAGACTTCAATTCTTTCAAAAAAAATGTTAATGGTTTGTGAGAGACTTTTGTGGATAATGTCATCTCAAAGTGTAAATACTTCACGCTCATGTAGGATCTAAGAATTTTTTAAGAGCCTACAACATAGAGAGGTTCGAATAAACTTACCTCTAGTCAACCGAAGAAGCCTAAGACCCAACGGACCTAGAGCTATGACCCCTTCAGCACACTCCAAAAGACTCTATAATGCTTTACATGCTTGTATATAAGGCATAAGGTACAAAATTTCATTACTTTACACAGAATCATTAATACATTCTCCTTACCAGAGAGCTATATTTCTCGCCTACTATTGACATGGGCATCGGAGTCCCTCCAATAGGGGTGTCAAAAAATATTGGAAAACCAGAGCCGGAACCAAGAAACCGGGAAACCGAGAAGCTGGTTCCGGTTCCGATTGCACAAAAAAAAAAAAAAAAAATTGGAGACCCCGGTTCCGGTCCTGGTTTTTGGCACCCGGGAAACCGGAACCGGGTGATATATATATAAAAAATAATATATTTTCATATTTTAATAATATATTTTCATATTTTAATAACATATTCTCTTGACTCTCACCTTTTTTTTCTGCATATTCTCACTCTTTCCTATGCGTTTCAGCTGCTGCACACTTCACATTGTTCACAATCATCCACACCACACATAAGTTTAGGTCTAAGGTTCACACAAGTAAAAAAACGCAAATCTCTCTTCTTCTAGCATCTTCTTCTACTTCGTTGGCTCTCTCACTTCCACCTCTCTCATTCTATTCGAGTATTTTCACATTTTCTAAGGAAGAAGTGGCTGATTGAAAGGAAGAAATCACAGGCAGAAAAGTATTGCATATCATAATTTCGTGTTCTTCCAAAGAAGTATGTCAACAAATTGCAAAATCAACCCAACTTATAATATGAAGCAGATCTCTTTGGTGTTTATATTTGTTTGGTTGATGAGAAAATGTAGAAACAATAGGCACACCCAACATGCCTATGGCATGTTGGGAAATCGGAACCAGCCAGTAACCGGGACCCGGTTCCTGGTTCTGGTTTCCCAAAACCAACAACCGGGGTACCTCGGTTCCGGTCCCCGGTTTTGGCCAAAAACCGAGAAACCGAACCAGGTTGACACTCCTACCTTCCGGTCCTCTAGGGCTGGTGGGCTCCTAACATCTTTTACCTCTTTTGTAGATGAACCTCCTTCCTGAAAGGCGGCTTGAGGCCATTGCTAGTTTTGTATACCAACAGTTGGTGCTGTATGTTGGTGTACAAAACCAACAATAGCCTCATCGGTGCCTTTCAGGGAGAAGCTCTGTCTGCAAAAAGAGGTAAAAGACATCAAAAACACGCTAGTCCCAAAGGGTTAAAGGGACTTTGATGCCCAAGTCAGTGGGGCGAGAGGGAGAACTCTCTTGGGTAAGGAAAGCATTATTGATAGTGTGTGTGGAATGTATGAGATTGTGTACCTTAGGCCTTATATATAAGCATATAGAACATTCTAGAGTCTTATGGAATCTGCTGGAAGGGTCATGGCTCTAGGTTTGTTGGGTCTTAGGTTCTTTCAATGGGCTGGAGGTAAATCTATTTGGGTCATTTCTATGTCGTAGGCTTTAGGCAATTCTTAGGTTCTACAGAAGTCTCCAATTCCCTTGGATGATTAGTGAATCTATCTATGGGAATTTTTAGAAATGTGTTGAGAGTTGATGGTAGGCTTTAGCTTGTTGAGTCGGTCCATCTTTGTGACCCTTTATGGGGCAGTGGGCCATATACGATTCCTAGGTCTTACAAGTAATTTGGATTTGGTTCAAGTTAGAAATGAATCGTTGGGGTTAGTTTATTGGAATACGTGTTTCATAATAGGACACTAAGGACACGTATTCAAATTTCAACACGTCCAATTTTAATCCTAATCAAATTAGTAAAACCTTTAAGCATTCATTCTCCAAACCTAAAACTCTATCAAGTTAAATCACTATTTATTCTAAAAGTTTTAAGTTAATAAAAAAAATGAATAAATAAAGTAATATTCTAATAAGTTTAACATCTCATAAAATTGTTGGCGTCATCACAAGAATTTATAGAGTACTTTTCTATTTGTTTTCTTCTTCTTCTTTTTTTCTTTTTTTTTCTTTTTTTAATGGGACAAGCTCCTTCTGGTCAGTCAAAAAGTTCACAGGAATGCCTATCAGGATTTCTTTCCTGGTATAGTTTTATTTTACTTTCTATTCATCTATATTAATTGTCTGATTTTGACTCTAGTTGTATTTTCCTATTCTATCAATCTCACTCTAAAGCCTGGTCCCTGACACCCTGTATAGTTTTCAACGCAGAAATATGTAGTTCACTTTTCTTAAGATCTTTCTACATAGTTCTCTCCCCATAAACAAAAATTAAATAAAAAGAAAGCATTAGCAGATTAAGAAGTATACTGATGCAGGATTGTATGGAACAATATCTCACATTAAAATTTCAATTGAATACACCAAGTTTGTATGTGATCCACTCATGTAAAAATACAAATTGACAAAATTACATTGATAACGAATCTTGAATTTCTTTAATGCCAAACAAGTAATCTAATGTCTCAGGAACCTACATTCTCTTTGATGATTTGAAAAAAAAAAAAAAAAAAAAAAAGGAGAGAGAAAGAATTGATACGTGGCAATCTGCAATATTACAAAAAATATTATATATTTCCTGCCCTGCATATAGAACTTCTGTTACGGCTCTGATGCAACAATGAGGGCGAGTCTCTTCCGCACCATTGGAATATTTGCTTTATGCGATATTTGCAAGCACCATCTTCCAAAATCCCCTTATTTAACTCCCCCGTTTATATATATTTTTTTTTTTGCACATACAACAGGAAACATCTATGGAACTCTTTCTAGGTATTGACTTGTCAGGCCTGTAAGAGTAATTTGAATCACTAATCATCATATGCAGATAAGAAGAGTTTTTTTTTTTTTTTTCTTTTTCCCAAATATATGTATGTGTGCGTGCATGTATAGTATAATAGAATCTGTGACTCAATTTCGACAAAAGCCCTTCACAAATCCAAACTATGAAAAAAGTTTCTCTCAAAAACAGTTAAGTGGAGCAAGGGGATTACCGGTGAATGAGGGATCTGAAGAAGAATGAGTGAGAATAAGTACAAACACACAGAAATGGCAGCCCCGCCAACAAAATTATACAGCAGCCGTCGGTTGTCTTTTGTGGGTACGAAAGCTGTCTTCAGTGTATTGGTTAATTCAAAAAGACGAAGCGATACCTGCATAAGCAAGTTCAGGGGGCATCAAAATGCAACAAAAAACAGGACAAAGTTAGTACTGGGGGCTTCCATATAATTCAAGGGTCAACAAGAAATATACTTACAAGGGTATAAATGGCGGTAGTGAGCATGAAATTAAGCATGGGATATTCTGGGATAACAGAAAGAAGCCACTTAGGCTGCCCATTAGGCGTGTTTGATCTGCAGATACATATTGGGAAGTTATAAACGCATTTAAGAGTTAACACAGTCTTTCTTTTTGGGTGCTTTTTTTTATATTCTCTCGTATTTTGCCTCTTTTATCTCTATCAATGTTTTTCACTGTGCATTGGCATTTTTGTTACTACTATTTCCTGCAAGTGTCAGAGGAAGAGAGAAAGGGACTACCTATACTTTAATATGAATTTAGATGATGAGAAAAAAAAATTCTATGATCTCTTGGACATCTTCAAAGAAAGCCTAGATACCTCATCCACCGAGCAAAAATATGGAAATGCTTTTGATATCATGGTATCAATTCACTTCCACAAAGGGTTGCATGAGATTAAAATTTTATTCGAGGCAACATGAAAGAGTTAAAAATGACAGATACTATGCTTATTGTAAAGATGCTCTCAAAATAAATAAATAAAGATGTAATAAAATGGCTATATAACACAACACTAGGCAAATTAGTGAAAGAATAAATGAAATATGAGTAAGTTTACACACCTCAACCAGATATGGAACTGAGAAATATAGGTCTCCAAAGTTATCTTGCCGAGAAACCTAGTAATTCCAAGAAGAACAATAAAGTACCCTCAAAATATGGTAGCGGAATATATTTAAAATACATAGAAAAAAGTCATTCATTAACCCCATAGAGGGGTAGGGTAGTTCAAGGATTGAATCGAAAACTTACGCAAAGAGAGTTAAAGAGAAACTCCGTAACTGATGAGTGAAATTCCGCAAGCAAATATAAACACTGGAATCACAAAGAAGGTGATAGTAAGATGCTGGAAAATGAACAAAAAAACTATAATTGATCTAACATTCTGCATTGCAAAGTCATAATATTCCCTTAAATTACAACCAATAAAAAGCACTAATCAATACGCACGTTATGGGAATCCATGATGTATAGGGATGGAGTTTGTTGTATGCAACTTTGTCCAGCTTGTAGATATATTCATACCACAAATAGCCAACCTAGAAAAAATAATAAAAATGAAATTGAAATATGAGAAAATTCAAAATAGATCATCAAAATCTAGAAACAAATAATAGATATGCTGTGGCCACAAAATCATAGCAACTTACAAATATAGAAATCGCAGCAATGCTTGCTTTTATTGAGACTTTCCTCTTGGTTTCACATTCCTCCAATTTCTCCATCCATTTCTCAACCTAACACATCAAATATTTGACAATTTTAGAAGTTGTCGCACCAAGAGAGCAAGACCTACCAGATGATCAAACATTCAAGAGATTACAGTGGGGTGGTAATACGCATATATCATCCCAATGATCCATATATAGCGGTCAAGTCCAGATCTGAAATGCCACTCATGCAGTCGAGGGAGATCTGGTTTTGCAGGATCAGTATATCCTGTCATAAAAACTAACTGTTATGCAAATGCATAAGCCAGTTGGTATACGCATATTTGAAGAAAAAAAAAAAAAGAACCTGAAAGTCTGCCACTAGAGGAAGTTCAATGCCAGCCAAATTAATATATTGAAATCTTACATTGTGTACACCATAATAATAAAAGCACAAGGTATTACTTTCTTTTATAAATAAAAGTTGCATTATGAGGAAATGGTGGGTGAAAATAAAAGTTCAAGTGAGATAAACAAACAGAAAAGAGAAGACCTAATTGAGGCCAGGAGAAAAAGATAAAATAACAAATCATACCATAACAAAAACCCAATGAAAAAGTATGAGAACTACTAAAAAACTCCGAAACCAGAAGCCCATAAAAACAAATTTAGACTTCAAGTGCAAGTTGAGTGCTCTCAAATTTCTGCTTAGTTCACTTAGAGTTGAAAACAAGCAAATCAAACCAGCTGAGCTATAGATTGACTAACTAACTTTCTACTGAATGTAGCAGCAAGTCCAAACCAATGCACAAAAGGAAAAATAAGGTAGGTTACTAACCTAAAATGAAAGCTAGTGGACGCCAGAATACATAAAAAACTCCAGGAATTTCCCAAATCAAGATAACCACAAGAAAGCATGAAAGAATCTTCACAGCCATCACTGAGCTGTTCTCATTATACTTGCTAAAAATCCCGAGGGCTCCATACACCATTACAGTGAAAAGCGTGTGCATTGGGCAGATATAGTACAGCATATAGTCATTGTTCAGAACAATGCAGCAAAATGCCACAAAGAAATTTAGCCGCCACATCATCTGCATCATATAACAAGGATTGACGAGATCTTAGATTAAAAAAATATATGGGGGGAAAAAAACAAAGAATAAAAAAAAAAAAATGAGTCAAATACTTGTGTGAGTAAATTGATTATACAGTTTACATCAATTACCTGTGCAAAGCGTGCTAGGCTAAAATCCTTTCTAATGTAATAATAGGAGAAGTTGCCAAATCCAGTCATCCAAACATATGCAGCAATAAAGACACGTATTGCATTGTATATCTCCGTTGCAGCAAAGTAATGGTACATTAGAAACAGGACCTGTCAAAAAAAAAAAAGAAGAAAAATTAGCACAGTAAAGCAAATTACATAAACAATGAGCATAGTAAGTTACTGACAAATGTAGCCTAACTGTGCGCACAAGCAGTTTCAGATATTAAACTAATATATCAGCAAAGGTTTTTGCAGTCTCAAATATTTAACATTCCAATAAATGAAAACCAGAAATCACAAGTTATGAGCTTTGGAAGGAGTACATGCCTGCATCCATCCTTTCCACTCTTCAGTTTGATGCCGATTAAGGTAAAGTATGGATTTTCCAGAGAATGCTGACACATCAGTATGTTTCTTCAAAGAAGTCATTGCTGAAACTATGATCAAAAGAATGTAGAGAAAGAGGAAAAGATCGCGATTGTAATTCTGCCCAAAGAAAGAAACGCCAAAAATTGATTAACTGTCAGTAACAAATTACATCCAATTGTGTGTATCAAAATGTGTATTTAAAGCATGAATCCAACACCTACATCCATTAGCTTGAAATAAATTGTTCGTTTAGGACAAAAAGAAGTCAGAAAAAGATACATCTCATATGGCGGCATGGTTGTTATTCCAGTCTCTTGTATCAATAGCATGGCACATTTGACTATAAATTAAATGCTGGATAAAGATTATGATATCTAGCCCAACAAAAAAATAAAAAAAAAAGAAAGAGAAATGCTATTTTTCCATATCCCATCCATCTCCATTCATATTTTTTTTCAAATCCACCATTGAATTTGTTAGACCTACATGTGGGTCCTACAGATTCAATGGTAAATTTGAAAAAAAAAAAATGGATGGAAGATGGAAGGGTAGCATGTCTCAAGAAGAAACAAAAGAGAAAAAATATTAGAAGGCTTCCACCAGCAGTGTGAAAAGAAAAATTGAAAGTTTCTACTTTCCTAACCTGAAAGAAGATCATAGATTGCACATAATCCTGTATCAATTCTATAAAATCTTGGAATAGTGGTTTTAAAAGGAGAAGAAGAAGTTAGCATAGAAAAGTGGAAGGTATTCTTTCCAACAAAAACAAATAAAAAAAATAAAAATAAAAGGAGAAGGGGATAATATTCCACAATTACGTGATTTTTTGACAAATAAAAGTTCATATCATAAAAATGTAAGATTATGCATGACATGTAGATGGACAGTATGAGGCAGCACTAGAATCAGGAAGAAAAAGAATAAACGTCCAGAATTAAATAGAAAAGGGTCCCTTGTGGAGATCAGCAAGGATCATAATATCTTGGGTAGCATCTTAGCGCAAAACCATCATAAATGGGATTATGGACAGGATTAGAGAAACATAATCAAGAAGCAGGCAAAAGCACCTTTGTAGACTCTCCCAGTATATTTGTGCGATCACATATGTAGAAATACAGCAGAATTGCCCCAAACTCAGACCTACATGAGTGTAATATGATATAAGCAAGAATGAGGACTAAGTTTTGCATCCCAATCAAAAAGATAATGACTTACATTGCTCTCAAAGTTGCTCTATTTTCTAGCAAGAAAGTGTCATCCATGGTCAGAAACCTAGAAACATTTGGAGCAGAAGGTAAGACCACTTAAAGACACAATCCAAATGAAACTCCATAAAGATATATCATTGCAAGTGACCTAATTAAATTCGTTTTAATGGATGAACTATGAAACTTTGCAGATGCTGATCTTGCGAGGCCTCCTTCCAGCAAAGCAGCCCGATCATCTTCTTTGACTGTCTCCTTTCCAAGTTCAACCAGATTAATGTCTGAATGACTGCAACCCAGAAAACATGGCATCAGATAATATTATCAAAAAAAGTCATATATTATTCCCTGTCATTTTCATAAATAACAATCTTCTCAATTTTGAAAAATATATCAAACACAAGATGGTAGACTTAAGTGCATCTGTGCTCAAAAGAAAAAAAATGAGACATTTTAATTTATTATTAAATTACGTATTAGGAAATAAAATTTCAATATAATTTAAGAATTGCAGCATCAAATGGAGATCACAAATTCATAAAAGAGACTCATTGTATAAATGGTAAAATTAGTAGAATCAGTAGCCCGTAGGCCATTGAAAATTTCTAGTGTTTAATAGATGTTATAGTAGTGCTAATGATAACAACCACACGCTTACTATTATTAGCTTAATATCAACCCACCAACCACAATATCATTCAAACTTGCACAAATACACACACATATTATATATAATGCATGTATAGCATAAAGCACATATGATAGCTCTAAAGAGCTTACTTGGTGTTCCTTACCTTAAAGTCTTTGAATGACAGAACCAAAATAGAGATCTCCTCATCCTACGCTCTCGTGTTTCTTGGATGGCAACAACCCCACTTAAGCAGCTCTCAATCCTAATGGGCAGGTCAGGAATACGCATATGGGATTTGAGTTGGCTTTGCATGTGAAGGCAATCAAGAACCGACCAGGTTTAAGATAGGTTTGGGATCAAGATGTAAGGTTCCAAATCCTTCCCCAAGTAATCAGACTAAATTAATCTCATTCCAATGGCCAAAACATAATAATAATGAACAATTCACCAATTTAGCCCCCAATATTCCTCTTAATTTGGTGCGGTGTTACTCTAGGGTTTCATCAAGTGTTGCCTCAGTCACCATTCCTCTAAATAAATGTCCATACCAATGGCCAAAAGATAACAACAATTCTAACATATGACCCTGCCTATTTTTGTATTCCTTCAATTATCTTGAACTGTATAGTGCCCCAATTTAGCCCCCACTCTTCGTCCAAATTTGGTGTTGTGTAACTTTACAGTTTCATCAAGTGTTGCCTTAGTCGCCATTCCTCTTTGGGGTGCTATGTCACCTGAATCTAAAAGAGGCCCAAGGAGCAACGTGCAATTAAAAGAAAAGCGAATTCTAGTTTAACACTTTTTCTTTTAAAAATCAGTTTTGTCAATCGTTTTACCCTTTGAAAGGCAAATGCTTACTAACGTAAGCAACCTCCACACCCTTGCATACTTATAACTAGTCTCAAAATAGTAATAAGACAAGTTGAGATTTATCAGCAAGTAAAAGAAAGGAAGCAAATCCATAATTGGTTAAAACAGGTACATGATACAAGCAAGTGGATGTCATCAATACTACCAAAGATTCAAAATAAGACCAACTCATGTTGACAGAAGGAACTTACACTTTAGAATGATGTGAAGATCTCTGATATTCAAGGAACTCTGAATATATCCATGCGACAAATATTGGGATTATTCCAAGCAAAAACGACACCTGGGACATATTAAGGGAAACTCCATTAAGTATTACATAAAATCTAGTCAAAGAAAAAAGAGCAGAGATGAACAAACAGAACAAGAAAGAAATCCAGAAGATGCAGCTCTAAATTGATTGCCATTTAGCTTGATGTTGTACAAGAGAATATAGTTCTTCAATCAAATCCAAACAAATAATACGGAAAAAAAAAACAAAAAAAGTGATTCTTTTTTTATTATTATTGGTGAAGTTACACACCCAAGTGGGACATGAATCCATGATCTCACCCTCCACCTTCCTAGTACCATTTGAGCTAAAGTTCATTAGATGTTCAATTGAGTTAAGAAAAGCCAAATGCATACCTTCTTAGGAAAAATAATTATTTTCCTTTTTTCTCTTTTGGTATTCTCGTGAAAAGAAAAATGTCCAAGTTATGAACCCAAATTGAGTTTCCAATAATGGGTATTGGTTTCATACATTGTATATATCCTTATTATGCACCAGTTGCAGTGGGCTTTTCCCAAAAGAGGATTGTTCAAGGTCAATTCCTTCTATTTCTCTCTGGCTTCACCTGTAGGTAGCCACTTCCCCTGGGAGAGTGTATGGTGGACTCAGGCTCCTTCAAGGGCGGCATTCTTTGCGCAGTCGGCAGCTCTAAGCAAGATCCTCACCTTGGATAATCTTAGGAGGCAGCACATGATCGTGATGGATAGATGTTGCATATGCAAGAGGAATGGGAAGTTTGTGGATCACCTTCTCCATTGCGATGTGGCATCCGCCAGTTGGAGTGTTTTTTTTCAGTGGTTTTGGGTCGTGTTGTAGACTTATTCACTTGTAGGTGGTCCTAGGGCAGGCCTAGAAGTGATGCAAAGTGGAAAATAGGGCCTATGTGCCTCTTTTGGTGTATATGGAAGAAAAGGAACGATAGACTTTTTTAGGACAGTGAGAGGACGTTGGGGAAAATTTTATCTTTGATCTATGAAACTTTGTATCTATGGACGGTAACGTATGTGTCTACTTTGCCGATTAGTTATAGTGGCTTCCTTGTTCGTTTTTCCCTTGCTAGTTAGATGGTCCTTTTGTATACTTTTTGCTAGAGGCGCCTTAATGCTTTTAATGAGATTGGTTTATTGCTTATCTAAAAAGAATATCCTTATTATGCTTTTTGTTAAAAATGATTCTTTTTCCCATATTTAAACAGATAATTATGTCCTGCCCCGTATCATAGATGCAAGCAGACAGCATGTTAGGCGGTCAAATGTGTATAGTCCAGGTACAAAGAGAATTGTGTACAGCATGACGTCAAGTAGAAAAATGGCTCTTTTAAGAGTAGTTGAGGTGCAGAGTCCTCATATCAATGGCAACATAAATAAGATACTTCACACTTTGAGTTAAACATGAGAGAAAACAAAAGTCACTAATGAAATTCTTAATTACTTTCAAATCTTACTATCTTGATTGAAGAAGAGTTAGTAAATATTGGGACTGTACCTCGAGCGGGCAAAGGTTTTTGATTCAATACTAGATACACAGTCACATGAATTAGTCAATTCAAATGATTTAGAGCCCCTCTGCAAGCCCTTATTGCAGTTTGCGTGTAAGCAATTACCAGCACTGAATCTAATTGCTTCACTAGGTGGGCTAGGCTTAGAATGAACAAAGTATATTGAGCAAGGGTGGTGACGTTGCTTCTCTCACAAAAAGAACCACTAAATTAACAAGCACTTTATATGGGCAGAAAGAGATTAATGCCAAATAACAATGGAAAAATGTGAACTGTGAATATTTCTAGTTCATAAATAAATTAAAAAAATAAAACCACGAACACCAATTTAAAGTTGTTGCAGAGATTTATTTATTCCTTAAAAATTCTTTCAATGGGATCATAATATAACATATTAAGATACCACTCAACCCAAAAGCTTAAGCTAGTGGATTTGGGCTCAATTATGTTATATTAACCACTCATTCTTAGATAATTTCAATGTGGAACTTAGTTGTTTTTCACTCACATGTGTATACTCAACAGAAGTTTGCAGAAAATGCATCAAGAAAAACAATTTGCTACATTGAACCAACAGCATGAGACTTTTGGCAGCGAAAGATGAATTTCTTTAGGAGAAGCGATCCCCACAAAAAATTCGGCAAACCCGGATAACCCATGCATGACAATCCTATGCATGAGCTAACGCATCAACATTACATACTAAATGGAATCCTCTTCACACCAAGTGCTCACTAATTTCACAAAACAAAAAAGATCTTCGCGCCCAATTCACTATCCAATCAAGCAAGCGAAAATCTCCCAGCATTCACTCAAAATAAGCAGACAAATACATGCATAACTGATAACACCGTACCTGCCCCGGCGTGATCGGCTCGGAAACCGCCATTTATGGTCCCCCCCAAAAATAGGCTAAAAACTGCGAAAATCCAAATAAAAACTCAACCACATCAACGAATAAGAAACCAATAATGCTGCGCTCATCACAATCACATCAAAATAACACAGAAACATAATTAGAATTGCAAAATTTTGAAAAAACGTGGATGGAGCGGTGGAGAAGTACCTGTCAAGCTCTATGCGTGAAAGGGAGAGCGATTGGCTCTCTAGCACATTGAAATCATATATATGAGAAATGAGAGCGAGAGATAGACAGAGAAAACCCTAGCTATGGATCGAAAATTCACAGACACAGAGAGAGAGAGAGATCTGAATAGAAGAAAAAGAAGAAGAAAGCCTTTGCTTAAAGAATAGAGAAAATGTCGGAGGGTACGTCCCTCTCACCCCCTCCCCCTCTCTCTCTCTCTCTCAGCGTAGCGGTTGATAATAGCTGTTGTGGTGGGTTGGGTTGTAGTTGCGCTTTTCTTTTCTCACGACGACCCAGTAATGAATAGTCTTCTTTTTTTTTTTGGAAATTTGTGTTTATATTAATTAGAGAATCAATAATTATTAATTATTGTTTAGTTAGATTCTAGACTTGTATAATAAAAATTTATGACTAATCGGATCGGAATCTACAGCAATTAGCTGCCTAAAAATTGTTAAAATTTATTTACTCAACCAAATTTTGAATTATTTCTACGAGTTTTATCATAATAACTATTCAAATTATTAGCAGTTTAGGCCATTAATTGCTGTGAGTTTGGTGTTTGCATCAATTGCACGGATGTGGTGTACTTGCTTTCCACCTTGGACGGAAATTTTCTTCAAATGAGTATGAATAAAATATTCTTTAATTCATTTAAAATACACATTAAATTTAGTCTAAGTTAATAAACTGTTATTAATGACATTAAGAATTTAATGTGTCTTTTAAATGTTTATAGATACTTGGCACTATTTTAAATTGGTTTGAGAATATTTTCTTCAAACTGATTTGGAGAAAATTTCTGTCATTCCATCTTATACTTGTAATTATTGTTTAGTTATTCTAGATATGGATAATAAGAATTTATGATGGATCAGAATCTTTTTTGAAGTGATGATGGATCAGGATCTACAACAATTAGTTGCCTAAAAATTGTTAAAATCTATCTACTTATCATAATAACTGTTCAAATTATTAACAGTTTGGGCCATTAATTGTTATGAATCCCAATAGAATCATTTTGAAAACTTGTGTTTATATTAGGGAAGCAAGAGTTTGGTGTTTACTTGTAATTATTGTTTAGTTAGATTCTACACATGGATAATAAGAACTTAAAACGGATTAGAATCTACAACAATTAGCTTCGACTTAACTAAATTTTGAATGGTTCAACAATCTATTTAAACATCTTCTGTTATATTAACAGTTCAAATTATTGGCAGTTGGATCCATTAATTTGTGTGAGTCCCAATAGAATCATTTCGAAAAGTTGTGTTTATAGTAGGGAATCGAAGCAAGAGTTTGGTGTTTGCATGTGATGTGTACTTGCTTTCCATCTTATACTTGTAATTATTGTTTAATTAAATTATTTCCATGAATAATAAGAATTTAGTGGTGGGAATAGATTATTATTAAATATTTTGCAAGTTAGGTGATCAGGTATATAAAATTGGATTTTGTTTGGTGATTTTGAGTGTAATTGTCACTTTTAGGTACTCTTGTCTTCATTTAGCTTCCGACTGAAGAAAACTAGAGGAAAAAAAAAACATTTAAAAAAAAAAAAAAAAACTTTTTATTTCATGATCCAAATTTTATTGTGTTACATGTAAATTATATACATAGTGTCAAATCATTTAAATAAATTAAAATGATATTATAACATATTCACTTAAAATTGAGAGGATCCTAATAAAAAAACGGGTATTTTGTATTTTATATTTATCTTTTTTTTTTTTCAATGCTTAAGTTTATATACAAAATAATGTGTTAATAGGATTTAAATTGTTAAGAGACCAGTTTTTGTGTATCATGGAGAAGGTTGTGACGGGTAATGTTTCAAAGAGTGTGTTTAATATTGCAATTTTATATATAAAAAAGAGTGATTTTAAATCAATTCGTAGAAAATTGATTGTTTGAGATTGCATTTTTTAAAAATTGAGATTCGAAAACATAGAATCTGCGTTTTTAAATCACAGGTAAAGAGGGTACTTTTTTGAAAATGCACAATTTTAAAAGCTAAACTGTGATTTTAACACTTAAACAATGCCAAACACTTGGCACTATTTTAAATCACATTTTAAATCGCATATTTTAAAATCACACCATTTAAAATTTAAAACCCAAACGGACCATAATAATAACTATTTGTGTTGTTAATGACTTTTCAGTATAACATTATAAATGACAGAAATTTCCTTCAAACCCATTTAAAATAGCATCATCTGTCTATAAAAGACACATTAAATTATTAACGTCATTAATAGCAATTTATTAACTTAAACTAAATTTAATGTGTCTTTTAAATATTTATAGACACATGACATTATATTAAGTGAGTTTGAAGATATTTTTTCTAAACTGATTTGGAGAAAATTTATGTTCCATTATAAACGGTCCGCACCATGGACCAACAAATTTTTTTGTGAGGCTGAGAACGTTTGGTGATGTCATAGAAAGGAGCAACAAAGACTACGAGAAAACGTAAAGGACCCGCATAATAAAGGTTTATTGTTTAATATTCTTTTAGGATTAAATGGCCCCATTAATATTTTTCTTTGTAAGTACTCGAGTAGCATATAAATTATAACCTTTCATAATACATAGTTTGTTGATGATCCATTAAGGTTAGACTTGAGACAATTTTTTGATTAGGAGGATAAAGTTTTTCTTCAAATTAGGATGAAGAATTTCTTATAATTCAATAAAAATGTATGTTGTTAAAGCAAATTTTCAGACAGTCAAACTGGCAACAGGCCACTTTATTTAATAAGAGAAAAGTCATAAAAAACTGCGGGTTTTCAAAGAAGTAGGAGAATCTTCGATGCCTAAGTTAATAAAAGTCAAAGGAAGAAGATAAAGTTGCAAAATATAGGTAAAACTAGTTTGTAGCTAATTTTTCAGTGTGGTCCTATAAATGTTTTAAAGCATAATTAAGTGGGGAGGAGGGGATTCAGTGTGTTGTGCCCGTGTTCAAGGGCCTATCATGGGCCGAGACTGTGGGCTTTCTGTATTTGACTAATGCTAGCGGGCCAAATGGGCCATTAGTAAGTACGTACTTCTTTTTCCGTGCAGAGACTATTGAATAAGCCTATTTATATTCGCTTCACATAAAAAATTACATATAATTGAAAACATGTCAATTTAATAGATTAAATGAACCATACAGAGGGGGTATCTTGTAGCTTAATCTTGCATAAGTGCAAATGAAGAAACCACTTAATTAATTAATGGAATTATTTTCACACTTTTGGTTATAAAATAAAAACTAATCACTTGCTTCATTGAGACGAAAACTAACTAATTCAAAGTGTTTTTTGGGTAATTACAAGAGCATGATTTGGTTATGACAGCTTGACATATTAACAAAAAGAACAAAACTACAAAAAAACAGCAAAGAGAATACTGAAAATGACACATATATACCTTTCCCAAAATTTTGCAAATTCCACCACATACCCTCAGATTCATTCAATATTTCAAACCAAAAAACTTTCCAAGTTTGTAATAGTAGCACTTAGGACTAACAATTAGTGGGACGCGTTATCTCTATTAAAAAAAGTCGGTTAGCCTACCACAAATAAGAGTAATATTAGAAATAATATTTTTATCTCATTACTATCACTTTTTATTAATGCAGTAGTGTCAATCGGTCAATTTTTTTTTTTTTTTGGTTTACAAAAGGGTTGATCGAATAACTGATTGACACTGTCATGTCAATAGAGTGAGATACCGATAAGAAAAAAATATGTTCACACACAAAGTGATCAACACTTGACAATTCTGAAATATGTCCAAAAACATACACAAAACAAAACAACACACCTATAAAACACAAAGAGATCAAGAGTTGCAAACTGTACACATACACAAAACAACATGATCAAGAGTAGTTACAAACTTTACACATACAAAACAGCCATAACTTAACAAAATTAAAATATGTCCCATGACTAGATTCCCATGTCCCACACTCCTCCCCAATACAGCCATATGATCAATAGTTGCAACATTACACATACACTAAACAACATTTAGTTAAATTCAACATAGCATTTTCAATTTGGTTTCTTCTTCTTCTTTTTATCTTAGATTTCATAAGCAGAATTGCCTTTTTCACAGTTGGTACAACACGTTTGCCATTGGTAGCAGCTCCTGATGAAGATGCAGCTAATGCAGCACCTCTCCATTTTCCTCCCAAGAGCTATAATAACTCTGCTGTTCTAGTGGTATTATTTGCAGATGTATTATGTACGTGCTCTTTTCTCCAGATCGCCTTTGTTAGCACCACCGTCCTAATTGTACTTACACCACCATTAACAGAAACATTTCTTAGGGTTTGTTTGGGATTGCGGTTTCAATAAGTGCGTTTTTAAAATTGCTACTTTTTTAAATTACAAAAGCGTTTGGTAAAACATGTTAAAAAGTAATTTTTTTTCATCAAATATTTGTTATACGAAATCGTAATTTTGGTTAAAATTCGCATTTTTTTTTTTCAAATAAACACCCTCTACTTTGCTTATAGAAATCACAGATTGTTTTTCTTCTTCATTTTTTAAATAAGGGGAATGCTAAATGCTTTCCTGATGTTCTTCTAGTGTTATTCGCGTCCTATGTAGATATTATTTTTTTAAAACAAAGTGAGAGAAATAAGGGAAGTTTATTTTTTTCTTTTTTAGAAAATAATATTCACCTAGGACTAAGAGAGTACTAGGAAAAAATTAAGTGTTTTTTACATCGCAATAACAAACGCCTTACGTTTTACAATATCTTTTAAAAATACAGATTATTCTTTTCCAAACACACCCTTAAAAAATCTATTATTGCGATTGCAATGTCCAATGACCTATCTATAAATTCAATGACGAACTTGATTACTTTCTAAAACCCAAAAAAGCATATTGATATACATAAGAATCACATAGACCATTTTTTAAGTTAACAGCTACTTTATTAAAGAAAAATACAATAAATTATAAAAATATAGAAGCACGTTTTTGCACTTGTCTTGTTCTATACGGCTTGCCTACGCCTTCTTCATCATGTGTACACGTACTAGTGCCATCTCCTATATATTATTCAAAAAAGCATAATTGTTGTCAAAGTGAGCCCTATAAGTCACCTACATATACGTGGCTAAACATTATTCAAGGTTTGAATGATTGGCCACTTAAGCAGCCGTATACCTTTAGCCTATTACTTGATGCTCCCGGCACACACCTATGCCCACTATTTTTATAGCCTAGTTCTTAGTTCTTTTGGGTTATGTGTATAATTAATGAGTTCTCTCATGAGGACCCAATAATTGGTTTTATATTAACAAGTGCGTCTTCCTTTCTCGGAGGTTTATCTAAATCATGGCCGATAATTTTTTATACGATTTATGATTCTAACACGAATTCAATATCAAATTTAAAGGTTAGGGTTGAGAGGTTCGAACTTGACACGTGACATTAAGGCTGGAAATTTATAACATGATTTTTGAACTCGATACAAACCTAACACGAAATTAACGAATTAGAGATCGAAAGGTCTTACCCATTTTGTTAAATTGGACGGATTAAGATTAACTTATATAGCCTTATATATACTCATACCTTCATCCTCTTTCTTTTCTTTTAAACAACATCAAGAAAACTTCAAGAGGAGGGAAGATCTAGATCTAGATATTTCCTCCTCCCTTTTCACGATTGCAGTGCTCGGTGTCTTCTCTGTAAGCTCTACCGGTCTCCGTTTCTGGCGGATTGCTTTAGATCTAGTTTGTAGATCTGATCGTCTTCTTTGGTCAAGGCGTATCTTCCGAAAGGATGTCTACGATGTTGTACTTCTCCACTGTTGCTTGTGGCATTTTTATTTTTTATTTTTTATTTTGTTTGTCCTGGCCTTTGGGTTGAGGATGAATTTGTTGTCCTGTCCTTCGGGTTGAGAATGGAGTAAATCGGTGTGGGAGCTTAACTCTCACGGCCGGTTTTTTAGTTTCTAGTGGTTTTTTATTTTTGTTTTATATTTGGGCTACCCATATCTTAGATCTAATTTGCACGAAGTAGATATGTTCCTTAAATGTAATTGTACATGGGTTAGCGGAAGCTTGAAGTCATTTTTATGACTTTGTAACCTTCATAGCTTTTGACTATAATTTTTCAGAACTGTATGCTCTGTGATGTAAGAACTTTATGCTTATGAAATTTCATCGGTGGAAGTTCCATATTTTTCAAATATATATATATAGCTCAACACAACGCAAGTAACACAAATTTCCACCGCTAATCTAAAAATATGGTTCAAACTGCATTTTCTGTTCTCATATATACATATGCACGTTGGATGTCTTGCGGGAATATTGTATTATTGCATTTGTACTTCACATTTTCGCATGCGCATGATAGTCGAGAAGAAATTAAGAATAAGGGTGAACACTAAATATATAAGAAATTAATATATAGAATGAGCATAAGTACGTAGTTTTTTAAGAGTAAAATTGAATACCTTATATCACTTATATATTAAAGTTTTTATTCTCAATATCTTATTTAAGTTTAATTTTTAATTTGTCTAAATGTCAACCCAGCTGACCATATTATATGTCAAGGTTTTTTTCCAAAACATCCTAGTATTTACTAGAAACTTTTTCATTTTAAAATTAGTGGATATGCACTCGATCTAACAAATAACTAGGTATTAAATTTTTATTTTCTTCATTTTTGAATTTTCAAGTAATTTTATATTTTCTAAATATATTGCTGTAATTTTTTTTTTTCATTGTCTTTTAACCAATTCTCTTGGTTTTTTTTCTTCCCCATTTTTTAGTTATCATCAAAACTAATTTGCAATATTGAACAAAGAAAGAAGGAAAAAAAAAAAAATTATGTATTTTGTTAATACAGTGACTACACACACCTAGTCCTTAATATGTGAATCTTACAAATAACCAAAGGTCAGAGTGGCATGTCGTTGGTGGTGGTGGCGTTACCTTTGATGCTTAAATCAGTAATGGTATGGATGTAAGGTGATAAGAAAATAAAAGAGATAGAAATTATGGCATGAGAGTATACCTAGATTTAGACTTCAATTAGCCTTATATAAGCTAAGTACCGTTTTGATCATGTACCTTCATAAGGAAATTGTCATCAATCAGCCATTGATTTGGTCTTCGATCATGATAGAGATCATGATCCACCTTCCTTTCGGGGTTTTCTTTTCTGAGTGAGTGCACACGTTGCTTTTCACATAGAGTGGTTTCATGATATGGCCAAATCTTCCCTCCAAGAGGTGTGTTTCACACAAAATTGAGTTTTGGAGAACCAGTTGGCCATGTGTTTGGGCTGGCCGGTTTGGCACAACTAGGGAGGGAAAGTTTGGGCTAGTTTCACTTGTTGCGCCTCATTTATTAAGGGAGAATTTGAACCTACACGTAAAGGAAATGTTAGAATATTAATTCAGGGAAATGCTATGTGCTTTCCTAGGTAAATATTATTATTATTTTTAATTGAGTGAGAGAAATAAGGGCCACTTTCTTTTAAAAAAAATAATATCCACCTAGGAATACTAGGAAAACACCAAAAGAGCACCTAGCATTAGCCATTAATTAATGATTAAATTCATCATTTTCCATCAACTTAATATATAACTTTTGAAAAAAGTAGCGATTTATAATACTCAATCAAGTTAGCATATTTTCCCATGCATAACATTATGCATGATATATACATCATATATGTATGTATGTATGTTCTAATAGCAAGATATACATGACAATAAAATGTAATAAAAAAATTGAAAGAAGCCAATTCTATAATACCTACTCACTACCTAAATTTGGTTTGCGTCAATCACCAGCCAAATTGGTAGGGCTCGGCACCTTAATTGGCATTATACTATCCGTATTAATTGGGCAGGAAACCTGCTTATCATTTACGCTTCAAAACCAGCAACCAGTACTCTTATTTGGGTCCCAATTAAATCAACCCATTTTTGAAAGTGATTCAACCTTTCGACACAGATAGGGCTAATGAAGTTAACCTTTTCTTGCTGTTGTTAGATCTTGACCCTTGTGGTACAAACTTGCCCACCCCACCGGTGGTGGAGCCAGACAATTCATATTGGGAGTGCAGCTAAAATTTTTTTGGCGTCCTAAAAATTTTCTCTACCCTAAAAATTTGGTAATTCACACAATATATGCATCACAAAAAAATATCTATAAAAATTCATTATTAATATATTAGAAATGTAATATATCGACACTATATCAAAAAGACAGAACTACAAAAAAAAAAAAGTGTCTGAAACTACACTTTACAGTCTCTTAGAAGTACAAAATCATCAAAAATAATATATATATATATATATATTGTAAGTAGGAGAGAAGAATTTTTTTAGGAAAACAGCAAAAAAAACAAAACACAAATGGCACCCCCCAAAGCCTCACGTGGCTCCGCCACTTACCCCACCCTTCTTCTAGTAAATAACAAGCTCTCTCTCCTTCTTATCTCCTTTGAAAAATTCAACTCTTGAAAATTCATACACAAAAGGGTTGATCATTTCTGCCACATCAACGTGTCAAGTTGTATGGATATAGATATAAGACTACATAAACGAGTCAAAAACATAAAACGGTTGATAATTTGATCTGCAGTGTTAAACGTGCCAAGACGTACAAATTAATGTGGCAAACTGTGTTGAAGTATAAATACGTATCAAACTGTATAAATTAACCATAATTTAACCCGTTTAATTTAACGGGTCAAACCTTATATACCATTCAAAGGATACAAGCTCTGATTGGACTGAAAATATATATAAATATATATAGGTAGTACAAGCAAGTCTCTTTCTTCTAAAACCACTACTTAACTACACTACCAAACCTCATCTGCTTCCACACATTTCATTTCCCATCGATGGTGGAGATTCAAGCAGATTAATTACCTTCAAACTAAAGATTTCAAGTACTTCAATTCACTTCCAAAGAACAAGAAGCGAAGAAAAATATGATGTTATTTCGATCTAGGAATTAAGTCAGGAAGATAGTAACTGTATATACAATGAGAGATGGATGGATTCTATCTCATGGCTCTTGTTTAAAGAACATAGCAGGAATTATGTCTTGTAAAAGTCCATAGTCAGGAAGTTGATGATGATGATGGTGATGATATTGCTGGTTCTGCTGCGAATACATGTTGGATCCTGCACTGCCACCTTGGCTGTTCATCATTTGGAAGAGGTCTTGATGATGAGGAAACGGCGTCGCTCCACCTGTCGGCGGTGTGAACATGGAAGGTGGGAAAATTCCTGCCGCATTTCCTCTCAGCGTTGCGGGAACTGGGTGGTTGTGTTGACCTTCGTACGTTGTAATCACAACCGATGGATCTTGGAATGATCGCTCTACGCGTTTTTTCACGCCGCACTTCTGTGTGGTGCATCGATAATAGCTCCTGGTTTTGAAAAAAAAAACACAAATAAAAGTATTTGTCGGATCAGATTCTTGGAGATCAAGAAAGAGAGTACTTATAATATATGATCTTAATTCTTGCTCCTTTTGGTTGCCCCAAAAGATGAAAAAAATAAAATTATGTGCCTATATTAATTATTTGCTTGTATATATATATATATATATATATATATATATATATAGCTTATAGCCTTATACATAATGTTATTCTCGACATGATATCAGAGCTATTAGATCGCCAAAAAGACTAGTGGCACCAGAAAAGATGTCGGAAAGAATGGTGGAGAGCTATATATCAGAGTTATGATCATCATGCTCCGATCCTTTTGGTTGCCACACACACCCAAAAAAAAAAAAAAAATCTCACATTGGTAATTTGTGTGTATATCTATATTATTGCCATGTATATATAACCATTTAAGTGTGATTCAATAAATAACCTTATTCTTAGTATGATATATATCAAGCTACTAGATGACGGAAAAGACGGGTGGCGTCGGAGAGGATACCCAAAAAATGCAGAAGAGAGAAGAAAAATGTGGGGTTAGGGTTTCGTTTCCTGCCTTAGTTACGTGGGTGCAAAATACACCACTTGAGGGGAATCTTAAGAGGACACAGCCGGGCCAAACATCATCTTAGTAGTACATATAATTTCAAGTTTTTCTCTTCTTTTTCCAGGTCTTTTTTTTATTTTGATTTTGATTTTTTGGGAAATTACAAGGGGGGCACAAGGATTTAATTAACACAAGAGGACAAGCAGATCAACCAAATTGTATGTATGAAAATTCCAAAAAAAAAAAAGGTTGTATGTATGAACACATGTACGGGGTTTGAACAAATCAAAGGAGATTTTTTTATTTTATTTTTATTTATTTTTCTTTCTGTGGGTGCTCTTGTTTGCGTGCAAGAAATGAGAAACATACCTTGGATAAGGGCTGTTTTTGACAGCCTTCTGTCCATATTTTCTCCATCTATATCCATCTTCCAAATGATCAACCTCACTCTTGGTCATGAAGGCAAACCGTGGCTCCCTTAGCTTTTTCTCTCCTTTCTTCTTTCCTTTCCCCCTGTTGATTGAACCATGCATCAATATATATCAATTGCACCCACACACACACAAAAAAAGAAAAAAAATCGTCAAAAAAGTTAACCTACATAGAAGAATTCATCAAAACTTACACTTTCTTAGAGCTTTCCCCTCCATCTTCTACTTCTTTTGACAGCCTATCTTTCTTACTCTTGCCGGAATCTTCCTCTGCGCCAATCTCAGTTGAAGAGGAAGAGATGGAAGAGTTGGGAGTACTCACCACCGGAATATCACTACCACCACCACCTCCACCACCACCGCCACCTAAATCTGCAACTTCCGCCGTCGTCGGCTTATAATTCGGGTTGCTTTCTATAGAAGAAAATACTTCTGACGAAGGCGGCGACAAGCCGAAGGCACTTGCCAATGAGTTGTAGTCCATGGGTGCTTGCAAGCTCTCAGTGAAGCTTATGTAGGAAGAGGGATCAAATCCCTGCAAATTGTATGCTGATGAACCAGCAATATTATTGGAAGCAGGCTTTTGATTATCATGGAAAAGATCATGGTAGTAAACATGATGATCTCTATGTTCATCAGACATGGAGGAAGAAGATTGAAAAAAAATATCTGCTTAATTTGTTCTAAAGGGTTGCTAGTCTGTTCTTATCTCTGTTAAATGTAATTTGATGAGATTTATATATAGAGAGAGAGAAGGAGGGAGAGGGAGTCTTCATGTTTGAATGAGACTTTTTATCATCACTTTATAAAGGAGGTTGACAAAACACCTTCCAATGGGAAGACCAAAAAGTGCCCTCTCAGATGGAAACATTTCCCGGTCCATGCTTATATATAATCTCATCCATATATATTAATTAATACTAAAAACAAAGTCTTGTTTAATTACTTAATACATTGGCCTTCAAATACAAATTAAATAGATTTTTGCTTTATTCTTTGAGTAATAAATAAATAAAAGAGAATAAGACAATAGCTAGACCTCTAGTCTAATGATTAAGATTCTTTTCCTTCAATTTAAATTTCATTAATTAATTCTCTCACTTCTTTAGAGATGAAACTCATTAGGTACAATACATCTTACTGATAATGCTAAACAAATGGACCACTATATGTCACATACTTTTACTTGATGATCTATAGTAGAAAGATTAGTGTATAATATATGGCTTTCACATTGTTTCAAACCCAACTTTTATTTATTTAAATCATCTATTATATAAAACAAAAAACAAAATTAGGGTTTCGTTATTTTATTAACCGCAATCCCTTAAAAACAAACCATTTTGTTTTTATTCTCTAGTCAAAAACTTTAACAAATAACTTGAAACACTTCTCGAAACTTAAAAATTGTTTTCACATTTATATTACATCCGAACACTTTCTCAAATCAAAAATAAAAAACCATCCCTCAAAAGTCAAAATACATTAATAAACATATTTAGTGTATTAAGGGTTTACGTCAAAATACAAAATACATCCCATTGATGCCCTGGTGGGGCGGACGGTTAAGCTATGGTTCGGTTGATCTTGAGGGTGTGCCTGCGGTTTTCGCCGTTTAGGTTCTTCCTGAGCAGTCCCCCGCGAGTTGATGCTAATATAGTCACGTCCGGGTAGAATAGGCATAATTAGTCGCCCCCTCCAACCTTTTTAATTTATAAAAAAAAAAAAAAAAAAAAAAAAAAACATATTTAGTATAGTTTGATCTCTTAAATTTTATATATATAAAATTAAATTTAAGAGATCAAACTATACTAAATATGTTTTATATATATATATATATATATAAACCAGACACCTTAGAAGAAAGAATATTTGCTATTAGGGTGAAAATATAGGTTTGAAAATGTCAAAGCACATGGGCAGGGGCATGGACAAAGGGAGGAGCGTGAGGGACACGGAGAGTGGGAGGAGCGTGAGAGAGAGAGAGAGTTGGATAAAAGTCAGCGAAGACTAGGGGAACCGGGTTCAGTCAGTCACGGGATTGGCCTTTTGTGAGCGATGATGAGTGTGGGTGGTCAATGATTCAAACTTTTTAACTATTAGATTTCGAGGATATGTCGCTTACACGTGTCCCATGAGGCCACCGGCATTTGACCGTAGCCGACTCACGACCGGGCACGTGGGAGACGCTCTGCGGCTTTTCCTACATGAAAAGATTGCCGACGGATTGAGGATCCAACTTAACGGCACCGTCTCTCCCATTCATTGTCACGACTACTTCTAAATTACCACACCAATTCATACGTAATTTGTAATTTCTTTTTTAACTTTTAACTTTTTCATTATATTTGATTAATTTATCACTTCATAACCACGTGAAGAAAGAAAAACCAACGACGAGAAAACTCAGCTGTTTCTCTTTTCAACTTTATTTTTGGCCGTTTCGTTTTTTTACCTAATTTGTACATCTAAATCTAGTTTTTCAAACTCAGATCTACTCATCTTCATTAACTAAAGTGTATTTTTTCGATAATATCTACAATATCATGCTCCTCCACTGTAGCTTGTACTGAGGATTTTGTTTTTTAAGTTTTAAGTTTTGATTTTTTGTTATTTTTGTCTTGGTCTTTGGGTCAAGGACGTTAGTTGTTTTTTCTGACCTTTTAGGTTGAGGAGGAGTAGATCGGTATGAATGATTATCTCTTACGGTCATACAATAAAAATTGAAAATTTGGGCTACTCATGTCTTAGATCTAGTCTGCCCGAAGTAGATCTGTTTCTTAATCAAATTGTACATGGGTTAGCGAAAGCTAAAGTCATAGATAGTAGTTGATTGTAAGAATTTTCTGATTGTATATATGATTTTTTAACATTGTATTTTTTTTGCTATAATTTATTAGATATTGTAAGTTGGAGAAAGATATTGTAAATTAGGTGATAGTTTTAAAGGGTTAGCTAGTATAGTTTCTCTCTTATTCTATAATTTGCTCATTAAAATAAGAATAATAATACTAATTGACAAGTGATAATAAATTTTTCACATTATTAGTTGAAGTTCAAAATTTTCAAATTTTCAAGTTATATAGGAAGAAAATAATACCATTTTGATGATTATTCTTGGAAATTAAATCAAACTGAGATTTTTTATTTTATCTTTGTCTTGTGCGAAAATCAAGAGATAAGTATATGTTCTAGAAACTTATTAACACTTTCCTAATTAATAATTAATGCTAAAATTTTCTCTTTTCTTGGGTAAAATCAACAAGGAATAATGAGATATTTTTCCTTCTATCTATTTTGTTTCATTTTCCTTTTGTTTATAGGTTTATAGAGATTAAGAAGAGATTTGACTGCCACATATTGGGAGTCGAGCAATCTTTTTTGACATTAATATGTACGTGTATTCACAAGGACACAGGTTGTTCAATATTTAGGAAAATATAGGAAAGTGGAAGACATACGCATCTAATGTCTAACTACCACATTTGTAAGCACCACTTACCTAGTACCCCACTAGGGTAGGGTTCCATAAGAAATGCATGATACACATGTTTCTTCAAATTCTTTCATTTTTCTTGCTGCAAAAAAAAAAAAAAAAAAAAAAAAAAGTGTAATATATGTTCTAAAAATTTATTAGAACTTTTTAATACATTTTTTTTAAAAAAAGTTATATTAGATTTCGCCAATCATCTCAAACGCGGGAGTTGTGCTCAATTTACGACAAAATGGGTCACCTCCAAACTCTATGTATTCTAATCTCTAGGCCTCTTCAATATTCTAGTCGACAACGGAAAGGATCCCTACCCGCTAAGCTTTGTTATGTTGTGTTTGTTTCCTACCAAAAAAAAAAAAGTTCTCTCTATATTTATAGTAAAAGGAGATTATTGTACCATGAGGAGTTAAAGCAATCTTTTTCGACATGTAATTTTGTATACTCATGGGGAGACATGCATGTACAAGTTGCTAGATAAGAAAAAAAATGGAGAAATAAAGGTATACACATTTAATTTATGTGGTCCTCACAAATTAGCATAGGTGTGTTGCTGAAACTTGAACTTATATTATGAGTATTTTCATTTTCTCAAATTGCTTGAAACTTATTATTTTACAGAGAATTGTGGTTACAATTTAAGATTAATACAAAAGAGATGAAAAAAAAAATTAAAATTAAGGACTAAGTAGAGAGTTCTCATTAGATCTCGATCCACCACAAATAATTCCAAGCTTAGGATAATGATGAATATATATTAAATAAAATAAAGTCTAAGGGATT
Organism: Corylus avellana; assembly: GCF_965113065.1. NCBI lineage: Eukaryota > Viridiplantae > Streptophyta > Magnoliopsida > Fagales > Betulaceae > Corylus > Corylus avellana. Next base: position 21,217,620 of record NC_142490.1, on the reverse strand, counting down.
CAAGATAAGTGTCATCTACTTTTTTATTTGTAATTTTCTATAGTGAAGTGCCACTTTAAGTGACATGCATAACATTAACATCGATGTCCATGTCCTAATAAATCATATCATATCAACAAGTGAGATTTCAATACGTACATTATGGTTCAAAGTCAAAATCTCTGCTTTAATACCATATTAAATCATTAATAATTTTAAATTTTTAATCAGATAGAAAATGATCAATTTATTTATTTACTTGAGTTTTTACAAATATAATGTCGATATAATCCAAAAAAAAAAAAAAAATGATCTTACGCCGGAATCACCCCCAGCTTTGGGGGTTTTCGGCCTTCTCGAAATTAAAAATAAAAAAATAAAAAAAAAATAAAAAAAATCACAAAATTTTGAAAAATTATTCTTTTTAAGTATTTTTATGAAATGAACCCCCAAACTTAATTTTTAACCCCAACAATTTTATTTTTTTAGTTCTACCCCTCCTAAAATTCTAGTTCTGCCCCTCCCCCTTCTTTCTCTCTATAATATATGTGTGTGTGGAGTTTTTGGTTGAATCCAAGTCCTAATACCGCCATTAGTTATTATATATAGGGCCCCATAAGCATTGTCTTATTGGTAATGGCCACACCGATGTTGACTAGAAGGGTCCATTCATGAGCACAACGACCCCTACCACGACGGGAAGGCTGATAGCTCTCCAAACATATATATATATATATATATATATATATATAATAAACGAAAGTTTACATTACAAAGCTATTAAATATTGTTAGCTGGTTGATAGCCAAATTTCACCATCAAAATTAACACATGAATGAGCCTCTTCTTCTTGGCAAGCAAGTATAGGGAGTTTTTGGTAGCTAGGCAAGGATCAATGATATGGAAAGGAAACAAATTAACATTACATACAAGGAAAAATTAATTCAAAATTAAGTTATATATATATATATATATATATATATATATATATATATATATATATATTGTAGATTTGTGGTTCAAAATAAGAAAAATGTTATGGGTACTACAAGTTTTTACTAACTGCGGTCCACATTTTCTTTCCATATTTACAAGTTGATGTGTCAGTCGATGCGACCAGTTAACCTAAAAGTTTAAGCTAACAAGAATTGGTAAATTTAATCATTTAGTCAATATTTTAGCACTTGTCCTACTTTTTAATAGGTGAAGCCCAACACGTGAAATATTTATTGAATGGGAGGTGAATAACGGAGATAAGGTTTGAAATTAGAATTACTCGTTAGATCTGATACCAATTTTTTTATTTATTTTTATTTATTTTTTATTTTTATAACACTCTAATACCACTTTAAACCACGTGACACTTACCACATCAGTCACAAAAATGTAGACTGCCTACACCGGCACTCATTAAACATAATTTTTTTTAAATTAAATTATGACAAACCAACTCAATTATGAGATTTGGTCAAAAATAGACTAGCTTGAAAGAATCAAAGGGAAAAAGGTTACTTTTTGTGTTGTCAACAGCCTTATGTTTGTCATTGGAGCAGTCAAAACTATTTGGCGTTCATATGCCAAGGCTGAGGAAGAAAAAACTCCTGGAATGTTAATATAATATAATCGTCCCCTAATCCCTATTGATTAGTTGAATAAAAGTGATTGCTGTTTTGGTCATCATCAAGAAGCAATGGTTTAAAATTTAAATTATTAAAAAGTTGCACTTGAATATTTTACAGACTTCTGTGCCATGCCGTAATTTGTGGCTAATTATTTGCATAACATGATTCTCATGCATCTTTTATTTCAATTATCAATATGATTTTGGTAACTAATTGAACAATTCAACAGCATTAAGAACCACTGATATCCTGATTGGGCTGGGTCCAGCTATGACTCAATTGATTTTAAGGGAGCGTCTGCGATTTCTGTCGTCTAAGTCCCTCCTGAGCAGTTTTCAACAAAAAAGTATTACTATAATTACGCTCAAGTAAATTAGTCGCAATTAGCCGCCCCCTATTGCCCTTTTCTAAAAAATAAAAATAAAAATAAAACCCTTTTTTGTGGTTTATTTGGTACTTATTCATTAATTGCATTTTATCTACTTGTTGTTTGACATCTACCTACCTTCTTCAATTGTTAGTTGTTAAGTAACAAAATTAGCCAACCTTTTGTCCTTACAGAGGACCTGCCTTATTTGAAACCGTGGTCAGATTTTCATGAAAAGACACCCATCAAACTTTTAGGTCTATTAATTAAGTAAAGTAGAAGTAGCTTGGATTAGTTGTTTGTGAACTCCGACATGTGTCCATAACAAAACGTGGACACAAAAACGAGCACACGTTCTAATTCGATTCGAATCTAAAGAATCTTACAAAAATTACATAGATTGTGCAATATCAACATATAACTTCAAAAACCTAGTAAAACAATAAAAATAATGTTGTAGTAGTAGTGATGCATCATGCATGTTATATAACAACTAAATAATAATAAAGTAATGTTTTACGCCACATTTTTATCACACAAAGCTAAACTAATATGGTAGGTTAACATTGTGGAATAGTTGCGGAATACACATAACATTTCTTGTAATTATAACAACAAAGAGAGAAATATAGCATTTAAAAAAATCAATTCCTAGTGAATGTTGAAAAGAATCGAGTGCATTTGACGTTATGACTTTGCAGACAAAAATGTGTTTTTAAACCAAATTGTAGAAAACGTATGGTTTAGGAGTGCGTTTTTAAAAATTTGATATTTGAAAACGTAAAAAAATTTGCGTTTTCGAATCGCAATCAATGACGTGCGTTTTTAAAAACGTAAGACTTTGAACGCGAAACTAAAATTTTAACTGCCAGACTGCGATTTTACCAAACGCTTAACTACATCTTTTAAAAATTACGTTTTAAAATCACAAACCCAAATAAACCTTAACACAATAACAGCAAATTAAATACATCAAAATCAATAATTAATTGCTTCATCTAATAACCTATCAAAACTTAGGATCTTGAAAGATGAATTAGTCATAAAAAAGGACTTTTCTTGGCTTAAATCCTACCACATGAAGACAGAAAATTGAAAAAAAAAAAAAGAAGAAGCATGACGTACAAAAAGCCATACTCCTACGTCATTCATAACATAATAATATATATATATATATATATATATATATATATATATGTAAATTGATCAAATCGTTTGAGATGATTAAGACATTAAATCTAGAAGGCTAAGATCTTTTATCCTGATTGGATGATGTTAAAAGAGTAACACAAAAATCAACTGCGGAAAGCGGATATATATTCCTACTTGATGGAGGTGTGGGATACGGTAGCAAAGGGGCGGTTGCTTAAGGGAGACGACTTTCAATTAATGGTACAGCTAGAATTAAAATTAATTAATTAATTAAATAAAATAAAAGAGCATGAGTTTGTTGACCTTTTTAGTCATGTGTGTGTGTCCATTATATGTGACATAAAGTATGGTTTGGTATTGTTATTGGTATTGGAAGTCCCTGTCGATGTAGAAGAGGGCAGGTTTTTTGTTAGGTGTGCACTAGGAAAAAAAGAATCTCTGTGATGCGGACTTGTGAGGAGAAAGTACCAATTAACCCCTGATTTAAGGCCTAAATAATGATACCCCTTCTTCTCCCGTCACATCCTACCAACGTCACTAGTGTCATTTGCCTAATCCTTTCAACGATGATAATTATTTGAATTAGTAAATGTGATAGAGTTTTTACAAGAGTTTATATGTTTGAGCAAGTTTTAGACATTTCGCCTACGGCTTGGTCAGATAAGTGCTACAGAAGTTCTAACAATTTAAATAGTAAATATAAAAAGTTCTAATAATTTGAATAGTAAATATAAAAGTTTCTATGGGAGTTTATCTCTCCTCTGAGCAAGTTTCAGACAGTCTATTGTCTGCTCAGTCACAATACAAACAGCAAAATTATTGGAGATTCGAATCTCTTTCCAACATAGAAAAAGGAATGAAAGAAAAGTACTTCATGGCTTGTGTGATCCCAACACCCAATGCTAAATAAGAGATGTTATGATGCAACCAATGCCAATGCATTGCTTAAGACATGCTTTGCCTTGGAATGTTGGTCGTGGCTTGTGTCTAACCATTGGCTTAGCTTATCCATTTGTCATATCTAACTAAAATTTCCATACAATTCCCCAAAATTATAAAATTACATTTATACATCCTAACTCTAAAATACTAATGACTTACATTTATTTTTTGCAATGTCTCCTATCTATTAAGATTTATAAAAATTTTCAAAATACCCACATTTTACATTATAAATAATTTGTAAAGATTCGAGGGTTGGTTGGGTTTTAACGAAATTTGTAAAAAATACCCAAATTTTTTCATTAAATCATGTAAAAATTTCCAAAATACCCTTTTTTTTATTATAAAAAATTTGCAAAAATTTAGGAGTTAATCAAGATTTAACGGAATTTGTAAAATAATCATCGCTTAAATCTTTGCAATTTTTTTTAACAATTTTTTTCTAACGAAAATTTAGATAGAATATCTGGAAGCGAATGCGAATATTGATACAAGATTATATAATTATATAGAATTCTACTATTGCTTGACGAGAGAGGGCGTTGAACTTTCTGTCCACAGTAATTGCAAACTCGCGGGGGGAAAAAGTAGTAAAATCCTCCTAACCTTTCTCACTTTACTCCTATTATTGACATTAACACTTTTTTCTCAATGCTAATAAGCAAACCGTATTTGAACATCTATTGTAAAGTTTTGGTAAACATACGTATATGTTTGAAATTAATATAACACATTCATTATTACAAGTGTGCGCACAAATAGGAATTAACTATTTTGTACCAATTATTCAAAACAAAATGTTACACGCATGCTTAGACCGTGAAAGCAAACGTACCAGTACAATAGGTGTATAATGAATATTGGAAGGGAGGCATAGAAAATAAAGACTCTTGATTTCGTCAAAACTAATAAGAAGCATAGAATTCAGCACAACATCATATTACGAGCATAACCTGAGGGGTGGGTATCGGTTCGGTTGGTGTTAGTAGAGATATTTTCGCCTACCGATTTGTAAAAGTCGATTAAGTCAGTTAATTAACTAACTTAATACCCACAATGAATACTTTTGACTTTTTCGATTAATTGGTTAGTCAATTAATAGGTGGTCGGTCAAGTCAGTTACAAGTTTTTAACTTTTTATGTTAAGAGGTATCAACTTCCTTGTAACTATAGAATCAGTAAATCATATGCTTTATAAATGAAAAGAAAAAGTAAATTCATGGAACATGGACCAAAAGGACAATCACAAATCAACTGGCCGAACACAATAAGGAAACCTACTAGATAAAATTCAAAATTTACTTGAAAAATCAATTCATTCGGTTAATTGTCAGTTAACCGACAAAAGAAAATTTCTACCGCCTACCAAACTAAATCGATGTCAAAACAGTAGTTTTATTCCGCCTACCAATCGCCAAAAGTCGGTTGTCGGTCGGTAACAGTTCGGTGGCGGTTGGTAGGCGATAAATGATTAATCTACCCACTCCTACATAAACCATAATTATGTGCCACGCCTGGCCAAGGCCAAGGCCCTATCTCATAAGAAGACAACGCTTGGCTGAGGTAGTATCCACTTAGTGGGCGCAAGTTGGGGACAATACCTGATCAAGGTCATACCCTATCAACGGACAGCATTTGGCCAAGGCCATATCCCGTTAGTAGACACTCCACATAAAAAGAGGGCATGCAACCATTACAGGTACGATTACACTTCCCCACAAATACTCTAGCTCTCTTCATGTGACGTCCCACATCGCCTGGGTATGGAGATGAGCATGTACTTAAATGTATACTACACCCTTAATGACAACAACGCGTTTTAAAGCCGTGATGATCATGATCCCATCAGAACTCCACAGTTAAGCGTGCTTCTGCTGAAGTAGTACCAGGATGGGTGACCTCCTAGGCAGTCTGGTTCGAGGGGAGCCAAAAGTGGACAATATTATGTGTCATTGGGGTGGGATGTTACAATTTGGTATCAGAGTCATTGCCCTGCTTGAGATGGGAGGAGCATGCATAAGCCCATAAAGGTTGCTAGCGGGCGCTCGCTGGGGCGGACGCCAAGAATGGGCTAATCCCATGAGGGTCGCCAGCGAGGACTTTGGGCCCTAAGAAGGGGTGATTGTGACGTCCCACATCGCCTGGGTATGGAGATAAGGATGTGCTTAAATGTATATTGCACCCTTAATGACAACAACGCGTTTTAAAGCCGTGATGATCATGATCCCATCAGAACTCCGCAGTTAAGCATGCTTCTGCTGTAATAGTATCAGGATGGGTGACTTCTTGGGAAGTCTGGTTCGAGGGGAGCCAAAAGCGGACAATATTATGTGTCATTGGGGTGGGATGTTACACTTCTTTAGAGTAACAAATTATTTACCCTTGTTAACATAAGCATTAGACCATTCTCTTGCTGGCAAACCCGACTACCACCAATATTTTTACTCTTTACAGGTGTTTGTTGCTCGAGTCTAATCATGCAATCAATTGCATCATCAAATGTTAATCTAACATTAATTTTTTTTTCTTTCTTTTATCGAAGTTAGAATTGCCAAATTAATGGGGAGTATAGGGAATTATGTTGGTGACCAAATTGCTAGTCTATATGGGGTTTGAGAACTCAATTAGGGTCTGTTTGAATTGTAGCAAATATGTAGAGAGGAAAGAAAATTGCAAAAATGCTAAAATGAAACTTAAATTCCACTATTTTCCTTTCACTTTCTTTTTTCTTTCTTAGATGCATATTGATGAATAATGTGGTCCATGTGGAAAATGGAATTGAGTAGCAATCTTTTGGTTGGAAAAGGATGGGGATTTTATTCCCTACTTGAATTCCACAAATTCAGACAAAGAATAAGAGAGGAGGGCGGGGGCAGGGGGGACCCGAGTGCGGGGGCCGGGGGCCCGAGTGCTTCGAGCAATAGAATTTGAGCAGAAAATTTGAAGAGATTCCAATCCAATGAATAAATGAGTGACCCATTTCACTACCATAACTTTAATCTACTCTAAATCAATCTCTATTTTAGTGGCCAAAAAAAAAAAAAAAAAAAAAATTTGTTTGTACAAACATCTAGGCTGGCATATCACCAATCCACATCACCGAACATTTATGAACAACTTAGTCAATATTGTTTTTTTATTTTTTTCCTCATAACACTATTTTTTTCAATTGACTAGAAAGCGAAAGTCAGCAAGAACCAGACACTATTCACCATCTACTCCACTTGGAATGTTCCAAATAGGTCAATATTTCCAGCCTTATAAAAAAAAACATGATACAATAATTGTGTCGATCATATAGTTGCATATTTAATGACCAAAACACATGTATGTAACCCCATCTAGTCATGTTCAAGCTAGCTAGAACATTAATGTGAAAGGTCTTCTTCTGGTTTGATTCTTTCAGAAGGTCAAGAATTTGTTTGACTGATTCCAAGTCCAACAACTATTAATTCCATATTCGACTTTTTTTACTATTATTAGGGTAATTTGAATTTTCTAACCAGTAAACAAGAAGATAGAGAGGAAGAAAACTTAGAAAAGACCCCCCCTTTTTTTTTCCACCGAATCCTTTGTTTAATATTAGCCATTCATGGAGTCAGCAACGTGTCACAAATCCACAACCGGACGAGTTGACTCAGTCAGTCACTCAACCATGCCAAAACATACATGTAAATTAAGCTTCTTTTTATAATAAAGCAGACTGTAGTCAAGACCACTGGGGACAGTCAACTTGATTAGAATTCAAAAGTTTAGGGTCTCATTCTTCAGTTCACTAAGATTCTAGAAAAGGGTTTGCTTCGATTCTAGCTTTGAATAAGCTTTTCAAGGTAAACTTTCAAGGAAGACATTGATAAGTAAGATGACCCATAATCTTACTTTGACATTAAAGCTTGCTGAGAAAATAATGGATACAAGGAATTTGCCTAAAACGTTTAAAAGACAATACGAGTGTCTAAGGAGAAACACTAAGTAGTTCTCTTAGTGTTCTTTTCGTGTTGTTTCTAAAAATCATGAGAGAGAAATAACTGTCAATTTTTTTTTTGTTTTTAAATAATATATACCTAAGACAAAAAAACAGCAAAAAAAACACTAAGAAAACACTTAGCATTTCTTGTTCCTCATAGTGTGTATGTGTGTGAGAGAGAGAGAGAGAGAGAGCGAGCTTGACTTTGGAAAATGCAAAACTTGTTGGATTTGTTGTCTACCCAAGATGTGATTCGTTTTGGATTTTCTTGCTTTTCCAAGAAATGACCGAGGGCAATGAACAATATTCGGAAAACAAAAAAGAAAGGAAAATCAAAAGCCATACATATCAATCTTTCGGTGAGAACAAACATTAATGCAGTTTCTCTTTCCTCTTGTCTTATAAGACTCTTTTTTTTTTTCTAATCTCTTGTCTTATAACACTTATGTCCCTCTTTTTTTTCTTTCTTTCTTTTCTTTTTCCTATTTTCTACGCATAATGGGAAAAATGATTACGAGGGACCAATGAAATAAAACATCATACCCAAATAGAAAAGATAATGCCAAAAAAAGAAACGGAAAATAGATCATAGATTCATAAATGATCCGAGAGAGACCATAAATGACTTGGTCTTTTGTAGGGATTGCATGAATTGAGATTCCCTAGATTTTTTTAAAAAAATTTGAGATTCTCAAATTTATAAATTTCAGTCGTTCATCTCATCTAAACGTTTAAAATAAGCCATGTTTCAGCATTTAATAAGAAAATATGGTTTATTAAATTCCTTGAGGGTAGCTTCCTCATTAAATTTTTTCATTAAATGCTAAAACATGGCTTGTTTTAGATACTTAGATAAGATGGACGGCTAAAATTTATGAATTTAAAAATCTCAAATTTAAAGGAAATTTTAAGGGATCTCAGAGATAACAATAGGCAAAGGGGCACGGACCTTGAAAGGTTCTTCAACCATTCTCGAACCCCCTCTTGAAAATTGCAATAACCACCGTAAAGAAGGTATTGAGGGGAAACAATGCCAAGCAACGGTCAAGATCCATTGACAAGGAGAAATAAACTCCAGTTACAAAAGTCTCCACAATAATGATGTGAATCAACTAGTAACAAAACATATAAAGGAATAGATCCGCTCATTTGAGGGAGTCGTAACTTCCAATGACTACTTCAAGAGAGCTTTGACCTCCAAAATACAGTAAACTATATTTAAAAACAATATTCAACACATAGTTGTTTATTGATAGCCTTTAAATAGAAGAATAGTTGCATACCAAAATAGAAGACCTAGTTTGACTAGGACCAGGATTCATTTTATTCCATACTAAGTCCTTTCCATATTGGACCATGATTTGTATAGAATTAGAATCGACCTATGACTTGGAGATTTACTCTCCTTATTGGACTTGAAAAATATAATCCTTATTAGACTAGAAAATAAAGGCAAAAAATAAATGGAGATTTACTCCTAATTAATTTCTACTTGACCCCCAAGGCACGAATATATCAAATAATAACAAAGATACAAAGAAAACAGCAAAAACACAACATCCAAAGCGAAGGAAGGCGGCGATGAGGAGACACGATGGGAGCACTAGCGAATGCATGAGATCCACACTTCGGCGCGTGGTGTACGTAAACCAGTGCGGAGGACGACTAAGAAAAGTTACGAGGCCAAAGAAGACAATGGTGAAGCGTGTGGGTGGGCAAGATTGACAAAGGAGGACAAATTTGGCTTGGAAGGACCATGATCTAGGCTCCTTGTTTGACCTATGTGCAAACCACCTAGAGGGAGCGGCGCTGAGGTAGTGAGTGGAGACTGGAGGAGGCGACACGCGAGGCAATGGTGGAGGGACTGATGCGATTTAGGGAGGAAGAGGGGGAAAAAAAGGGTAAAAACATGGAGAGAAGACTCATAAAGAAAATGAAGAAGGGGAGAAGGGAGGAAAAATGATCAATCACTTCTCTCATAGGACACTCGCAGTAGGTGATGAAGAATCTCACAAAGAGGAGGGAAAGCTTCTACTTCCTAGAGAGAAGGGGGGGCCTCTCTTTCTCTCTAGACCAGAGAGCAGCTTACACTTGTTTCACTCTTGAATGATGTTATACAAGTCATTAGGTGACTGACATGAAAAATCACTTAAAATATGTCACATTAGTCGCAATGAAATATTTGTGATAAATAACATTACTCCTATGGTAATGTTACTCTATACTTATTTATCGTACTTATTTCACATCGACTGATGTGACATGTTCTAAATGGTTAACATTTTTTTTTTTTTAAGTGATTGTTTGGTTGACATGAAAAATCACTTAAAATATGTGTGATAAATTAGTATAAAGAGTAGCATTACTCTTACTCTTAATAGTCCAATCCCTCTTAGACTCTCATACCTTTGAGTTACCAACTTCATTTTACTTTCGATCATCAATCAAAAAGTTGCAAAAAAAATATTCATCACCAAATTGTTCAAATCAGGTGGGACATTTCCACTCATGAAATGTCGAGGTATCTTCCTTGCATATTTCATGTTCACATGTGGACATATACCCTGCTATTGATTCAAAAGTCTTAAGACTCTGGGATATTGATTTAGTTAAACCTTTAACCCTTAAGATTATAACATTCCATTATTCACTCAACTATCAATATTCAATAATTATGTACATACATAATATCAGGACATTTTAATCCAACTTATAGGTTGTTTCGAACTCGAAACGTGATGCTTTGATATCAAGTGTTAAGGGCCAAACCATTTACCCAAAAAAAACTCTAAAACTATTTAATACTAATTTGATTAAACTTTTAACCCTTAAGATCGTAATATACCCTCTTGTCAGAAAGATCTGGCGTAAAATTGGTGACTCACTTGTCCGTTTGAAGAATAAGGGCTTTTTCGCATAATGCCTAATTAGCCGCTTTCTTTGAAAGTCTTCTAATTGCAAGCTGTCAAAGTACTAAACATTGGATTATTGGTGAGTAATGCAGCTAATCTTGGAAATTGAAAAGGGTTTTGGACTATGAGTCATATAGCATTTGAGCAAAAACAAAATGATCAAAATCCTCTGTTGACTGACGTAGTTGCTGACCAATAGTTAGGATTGTTTACACTCAACAATGAATTCCTCACTAGAAAATCCAAACTATAAACGTGTGGTAATACTAATTGAAATATCAAGATAAGATGCTTTGCTTTTCAAGAGAAATCCCAGAAAGGCATTCACACTTTCACAGCTCACTATGAAAAGGCTAGTGGAAAGGAGGTCATCAGATCGAGATCTTCAGCGATTTTACTGTCTCAATTACTAACAATTCGGATAGTAAATGTAAGAATCCATCTGCCCAAACAAATTTTGGGCATGAACGTTGTAATAATTTATGCAACAAATTACTAGAGATTCGGATCCGTAGATGTCATGCCTCAAACCCGAAACAGGTGGATATGATGCATGTTATTTAATCACATTTCCACGAAATTTTAATGAAAACCCATGGGAATCCGAGGTTGTCAAGGTCAAAACTAAATGTGTGGTAATCACGTTTTCTTTCTTGAAACGTGGAAGCATGAAACCTGCATAAACAAGAGATTCTTAAGTAGAAAAGTAATAACCAATCATGAAATCCTGACAATTTCTAGAGAAACAAATGGGAAACCCATCAGGATTCCATGAACAAAACGAGTCCAACTTTTCACCCTCCCCTTAAAATGCACCGAACTGGCTTATTGTCTACACAAATCATCCCCTGCCAAGTTGACCCAAAAATATTGTAAATACTACTCAATAAGTTATGAGTAACACTATTCTTTATACCCATTTATTACACCTATTTCACACATCGATTGATGTGACGTATTTTAAGCGACTTCTCATGTCAGCCACTTAAATTAACGCTATATTAGTCGGTGTGAAAGGAGTGTAAAGAATAACATTACTTATAAGTTATAATCAACCAGACTGAAATAGATGGTAAGAGCAACTAGTCCAAAACACCATTAACAATATTGCAACTTGAAGCTCAGTGCTCCAGAAAAGAACCTATGGGGTAGTGGTATCACCAAATTAGTACATGATCTGCTTTCAGGCAAGGTAGATCATAATTCCATACTTTCTACTTCAATAAAATGTACTAGTAAATTACTTTATATTCAGAACATTTTAGAAATAAGGGAAGGGGCAGTATATGAGTGATCAAATCATACATTAATTATAGAAGCCTCAAACGCCAGGAAAATGCTATGAGGTGTTAGAAAACGTTTGAAGTACGTACTTGCATAGGAGGATCACCTCCCTAAAAAACACTCTCTTTAGAGCATTCACATTGGGTTAGCCAAAATAACCAAAAGATTATTTTGCCATTTTGGCTAGCCCTATAGCGAAAAATAGCGAAAAACTTCCCATCCAGCTAATCACTTTGGCTATAAGGAATTTGCTTCCTGCTACAGTGCTCATCAAATTTCCTAAGCATTGTAGCTTAACCATGCATCAAAAAAATAAAAACAATTTGATTCTCTCTTCCTCCTGAGCATTCACATTGCCCTCGACATATTAGCTTTTTGGCTATTTTAACTAGCAATGTAAAAAAAAATACTTCACATCCGACTCAATAAAATGACTAAAGATTTGTTAAGCTGCTACAGAGCTCAACAAATTTGTTGAGCATTGTACCTCAACAAATCCTTATTTATATTAATAATAAAAGTAATCTTGCTCTCTCAATTTCTTTGGAATCTGAAAAGTAGATAAATAAATAATATTTTAAATAGAAAAGTGAAAGTGAATAGCGAAAATGTTGAGCTGAATGTAGGTGATTTGAAAAAGTGGATAGCTAAAATAGAAAAATGTGTTTTTTAGCTAAAACAATTTGTTGAGCCAGATGCGAATGCTCTAGGAATAGTGATATATATATATATATTCTATTAAATAATAAAAGTGGATAACTAAAATGCTAAAATAGAGAGGACGAAAAAAAAGGGTGCTTGTACTTACAAGTGTTACAAGAAGAATGATCACTAGCTTTCAAGTGCTCAGAAAAGAGAACATGTAATCAACTCTGATCGTATCTTTGTCAGCTGTCAAACCATTTTCAGTTTGTGTCACTACTAACCACTAAGATTTGCTCCCACCCTACCACAAAGACCCCTTCTCTCCATCCGAACCTAACACATACATGCACACAGAAAAGAGTGCTCTAAGAACCAAGACAAATTTGAATTACACATCCAGATACCTTCCACTAAATGCAGCAAAAATCTTTGAAATCCCAAAAGAAAACCCTAGGGTGCTCTGTTATGGTCAATAACAATGCAGTGCTTCAATTTTATGTATCATAGCATATTATGACAAAAAGTATACAACTGAACATGCAATGATAAACTATGGATGCAATGGAACTCAAGCAGTTGGTGCACAGAGACAGAGGAGGAGAGATTTTATAGGCTGCATAATCACAACAAAACAATGTCATGGGGGAACACATGGGGGAACACCAAACCCCCCATGTGTGTGCGTGTGAGAGAGAGAGAGAGAGAGAGAGATCAAAGAGCCTCACTTTTATTTAACCATTTTACAAACATTTACATTGTAGAGCCCCAAAAAAGAAAAAGAGAAGAGCTCAGAAGCAAAAGCTAGAGGCCATAATAAATTTTATAATTATTAAGCTTGCTCTTTTATAGTCAGGTCTCCGCAAAAGAATTAATCCTAACCTTTGTACAAAATACTCGCTAACAAAACTTTGTACAAAAGCAAAAATACCTTCCAGCAGTAAATTGTTCCACATATCGAAACTCCTGATCTACCACTCATATCATGATGGGTAAGAGCTAGTTGGAACATGCAGTGACCTTCATCGTCTAAACTGGTTGGTAAAATCAAGTGGGAAACAAAACCATGGGAGTTTTTCACGCACTTGTATCAATCATGCTTCATCCACTGTTCTTGTGTATCAATGATAATTCTCCATGAGATCAGCAAGAGTTATCTTTCCACAGTTTCCAGTGTCTAGTCTATCAAATTTGTTGCAGATCTGCATAATGTCTTTCTCCGATACCTTTCCCATCTCCTTGAGCTTGTATATTACGTATTCCGATTTACTGCATACATAAAACAAGCATAAATACTTAACCTAACTGTTTGGATTGGCTTCAACTCAAGGTAAATGAAGATAATATAAATCATTGAGAATAAAAAAGAATGAAAATTGATGTTAATATCACAAAGCAAAATGAGAGTAAAGTAGGAAGTATGAGACATTAAAGCAAGTTATATAGCTAGGATCTACAAGAAAAAATTCAATCAGAACGAAGATGATACATCTGGGCCTTTTACCACCACTGTTGCATTGCTAAAGGCATCTGCATTCAAGTCAAAATCGGTGTAGATAGAAAACAAGCAGTCCCAAACATGGAAAGCAGGGAATTGGATTCTTTATCATCAGCAAGATGCCACATTACAGCCTGCCTTCCATTCAGTAATAAATCAGAAGTTACTCTAACTATTGCCACAAAAATAACTTACCACGTTTTTTCCTCGGCACAGAAATTAATTTTATCAAATAATCACTACATTTCAAGAGAGATCCTACATATAGAAGAAATAAACAATGGAAGCAAAATCATAGGCTACAAAAGCAAAAATAATCAACAGCCATTTGCCTGTCTTTTGATGCACAGATCTAGGCAGAAAATCATCCATACCCATTGCTGTGATGCACCACTAGAAGATTTCATTTTCTGTGCAGCAACTCACAACACCACAACTACAAAATACTAAAACCCTGGCATTCACAATAATTGCATTCATAATCACCACGTAATCTTAAACTTTTTGTGTAGCCTTTTCTTCTTTTATGAAAAGATGATAAAATAGTATGATACATTTATTGAGTCAAGGGTATATTTCTAATTTAAATAGTCAGTGGGCAGTAGCAGAACATAGCTCTTACTTTATCAGCTTGTTTATTGGTCAAATATCTTAAATTAGTAAGTCCTATACCTACTAGAATAAGGAAATGTTGCAAACCTATAAATATCCGAGTATCCTCCAAAGAATATTTACAGTAATCAATGAGAATTTTAAGTATTTTGGATACTTGGAAGGCATGTTTATCTAGCTACTTTTTTCTCCCTCTTCTTTCTTTTCCTCCTCTTCCCTGTGATTTTCTGCACATTCATCACCCATTTAAACCTGGAACCAGACCCTCCCATGACTCGTTTGTTCTTGATATCGTAATTTGATAACCCAAACCTCTCCACTATCAAACGTTAGTCCTGATAACCACAAACCATAAAAGGACCACATTTCCTGTTCTCAGTTAACTGCTCACAGCCTCAAATCAGGCCCAAGCTTTACCCTTTTCGTGCCTCTTTACAACCCTAAACCATACCATTCTCTCACACCCTTCCGCGCCCTAAAATCCTGAAGTTCTCCCTGAGCTTTAATCATTAATTATTCCATCAAAAGCAACCTGAAAAATCTATGTCATCGCTGCTGTCCAGAAGACTCTGCAACTGGTTTTCCCATTATTTTTCAACATTTTCTGCCAAAACCCATTACACACCAACTCTGTTCAAACTAAAAGCCTTAATACTTCTTTCACTTAAGTATTTCCAAACCCTAAGAGCCACATGTAATAGAAGAGTTATGAAAGTACATGGCATGAGTAACCAATTTTAGTTATCAGCAAAGCCAGTCAATTGAATGCAGTACCTTAACATTTGATTGAGGCCTTTAAGAAGTCAATATAGTTTCCAGGTATCTGATATATAGAACATACAACTCATATGCAGTTTTGGGCCCAAAAAAAAGTTAGAAGCTCCATATTCTGGCGAAAAGCCAAGAATGAAATAAACAGGCTCCAATTCAATTTAGATCACTAAATCAAATAAATGCCTATCACCAAGTCTCATGCCTAGATGCGTCCAAATGCATTACATCGAACTGTTTCACAGCTGGTCCAAGTGATCAATTAGCTTCAAACACTGCAAACTAGTATAAGCAACATCTTCTACTTTTCCTACAAAATGTAAGTAAAACAAATATATAAGCGGGTTAATCCTATAAGACTTTCACAATTGAAGACGCTACATCCTTGAGACAAAGCTGTCAAAGTTCTAGTTCATTTCACCAATTATACACCAAAGTATAACTGGCATTGTACACCAAAAACTTCCTAGATCAATTGATGCCTATGAGATATTTGATTAAGTATTTTACAACTTCTCACAGTTCATTAGAATCCCAAAAACAAGAGAAGTTCACCTAAACCTTCAATACTAACCACCCTAAGAGGTCTAAAGCATTTCCAAACTCGAACCATCTATGTTATAAGAAAAAAAAGATCTTTTTCTTTTTTTTTTTTGATAAGTAAAGTAGTTCATAAAAAGAACGCAAGGGGCGCAACCCAAGTGCATAGAATATACAATAGAAAACACTCTACAAAGTCAAGAACAAGAAAGGAGACATGAAAGTGTACAAAATTAGAGATGTTGAGAAATGCGTTTGCATAGATCCGTTCAAACAATTATTTAAGAAAACAAAGTTATAGGTCCGAGCTCGTCTTCTCGCAATCTTCAAAACTTTGAGCATTCCTTACTCTCCAAATGCACCCTATTAAACATGAAGGGATTAAATTCCAAACAATTTCAAGGTCTCTCCAATTGATCCTTCTTTTCCAACAAGCCAAGAGATGCACTACCCCATCTAGGCATAACTGACTCTACTCCAAACATCTAAAAGACCAAGTTCCACAAGTCTCTCACGATATCACAGTAAAGAAGGAGATGATCGGTAGTTTCCCTACTTTTTTTGTATATACAACACCACTCCATAATATAATGTGATGTTCGCGAAGATTATCCTGAGTGAGGATTTGCTGTCCAAGAGAAGAAGGCCACCCTCAAAGGAGCCTTAATCCTCCAAATGCTCTCTTCCAAGGTAAGGAGGAGTCGGCATTAGAAATGAGGACTTTGTAAAAAGTTATAACCTCAAAGAATTGTCCTTTCAAAGGAATCCAACAAAACTTATCTTCACCTCTCAAACCCATCCTACAAGAATACAAAGTATTGAGGAAAGAAGTAACGGAGTCTGCCTCCCGGTCATGCACCAATTTCATGAAAATGAAATTCACTTGTTTTTTATTTCATTCTTCAAGTAATAAACATAGGTTGCAAATAATTACATTACTTTCAAATGATATCTAGCATTTGAGCTTATATAAAATGCCGATATATAAACCACAAAATCAATTTAAAAAAAAAAAAAAAAAAAAAAAAAAAAAAAAAAATTGCAAGCATCTAGTATATGGATACAACTTCTCAAAGCCTCAGGCCAATCCCAAACAAGATTAGAGCAGGGAAGAGGAACAAAAATTAATTAAGCTAAAAAAAGTTCAAAAGTTAATCAAGACCAAGATGTACCTGACAAAGCCATTGTTGTCAATGTCAGCAGCAAGAAACTCGGAGACAGTCATATCCTGACCAAGAATCCACTTTGCCATCCTCCTATGCCGCTTATCTACTCTCGCCTCCGCCAGATACAGAAAAGCTCGAGCAACCGCCAGTGTCGATACAAGCAACCAAATGGAAGCAAAAATCCGACCCGGCAAAGACTGAAATGCCCGGTCACCATACCCGACTGTCGTAACCGACATAACCGAAAGATAAAACGCATCCAACCACTCAAGCTTCTCCACAAAATGCATTACACCCATACCAATCCCAATACAAAGAACCACAACCCCCAATGCCAAAGCCACCTTCATCCTAATTCTCATCCTCCCCTTCTTCACATCCACTAAATACGACCTCGCCGTATCCTTCTCACCCCTACCCTTCACAGTCTTCAACAAATAACTCTCCTGCAAATCAAGCACATAGCTCACCATCCCAGTAAGCAGAATATCAATAAAACCAAACCCCACCAACACAAACATTATGGAAAACAACTTGGTTGCTGTGCTAGCCGGTGTAATATCACCATAACCAATTGTGCACATTGTCACAATGCAAAAATACAGAGCATCCACAACTGGGTGCGTCTCAGTCGCCGTGAAATTGTCCCTGTTAAACCAATATATAACCACTCCCATGGATAAATACAAAATAAGAAGCACACACGCTTGGCCCACAATCGATTGGGAGCCGAGTTGCGGTCTAGGCGAAGAAGGGTTGTTAATTTCGTTGATAACCGCCATAGCTGGCGCTGTTTTGGAGCGGTGGAGATTGGTCTTGGTCCATGAATAATTGGGGTCGATGAGCCAAGCTTGTGAAGACTGTAACAGAGATTGTGATTGAGGGTCTAGCAGGGTAGTGGTGTCTAAAGAAGATGAAGAAGAAGAAGGAGAGGGTCTTGGGGAGCTGAGAGAAAGGGTCAAGGCATCAACAATTGGGGAGGATTCTTGTGGGGAAGATGAAGGGCCAAAGATGAGGCGGTCTTTGAGCGCAGAAGGGGTTAGAGGGAGAGAGATCTCGTTGTCTTCAGGGAGTGGCGCTAGCACCGATGGTGGTCTTTTTCTTGGGCTTAGATACGGTAGCAGAGGCTCTTTCTCCATCTTGGTCTCCCAGAATACCAATTTGGAAGCTGCCGGAAAACCAGGAACCAAGTTTCGTAACAGAAATTAAGAATGTTTTCGCGGAAGTGGTTTTGCCAGAAAAGACTGTTACAATCAAACATATGAAACAATGAAAGAACACGCACTTCTTAGAGAGAGGGAGATTGATTCGGTCTGTTTGTTTTGTTTTGTTTCGAGAAGCCTTGGAAAGCGGCGAGGCAAACGGCAGTTGAGACTCGGAGAGGTAGAGAGAGAGAGAGAGAAAGAGCGAGCGAGAAGTTGCTAGATTCGGTGTGTGCAGAAGGAATATGCTGGGGGAACGCGCTTGTGGGGCGCGTGGGAGTTGTGGGAGAGCCCATAAAGAGTAGGGTTACTATTAAGATTTGGGTCACTCCCAGGAGGTTTGCTGTAGTTGGAAAATGGGTTTCGTTTTTCTTTGGAAAGGGCTTAGGTGGCTTTTCAACTTTCCAATGAAATGGAAATATGGGCCATGGTGCTTAGTGGTGGGCTGTCACTTTCACTCTTGCTCAGGAGTCAGGACAAACTTCTTTTTCCCTATCATTTCTCATCAAGTACCCCAAAAAGAAAGTATACTTTATATATAAAATGTTGTTCATAATGAATTCTGACCAAAAATTCTGTTGTTGGATTAGGGGTGACAATTCTGGCAATATATAATTAGTAGATTAAGATTGAAAGGTTTAATTAATTTACTTAAATTGATCAGATTAGAGTTAACCTATATAGTCTTATATATATGCCTCGACACGATTCAAATTCAACATACGACATAAAAACTAGCAAGCTTTTATATAATTTGCAAACTCAATACGAACCAACACAAAATTAACATGCTAAGATTGAAGAGTCTTAACCAATTTAATTAAATTGGTTGAACTATGATTGACATACATTATCTTATATACATGATTTGAACCCAACATATGAACACAAACTGCCACCCCTAATTGGGATCTTGTTATTATCTATGCTCCTAAGGTCCCACCCGCCCAAGCAACTCCCCTACAATATTTCCTGCCTACCTCTTTGGGCAGAAGATTGTAGGGAATCCAAATCCCTAGTTTTGAGGCCTACAAGTTAATGTTGCACAATAAGGGTTCAAGATGAATTGAGTATGACTTCATATGATTAATAAAAATAATTTAAAAAAGGCACTCAAGCACAAAAATGATTGGGTGACTTGAATTTCAAACCTCTTAACTGCACAAAGGAGAAGATATTGGCAGAATTGTTGTTTAAGAATATATTAGCCATGGGATAATTTTCAATCTGCATCAATAGCAGGGCAACTTTAATGAGTAGGATGGCCATCTAATTAATAATTATGCTATATAAGAGGGACCATCTAATTATGCATCCCATTAAAAGAAAAACTATTCATTTAATAAGCATTCACAAAAGATACAGCAATAAACCATAACCCCCAAAAGACATAATATCAAAACCACAACTCCAAAAGCTTTTTCAATCGGACACTGCGTGAAGGATAATACAGTTGAGAACTTCATTAATATACAACCAACAAAGCATCGTATCATTAATCTGTCACACTCAATAAAGCACAATATTAATAATTCAGCACTCTTTCCAGATAAGATCTAATCATCGTCTTCGAGAACACTCCGACGCCTCTGGATCTGAAAAATAAAGCAAGTATAAGACAACAATTGACAAAAGATTTTGCAAGTTATGCACTCATGCATAAAGAGTAATGTTATTTAGTAGATTATTATACAACTATGATAATATAGCAGTGATCGAATGGCTGAATTTCACTGTTATATCATTTAATTGTATTACAAATAGCATTACTCATGCAGAAAGGACATTCATTATCTAATAATATACTTACTGTGACCCTGGTTTGTTTAGTCGTTTGGGTGTTAATTTGTTCCAGCAATGATATGAGCCTCTCTTCAGAAACCTACATACAAAATGTGAAGCGTCTAATTATCAGATACTTGATTTTTTGTATTTGGTATTTGGATAGACATCCCACTAACATGAAGTGCCATGCAAAATATTGCACCGAGACACAAGGTTTATTCCATGTACCTTCTCAGCTATCTGACCCCTTTGAGCAGCATTTAGTATAACATCTTCAACACCTCTTGCTTTCTCAGGTTTCACCAAAGCAATTCGAGCAACTACACATACAGCAAAGCAGCAGACATTAGACGTGCTGCAAATCATATTAAACTGAATGCAATTGGTCTAATGAAACAAAAGGACTGCTTCAGACTTATTCCATCATACAGCTGCGTTGCAAAGAGATCTACCGTTATTATTAGCTTGTGTTTGCCCTCTTTCAGTTTGAGTTCTCGGTAGCTATTAGAAAGTTTAGACTTGCTAAGTATGAGTCTCCTCAGGAAGTTTCTACATCGTCTTTGGTTTTGCTTCTAAAGTCCAGTCTTATTAGAAAGTTTCAACTTGGCTAAGCAAGAGTTTCCAACGTAAGAATCTGTATTTTGTCTGAGTTTTTGCTTCTTATCAGCAAGTCTTGTAGGGACATCGAAACAAGTTTAAGGCCGCATTTGTTTTGAAGTAAAATAGTTTATGAGGAAAAATATCTTCCGAGTAAAATTATTGATTTTTCATTGTTTGGTTAAGACCTTGAAAATAAAATCAAAAATGTTTTCCATTGTTTGGTTGGATCAATTCCAACAAAGCTATAGCCTGTTGTAAGGTTCATAGCCTTTATAATGAGCACCTGGTCAGTGGCATACTTTTCATTGTTTGGTTAAGACCTTGAAAATAAAATTAAAAATGTTTTCCGTTGTTTGGTTGGAACGAAAATATTTTTCCACTACAACTAAAAATTAATCAGAAATGACTCAAAATTGTTACACAACACCAAATATCGCCATCAACAATTATAAAAATTTTAAAAAAATAAAATAAAATACAAAAGCCCACAAAAAGAGGGGGGGCTATGACAAGGAATGAAAGTTTTTTTTTTTTAAAAAAAAAAAGGGGAATTGCAGGTGAAGGGGGAGAAGTAGTTTTTGGGAGCTACAACGCAGAGGAATAGGGGCAATTGAAAGGGTCATGATGGGGTAAGGCAGATGGGATAGGGGGAGGAGGGACGACTGGGTTTCTCTTCAGGGTGAGGGTCACCATAGGGTGGGGGATTGGGACTGGATAGGGGGATGGCGAGCAAGAGATGGAGCGAAGTGGTGTCAGCAAGGGAGGTGGGTGGGGGATTGGGACTGGATAGTTTTACCTACAGGGAGTAGGACATCAAACATAAAACTAAACCAATAATAGAATAAGTTGCCTTTTTGACATGCAGGAACTAAGAGTACGCTTCAGGTAAATGAAATGGCTGATAAGCGTATGAAGGTATGATTATATACCAAGCAACAACAAATAATGATCTTAATATTAATATATGCTTCAACTGCTAATTTCAGATTTGAACTTATTGAACTTACGCCTTTCTCGTGCTTCAGCTGACAAAATCTGACTAAGCATCATTTGCCTCCCTTCCTCAGCCTCCCTAAATTAATTGCTCATTCAGATCAATAATGTACTTAAAAAATAAAAATAAAAATAAAAACTGCCTTTATAGTAAAAACCCTACAACTGACAGAACATTTGTGGCATAATGGTACAAGTCCATAACTAGATTCGAAAACAAACCTCTTGGCATCATCCTGAGCCTTCTGCTGTTCAGGATTTTGTTGATTTCCCTATATATCAATAAATGTGATAAGATATCAACATCAAAGCGCAAGAAGCAAGCTTAAATTCTGTAATGCAAAAGAATTCATATGAATTCAAAGACATGATTGCTTACCATGCTATGTTGACCCATAAGCTCCTGCATTCTTCTTCGTCTGATTGCTTCTAACTCAGGATCAGCCTAAATAAAAACAATGGTAAAAATAGAAATCCAAATAATTATTCCAGGAAGTAATAATAATAAATAAAGGGCAGTGGAAAGGAAAAAATAATTGAAACTTAGATAACCTTGCTCTAGGGTTGGGCTGTAATCAGCTTAGGAAAAAATATTTACATAGGCTCGAGCTCGAATCAAACTTTAAGAACATTCTTTTTTTTTTATTATTTTATTTGGCACTGGGTATCCGGAGCTTTGCTCCGACTAATCCCGGGGGTGCACAAGCCCCCGGCAAAGAGTTTCCTACAAGTACACCTCGGTTACTTCAAGGCGCAAACCCCCAGTCCGATGGCCCCAAGAAGCAGTTTGCACTCGGTGGGTTTCGAACCTAAGACCTTGAGGAACATACTCAAAGTCTCAGGTTGTCCAACCACTGAGCCAACCCATTGGGGTTAAACTTTAAGAACATTCTTGAACTTGGCTCGATAGAAATCAATCAAGCTCAAGCTCGAGCTCGAACTCTAGAGCTTGAGCTCAAGACAAATTCCTTTTTTTTTATTGGCCAAATTAACATTGATTCTACGCCATAAAATTGTTAAGCCGAACACTATAAAAATTACATTAATTACTATATATATTATTCTACAACTAACATATATACACACACACATGTAGTAACATTGTTAACATTATAACATGTATATTAACATTCATTAACATATACGTTAGTCTGTGTATATATATTACACAAATATTAATATTTTTTATAACTAAATTAAGTTTAATAAATGAGCATAATAGGTGCAACCCAAATACACAGAGAGTATACAAAATAAAACACCCAACAAAATCAAGAACAAGAGAAGAAAACACAGAAATCTACAAGGTTAAAGATATTGAGAAAGGCTTTTGCAGATATCCACCCAAATAATGATTTAAAAAAACAAAGTTGTAGCTTTGAACTCATCTTCTTGGAATCATTGAAACTTCAAGCATTCCTTTCTCTCCAAATGCACCACATTAAACAAGAGGGGGTTAAATTCCAAACAATTTTAAGATCACTTTGACCAACCCTTCCTTTCCGACAAACCAAAAGATCCACCACCCTCTAGGCATAACCCACTCTAATCCAAACATCCAAAAAACCAAGTTCCACAAATTTCTCCAGACATTTCAGTAAAGAAAGAAATGATCAAGAGTTCCCCCACTCTTTTGCACATACAACACCAATCCATCACAATAATGTGACACTTGTGAAAATTATCCTGAGTGAGAATATTTGTGTATATGTATATGTTAATATAGTAGTATTATGTTATTATATACATATTAGTCTACATTTTGTTTTTATAAGTCATTGAAATATTATTAAAAAGGTGAATCGGCACAACCGTTGCGGTCTTCAAAACTTCTTTCATTCATTTTCCTCCGAAGACACCACAAAAGGCAAGACGGCACCATCTTCCACATTGTTGCACTCTTAGGACTACCATATAACCCTCTCCAACATGCGAAAAGGTCTACCACTTGACTAAGAATAACCCAAGACTACCCACGGTGACTGAAAATAATGTTCATAAGGCACTAGTGACCTCACAATGAAGAAGAGGGTGATCCACAGACTCTCCGCTACTCTTACACATATAACACCAATCGACCACCAAGACATGATGCTTCCTAAGATTATCCAAAGTAAAGATCTTTTCTACGGTGGCCGACCAAGCAAAGAAAGCCGCTTTTAAAGGAACCTTACTCTACCAAATACACCTCCAAAAGAAATGAAAGCCATCAAGAGGGACGAGAACGTTGTATAACGATCTAACGTCGAACGCGCCTCTCTTGGAGGGGGTACCAAAGCTTATTCTCACCTCCCCGGCTCAATCTAAAGGAGTACAAAAAATTTATAAAAATAAATAAATAAATAAAATAAAAACAAGGACAATCATCTTCCAATCATGAGCTGCTCTAGTAAAGCTTACATTCCAATGAAGGGAACCACTAGAAATCTCCAAATGATTGGCCACAAAAGCATCCTTAGCCAGAGCATTACTAAACAAATGCAAAAAAGCTAGTCCTCACCACAGGTCAGGCCAAAATCTGGTATGACTAGAGAACTCCCCCAACCCCTCCTGGTATTTTTCCATAAACCCACCCCATATGACTCATGAACCTCATTAGCACACCACCTACCTCAGGAGTTGCCATATTTAGACTCCACTACAATTCTCTACAAAGCCTCTCTCTCAAGCATATAGCGTCAAAGCCACTTTCTCAAAAGAGCATGGTTCAACAAAAGCAAGTTTCGGACCCCCAACCCTCCCTCAGATATCGGAAAACATATGTATATGAATATGTACAGATGCTATTATGTTAGTGTATATGCATACACTAAAATATTTTAGTTATATATTATGTTAGTATTTTGTTATTAAGTTAATATTGTAGTGTATATATATGTATATGTGTATATGTGTAAATGATCTTAATGAGCTAGGTTGAGTTTCATTTATCCAAGTTCAACTCGTTTAATACTTGAGCAATAATTATTGTTCGAATTCGACTCATTTATTAAACAATCCGAACTCGAGCCGAGCTCCAGCTATGATTTATTTACAACCCTACCCAAAGGCACCATATTTTAAGAATCGAAAATATGTGACTACCAAATCATATCAGTTGAAGTGGTGCTAGAGTTTAGCATTTATTACGTATATTGCACTAAGAAGTCTGTAACATCCATCAATGACATCATAGTCAAATATCACATGCTGATCCAGCACAATCATTGAATACAAACTGTAGGAAAACGAGCAGCATCATGAGAGCGTGAATGCACAAAAGAGATAAAAAAGAGACTAGTGACTGCAGTAGAACATCCACCATGTGTCTATACAAGACAATTACGAAAACATCATAAACCTTACTTTCCATTCGCAGATGGATCGCAATGAAAGTTAGGAACCGTGCAAATGTATGGCTTGCACGACCTCATCAAATTTAAAGGCTCCCATCTATAGTTTCAAAGTGAAACTCTACTTTAAACTACATATTGAATTGGAGTTTCTCTTCAAGATCATGTCTAACTCATACAACTTCTCTTGCACTCAAAGTTGCTAGCAGACTATCCTCACTACTTGCAAGCACTCTTTGTAAAGCACATCTCATGTGATTCTTGTGAGTGTCAGCTCTTGAGAAAATAGAAGGGCGCAGAAAAAAAAAGTTCACCCACCACCACATAGTTAGGTGGGATGAAGTTCCATTTGACCCAAAGGCTGTTGGCAAGTTGATAGATGACTTAGCTCCATTGGTTTTCCATTTTCAGGTAGGCTTTATTTAGCAGATTATCATTGGACATTGAACCTTCTTGCATGGTGATTATAGACATCACTTATCCTCTATCCTTTATGCAACTAGATTTTTGGTTTGAAACCCCATTAAAAACAATTAACATATTACCAACTCTAAGGAATTAACCAATTTGCTTCATAAATCCTATTTCATTACTCGAGCTCAATGTCTATTCTTCTAAACACCACTATTAGCAAAGTTAACTTATTGTTCTCACCCTAACAATGTAGTCCTATTTCATATGTTATATTACACACTGTTTTCTATTTGCCTCATTCTCATGTTGCAGAATTAACCACACATTTAAATTTTAGAATCATCTAGTCAGAGTATCCAACAGTCACCAAGTACATAACATTAAGTATCTTCAGCGACCAAGCAAACCCACTTATGCACATACCCCCAGTGAGCTTCAGGAAACAAATAATGAGTTTTCACTACCTATTGCTTAGCCATTCATACATTATCAAAATCAGAACAAACACATTTCCAAGCTGTGAAGAAACACACATCAAGCAAAAGCTAATATGCACAAAATCTAGGAACTGAAACAGTGTATAGGACATTCAGCTCATAAATCAAAGCAAGAACGATGAAATATGAGAAAATTTAAGCGAATCTGTCACTGATTAACGGCGACAAGAGGAATCCAAAACCTAAGCTCTGTTTGGTTGGTGAGAAAAATGATTGAAACCCAAAATGGGAAAAGGAGAATAGAGGAAAAAAAAAAAAAAAAAAAGAGAGAGTCGAAAATTTCAGACGCACCATTGATTGATTGATATCAGTAGAAGCGAAAATGAACGAACAGTGTCGTTTTGTTGTGAATCTTCTTCTACTCTTCCTCTGCCTGCTCCCAGCAACAAAAGTTTGGGGGATTTCACGGGCGTCGCGTTTCAAATACGCAATTCAACTCCCTCGACGCGGGCCGCAGGCCCACTAGGACCTATTGCAATTTTTTTCTTTTCTTTTCTTTTTTCCTATGTTTATCCAAGTATAAAATGGTATTGAGGAGAAACGTTTCTATAAAATATTATTTTTCCATTATTATTTAAAGAAAATAATAGCAAAAATAAATTTATGTGTTTTTATATTTTATTGGGAAAAAAAAATTATTGCAATTTAAACTAACTAAAAACCACTCAAAATTGTTGAAAAATGCCAACAATTCATTAAAAAAATACTCCACAAAAACATACAGATGGGAATTAGAGATTGTGAAGGTGAATGATTTGCTTTTTTTTTGTTTTTTTGTTTTTTTAAAGAGAAAAAGACACAACAAGGGGATAGTAGGCAATACAATAGTAATAATAATATAAGGAGGACTAAAGTCTTTTTAAAATCTTCCTAAATGTGATATAATTTTTAAAATTATTAATTTAATAATAATTTTAAAAATCACATCACATTTGAAATGATCATAAAAAGATTTTAAACTTCCTTATTACATTACTCCACAGGTTGAGTCTTTTTTTAAGCAAGGCCTCTTTTCTTTTTCTTTTTTCTTTTTTCCAAGTAAGAACATTCATCAAGACATAGTGACGTTCATATGATCTCAGACATTATTCTAAAGCATAGAAATATATACACTCTGCATGAAAGTGTTTTAAAAAAGATCAAATGGGTGCGAAATTCACGTGCCACTTTAACGTTGTTTGCATTAATTAATTTTTCCCCTTTATTAGGGCTGGGCAAAAACCCGCCCAACCCGCAAACCCGCCCCGCCCCGTGCGGATTTTGAGTGTATTTTTGCGGGTACGGGTGGATTTTCCCCAACCCGCGCGGGGCGGGGCGGGTCGCGGGTTTTGAAATATTTTTCTTGCGAGTACCCGCCCCGCCCAACCCCACATAGGTATAAAACATAAAAAACCCTAACCCTAACATATTTTTCTAGCTAGCGCCGTTTCTAACTCTCTCCTCTCTCTCGTCTCTCACGCTTCTATCTTCTCTCTTGCTCTCTCTCCATCTCTCATCTCCTTCTCTTTTCGTCTACGCCGCCACTCGACATCCTCCGGCCATAGGCTACTGCGCCGCTCCCACCTCGAGACCACGATCCAGGTTTTTTTCTCTCTCTCAAGAGATCTCAAGTTTTTAGACTAGATTTCAAATTATTTTTCTCCCTTGTCCAGATTTAATTCCAAGTTCTTTGGTTTAGGTTTGATTCAAGGGTTCTGATGTAGGTTGTGTAACTTGGGTTTGTTTAGGAGGAGAAGAAATTTGCAGAAGAGATGAAACGAAAAAGAGAGAAAGAAAGAAGACAAGCCGGCGGAGGAAAGAAAGGAGAGGATCTGAGGAAGAGAGAACCCAACCCGCACAACCCGCAAAACCCGCCCCGATCTACCCCGCCCCGCAACACCCGAACCCGCGCGGATTTTCTTGCTTGTGCTTGGGTGGCGGGTTGGAATTTGCAGAACCCGCACTGTGCGGGGCGGGTGAGAAAAATGAGGATACCCGCCCCGCCCCGACCTGTGCCTACCCCTACCCTTTATTTATCTTTTCATTATAATATTTATGAGTCCTAATGGCCGACCCATGCAACCGGATTGAGATTCCATAGAATTCTTCTTGATCGGATTGAGATTCCCTATAATTCATTTCAAATTTGAGATTCTCCAATTCATAAATATCAGTCATTCATCTCATTTAAGCATCTAAAATAAGCCATGTTTCAAAATTTAATGAAGAATGTACCTTATTAAATTTTTGTCACTTAGTAGCTTCCTCATTAAATTTCAAAATATGTCTTATTTTAGACGCTTAGATGAGATGTACGACTGAAATTTATGAATTTGAGAATCTTAAATTTGTAAGAAATTCTCGAGGATCTCAATCTTACGAAGGAGCTTGGAAGACATACTGCTCCTTCACGGCACTTCTCTTTTGCCAAATCTATAAATAAAGTAGAACCCAACGCCTTAGCCCCCAACGTTGTCGATGAATGTACGTAATTAGTCTCTGTAATGGAAAAAAGCAGGGTTGAGGGACGCCATGCACTTTATGAATGACGTGAACCTCCGCTTCCGCCATGAGGATGGTGTCTTCAAGTGCTTCTTCAAAGCCATCGACCTGTATAGAAAGGGTATTGTGGGCATGGACTACCTTCGCCATGAGGATGGTGTCTTCAAGTGCTTCTTCGAAGCCATCGATCTGTATGGAAAGGGGATTGTGGACATGGACTACCTTCGCCATATGGTTGGTGCTCTTTTTGAGTGCCATCTGGATTTGCTTGACTGGTTCTTGATCTTTGCGTCGAATCCCATATCGAAGAAGAAGGAGGAGGAGATGGAGGAGAAGTCTACTGCCTCGATCTTTGCAGCGATCGAGAAACATCGCTTAAAGGGTGTGTTCTACCTAGAGGACTTGTTGCTTAGGAAGATCGCCAAGGTTTTGGGTTAGTCTACATTGAGGGAGATATTTGTCCATTGTCGCCGTTACACTTCTAGAGAGATTAAGAAAAGTGATTTGAGCCTTCTGGCCCCCGATGTTCTTCGATGCTGTCCAGGGATTCTAAAAGAGTTTGATGATTTCTTGGATTATCGTGAGGATGCTGATGGGTTTCTTGGTGTTGCCTTGGCCAACAAGTCACCCGGTACAAAGAAAAGAAAAAGGTCTCCTTTTTGTGAGAAAGAATCAAATTGCCTATACGACAAGCTTGATTTCTCTAGTGTCAACGGGTTACTCCCAGTTATTACGTATGGCCTCCCAAAGACCAGACACCAAATCTTGATCAAGAAGATCGCTTATTGAATAACTATTTGAGGATCTCTGGGAATTTGACTAGGAGTGGTGACTCCTCACGAGGGAGGACAACAAGTGAAGAGGAACAACTTCGAGATAATTATGAAGATAAGAGACACGAGTTAGATATGTTGGTGGCGTCAATGACTTTAGCAATAAAGGCTGAGGAGAGGCTGATGAATTCAGAGAATCCAATAAAATGGTATTGAGGACAAACGTTCTGTATGGAAAGGGGATTGTGGACATAGACTACCTCCGGCATGAGGATGGTGTTTTCAAGTGCTTCTTCGAAGCCATCAATCTGTACGGAAAGGGGATTGTCAACATGGACTACCTTCGCCATCTGGTCTGTGCTCTTTTTCAACGCCCTAAAGTAGAACCCAACGCCTCAACCACCAACGTTGTCGGTGAATGTACGTAATTGGTGTCTATCATGGAAAAACCAAGGCTGAGAGACGCCATGCACTTCATGAACGACGTGAACCTCAACTTCCGCCATGAGGATGGTGTCTTCAAGTGCTTCTTCGAAGCCATCAATCTGTACGGAAAGGGGATTATGGACATGGACTACCTCCGCCATGAGGATGTTGTCCTCAAGTACTTCTTCGAAGCCATCAATCTGTATGGAAAGGGGATTATAGACATGGACTACCTTCACCATCTGGTTGGTGCTCTTTTTCAGCTGTAACGCCCCGAAAATTAATTAACTAGTAATTAACTCCATGGTTCTTCTTTCAGCCTTATCTCTCGCGGAACAAGAATCAGGGACCTCTACTCCTTGAAAATAGAGGATGCTAAGCAGCAAAAAGTAATAAAATTTTATAAACGTAATCAACCAGAGCATCTACCAAGGATCATCAAAGTAGCTGAAATTACGCTATACAAGTCATCTTTACAAGGGATCTATGCTCTACCTTAATATGCAAGCATACATCAAGGCTCCTGAGTCTACAGCATAACTCAAAAGTACTAGTTACCATGAGTTTCCACATAAGCTTGCAATAAGTTCTCAAACATCTTCTGGATCGAATCCTCCACAATAATCGGATGCTTCGCGGTATTCATCTTTGCTAAACTATCTATAACCGTATAGTTATACATATGGAGAAAAAGGAAAATAATACAAGGGTAAGTCCGGCGACTTAGTAAGTATAAATGCACATGACGTACCCGTCATTAAATAATGAACTCAGTTGTTTATAAAACACATGCAACATTATGAGATGATATTTTATCAAGAATGCAATATAGATATAATATATGCTTATAATATAAGTAACAGTAATAGTTCAAAATTATGGTCTACCTGAGATATTACCCCTTCTCAGCAGGGTTGGCATTGTCCCGAGAGACCTGTTACAATACCGGTGCCCTAGATATTGTACGCTACTGTACATAACATTAGTGGCACGACCGAGTCCGACTTCGGGTGGCGCACACCACTAATGATGTATGTCTTGTAGTGACCAAGCCATTAGGGAATGACTGTCCCTGATCACGAAACCATTGGATCCAAAGCCCACACACACACACACATCTGACCATAAAGCTAACATGTATAGTAAGTCCATGGTCATTATACTGCACGTACCTGTGTACCATGTCATATGATGTAATTTATCTTATCCGTATTTTACATGCATGCTTTTACAAGTTTCACTTTCATTAACATGTTAAGTACCACGTTGTCCACAAAAAGATAGAGTTCATGTACAACAAGTATATATATTGTGAGAGTTATAAATATGCATGTTTTGGTACACAAAATAGACGTGCTCATTTGAAAAAATAAATGGCAAGCATTATGTGAATTAAAACTCACCTAGGTCGTAAGGCTCCTCCATAAAGTTCCCTTGAGGCTCCATAACCTCGAATGTTGAGAAAATGCCTATCATCGGTTCTAAATTCAACTAAAACGAACCTAGAATATGAAAACAGAGGCTATTGGACGACTGGCCAAAGTGGTGTTCCCTGGAACGCTTCTGACCGTACGTCCGGGCTCGAGGCCATACGTCCGCCTAGAGAGTTTCAGGTAGAACCTCATTTGCTTCAACCGTCCTCCTATCCTCCCAAACTAGTTCTAAAGCAACCAAAAGAATTCTTAGGACCTCCTATCTCAAAACAACACTTTCATGCAAAATAAAATATGTTCAACAAGAATTAAATGCTAACCCATGCTTAAACCAAGATTAAGAGTAAGAACATAACTAAAAGGTACAAACTGCCAACTAAGTTAACCATGAAAAGCACTTAAACATCATAATGACTAAGTAACAAGTTAGACCTAGAAGGTTACCTCCTTGAAGCCAAAAACCTCCAAGAATCACCTCTCCTTCTCCAAAAATCACTCAAACTCACAAGAACACACTCACACAGGGTTTCAGAGAGTCTGGGGGCGAGAATGGGCGTGGAAAGGGGTGAGGAGTATGGGTATTTATAGGTGAAAAAAAATAGAAGCGCAACCAACTATTCTGAAAAGTAGCGTATGTCCGGTACTATTGCCCAGCAGTCCAAACGCTGTAGCATATGTCTAGGTATTATCCAGGAATTTTTCAAAAAGCAACGTACGTCCGGGTGGTCCCAAAGCATATGCCCTTGTACTATTGTCAATGTCCATGTACTATTTGCAAGCGTATGTACGGTGGTCCCCTTGCATACGTTCATACTAAAAACAAGAGCGTACATATGATGGCCCCCAAGGGTACATTCGGTCCGAAAGTTCAAAATTCTCAAAATGCCCTTCCAGCTGTCCCTAGTGAGTAGTGACACAAAGTCCAAATTAACCTTCTAACTAAGTTATTTAAGCTTAGTTAATTATTTGAGTCACTACACAACGCCATCCGGATGTACTCAATTGGTTCTCGATCTTTACATCGGATCACATATTGAAGAAGGAGGAGGAAGAGGAGAAGAAGTCTATTGCCACGATATTTGAGGCGATCAAGAAACATGGCTTAAAGGGTGCGTTCCACCGAGGGAACTTGTTGCTTAGGAAGATCGCCAAGGTTTTGGGTCAGTCTGAGTTGAGGGAGATATTTGTCCATTGTCGCTGTTACGCATCGGTTGAGATTGAGAAGAGTGATTTGAGCCTTCTGGCCGCCGATGTTCTTTGACGCCGTCTAGGACTTATGGAAGAGTTTGATGATTTCTTGGATTGTCGTGAGGACGCTGATGGGTTTCTTGGCGGTGCCTTGGCCAACAAGTTACCTGGTACAAAGAAAAGAAAAAGGTCTCCTTTTGGTGAGGAAGAATCAGGTTGCGTATACGACAAGCTTGATTTCTCTATATGTCAACGGGTTACTCCCAGTTATTACGTATGGCCTCCCAAAGACCAAAGACCAAATCTTGATTAAAAAGATCACTTGTTGAATAACTATTTGAGGATCTCGGGGAATTTGACTGGGAGTGGTGACTCCTCATGAGGGAGGACAAAAAGCGAAGAGGAAAAACTTTGAGATGATTATGAAGATAAGAGACACGAGTTGGATATGTTGGTGGCGTCAATGGCTTCAGCAACAGAGGTTGCGAAGAGGCTGATGACTTCAGAGAATCCAATAAAATGGTATTGAGGAGAAACATTCTGTACGGAAAGGGGATTGTGGACATGGACTATCTCCACCATAAGGATGGTGTCTTCAAGTGCTTCTTCAAATCTATCAATATATGTGTAAGGGGGATTGTGAACATTGACTACCTTCGCCATCTGGTTGGTGCTCTTTTTCAGCACCATCCGGATGTGCTTGATTGGTTCTCGATCATTACATCGGATTCCATATCGAAGAAGAAGGAGGTGGAGGAGGAGAAATCTGCTGCCTCGATCTTTGAGGTGATCGAGAAACATGGCTTAAACGGTGCGTTCCATAGAGGGGACTTGTTGCTCGGGAAGATCACCAAGGTTTTGGGTCGATTTGCGTTGAGGGAGATATTTGTCCATTGTCGCCGTCATGCTTCCATAGAGATTGAGAAGAGTGATTTGAGCCTTCTGGCTGCATATGTTCTTCGATGCCATCCAGGGCTTCTGGAAGAGTTTGATGATTTCTTGGATTGTCGTCAAGACACTAATGGGTTTCTTGGCAGTGCCATGGCCAACAAGTCACTCGGTATAAAGAAAAGAAAAAGGTATCATGTTGGTGAGGAAGAATTAGATTGCCTATACGACAAGTTTGATTTCTCTAAGTGTCAATGGTTTACTTCTAGTTATTACGTATGACCTCTTAAAGATCAGTCACCAAATCTTGATCAAGAAGATTTCTTGTTGAATAACTGTTTGAGAATCTCGGGGAATTTGACTGGGAGTGGTGACTCCTCACAAAGGAGAACAAAAAGTGAAGAGGAAAAACTTCGAGATGATTATAAAGATAAGAGACACGAGTTGGATATGTTGGTGGAGTCAATAGCTTCAGTAACAGAGGCTGTAGAGAGGCTGATGAATTCAGAGAATCCAATAAAATGATATTGAGAACAAAAGTTTCTATACATTATTATTTTTCCATTGTTATTTAAAAACCCTTGAAAATAATATCAAAAATAAATTTAGTTGGTAAAAAAAAATTAGTGCAATTTTAACTAACTAAAAACCACTCAAAATTATTGAAAAATGCCAATAATTCATTTAAAAAATACTTCACAAAAGGATACAGATGGGAATTAACGATTGTGAAGGTGAATGATTTGTTTTTTTAGAGAGAAAAAGTCATGACAAGGGGATAGCATGCAACACGGAGATGAGTAATAATATAAGACAGATTAGAATTTTTTTTGAATCTTCTTAAATGTGATGTGACTTTTAAAATTTTTAATATATCGAAATTTAATAATGATTATCTCAAATTTAATAGTGATTTTAAAAGATATATCACTTTTAAAATAACCTTAAAATGACTAATCTTTCTTGTAAGGTTACTCTCTGGATTGATCAGAAGATCCTTTCAATTGGCTAGAATCCGTTACTTGAACGAAACTAGATCTTGTGGAATCATATTGAATATTTGACGATACATTCCGTACCTTGTTAAAAAACCGATCCTTGTTTACCAACCACACATTGTCTAACCAAATCCAATTCTCTCTCGATATGTTCCTCAAAAAATCCGATTCGTGCGGATTCTTCCCCCAACTAAAGAAGAGATCTTGGCGGAATTGCCACATATGAAATTGAGCACAATTTTGCAAAGAAATAGCTCCACAGGTGAGTGTTTTTTTTCAAGCAATCCCTCTTCTTTTTTATTTTCAAGTAAGAACGACCCTCAAGACATAGTGATGTTCATATGATCTCAGCCATTATTCTACGTCATAGAAATATATACGCTCTACATGGAAGTGTTTTAAAAAAGACCAAATGGGTGCGAAATTCACGTGCCACTTTAATGTTGTCTGCATTAATTAATTTTTCCCCTTTATTTTTATTTCCTTATAATATTTCTGATTCCGAATGGCCGACCCATGCAACCCCACTTTCCTCCAATGGATCCCAACAAAATCTAGATTTGGATCAAACCCAGTGAGCCCCACATCATCACAATCCAACGGCCATAAGAGAAAACAAAATACCCACATTTTGAATCTTGAATCCTAGGCTCATCCACACGGGAACAAAACTCACACCGGAGAGCTTAAGTTCACTGAGATTAGTCAGACAAAACAGGGAAGAAGCTTAAAAGCAAGCAAAATCTAAAGAGCAGAGAAATAGGCAAAGCCCTTGAAGTCCACAGGAGTCAAAGTCCTATGGGTTTCACCATGGGTCTGAACCTGCTGCTCCTCGTAGCCATGGTAGCCACCAACATCCTCTCCCTCTACCACCTCTCCTCCACGCTTCAAACACCCAAGAGACCCCCCTCTCCGGCGCCAGTCCCGGACCATCTCCTCCACCAGCTCCAAACCATACGCGCCACCATCAGCCACCTGACGCGCCTCCACCCCACTACCGACTCCTCTACCAAACCCACCACCACCACCGCCACCACTCCATCAGATCTCCTCCTCCACTCCCACCTATCCCCCATCGCCACCGCTTGCCACAACCACCCGGACCTCCTCCACAGGTACATGAGCTACACACCCTTCTCGCACTGCCCCCAAGACTCCGACGAGCTCGCCGAGTCCCTCATTCTGCGTGGCTGCCATCCACTCCCTCGCCGCCGGTGCTTTTCCAAAACCCCGCCAAAACCCACCTCTTCTCTCCCCCACAACCCCTTCGCTCCTTCACTGCCAGACCAAAACGTTCTCTGGAATAAATACACTTGCAAAAGCTTCAACTGCCTCATGCGTTCCAACCCGAAACTGGGATTTGACCCGATTGTCGAAACCGCCCGGTTCATGACCTACACCGACGAGCTCGACCTCCCGATCCCGCAGCTGCTGCAGATTGCCAAGGCGGCCAACTCGGCGCTGCGTCTCGGCCTCGACGTTGGTGGCGGGACGGGGACTTTTGCGGGGAGAATGAAGCTGTACAATGTTACCGTTGTGACGACGACGATGAACCTGGGTGGGCCGTACAACGAGGCCGTGGCTCTTAGGGGGCTGGTGCCGCTTCACGTGCCGCTGCAGCAGAGGTTTCCTGTGTTCGACGGGGTGATGGATCTGGTGCGCTGCGGCCACGCTGTGAACAGGTGGATACCGTTGATGGCGATGGAGTTCTTGCTCTACGATGTGGATAGAGTGTTGAGGGCTGGAGGGTACCTGTGGTTGGACCATTTCTTTAGCAAAGGGGTGGATCTTGACAAGCTCTATGCGCCGCTGATTGGGAAATTGGGGTACAAGAAGGTGAAGTGGGCGACGGGTAATAAGACAAGTTCGAAGAATGGGGAGGTTTACTTGACCGCGCTTTTGCAAAAGCCTGTGTCAAAATGAGGGTGAAACTGAAACTGAAACTCGAGGTAAGGTAAGAGTAAATTTTTTTGTGTTGTTTGTGTCTGGTAAAATTTTATGGTGCTTTGGATTTGGAAATTTATTTTTCATGGGTGGTGTTTGATGTGCATTAAGAAGTAGTTGGCATTGTGTTGAATATAAGTTGGTGTGATCCAGCATCTGTTGGTGGGTAGCTATAATGTGAGCAAAATTGGGTGTACTGGTTTTCTGGTGAAAAGATAATTGAGCATACAGAGTGTAGATCAAGTGTTAGTTGAGGTGCAGCATTATGCATAATCTTTTGTCTAAAATTGTATCTGGTTTAAGACAAAATTGTTTCAAGCACCGAGAAAACCTGAAGCTCCCCTTGTTTCAAAGAGAGGAGGGTGGGTTATTCACATTTCATTTGATGGTCAGAGGCAAATTGAAAGCTAAGAAGTAGTAATTCTAAGGATTTCCCCAGGGGAAAATAGAGATGTCTCCTTCGTTACCGTAATATGTGGAAGTACCGACATAATTTCATAGTCATTTGGTCTGAATTATTCATAATGCTACATGAAGAACTTTGTGAAGGCAGGGGATTTGTTGCTTTGCTGTAGTGTAATGCAGCCGTGCTCTTTTTGATCATATAGGAGAGAATTAGGTTGTGGTATTATATACCTATTGATGATCTATGTGAGTCTGCCAATTTTAATTGATTGTGCCCACAGCGTGTTGATCTGTCAAACAAGTACAGCTCTTTGGCAGACTAAGTTAATTGAAGTCTTTATGCAATTGAATTCAATTTTGAGAAATAACAATATCTTACACTGCTTAAAAGTGCTGAGAGAAATGCTCATGGCTTTTTGGCTCCATTATCATCAAATTTTATGGTGTTTGTGGAACGAGATACTTATTTATAAACTGCTAGTTGTTGTGTTTTTCTTTTTTGATGTATACAGGTTCCAGCATACAAAATTGATATCCATGTAAACCCATTCAGGAACAATATCTTAAACCCTAGATCAGTAGCTTTCATCTGAGCCTTGATACTGCTGTGTTTTAATTAGTAGTTCCAGATATCTTTTCTCAACTGAGAGTGAGATGAGTTTTCCTGGATAGAAACCCTTCGTTTTTAGGCTGTGCAATGGATTCAACTGTGAGAAAGAAAGTCAGTTGACATGCTTTGCATCAAAGTCGATACTCCCTTCAAATTCACATCTTCTCTAGATGCTGAGGTTAATAACCTTTAGTATGATGAATTGTTAGTCAGTGAACAATTTGAATAAAATTCAAGAACAGATTGGCTAGCCAAAGAATAATCATGAGTTCCTTTCTGATTTGTTTAAATTCTGGGTTTTCATATTCGTAAGTTTAATTTAAAGATTTAATGAAGTATGCCGAGGAAGAAGGCATGTAACCTAAAGATAGATCATATTTTGCTTGATTGCATGGCATGGGTGTATAGTTCATTAATACTACATACTACACCTCCATCCACTGGACTGATGTGGCAATGCCCATTAGCTCTTGCTAAAAAAAAAAAGAAAAAATTCAAGGGTTGATGGGCACTGCCACATCAACCCAGTAAGATGGAGATGCAATCGGAGTATAGTATGTAGCATTACTCAATTTCATTACGACCATGGTTGTTTGACCTCTGTGTAAGAATTGAGTTATACTTCTATACATCATGTCCTGGTACTCAGAAGTTCAACAACTAAGATCCATTTACCATTTTAATTTTTCCAGTAAAATGGGTTGAGGGTTTTCAACATCTCTTTTTCTTTTTCCTTTCCTTTTCTCTCCTCATTAATCTTAAAATTGAATTTATACAAATAAATCAACATGCGTTAAGACCCAAAATTATTTTTCTTTATGCAACTTTCTGCAATTCTTATTCTGACTCTTTGGGATGGATTATGGTTGGCTTGCAGGTAATCCTGAGAAAATTGCCCCATCAAATGAATGGATTCTCCATACTCCTAGAAGCTGGAGTCCTCCAAGCAAAATATTTATTTCCCCCAAGCTGGGTTATACAGTTAGCATGTTATCAGTGATTCAAAGGATTGTAGTTTGTAGGATAAAAAGGATCAAAAGGAAGTTGAAGTCTTAGGGGGGGGGGGGGGGGGGGGGGGGGGGGGCGCTGGTGGTGGTGTGGGAGAGATGTTTGAGATGGATAGCCTTTATTACTGGTCTTATGGCAGATTGTTTGATTTATTTTTCTCTTCTGTCAAATAATCCTTGCTAGATTGTAATTCCTGTTAATTGTTTAGAAATAAAATCTGGAGAGCATTACACTTCTTTTATTGGCCAACATGTGGTGGCCGACGCCCAAAAGTCAAAAGTATGGATTCCATTGCATGTTAAAAAGTGGGAAAGAAAGCAAAGAGAAAGGGAAACATGAAGGATGATCAAACTTTATTGCATTTTGACATGCTAAGTGATCTAGTTTTTGCTCAAGCAAACATGAAGGATAATGGGACTTTATTGCTTTGTTGGCTACTGATCTAGTTACACAACTATGAGGGTTCCATTGAAATCATTTGCACACTGACACAACTATGAGGGTTCCATTGTGACTTTATTTTATCACAAGTATTCACTTTTATTTGACTTTGCAGATGTGACACTTACATTTTTATTTTTTTTTTTAATTTTCTTTTAATCAAGGTTGATTCAATGACTTATATTAGCAAAATAAGACAAAAATGAGATAACAAGTGTGATTTTTAGCATTTCTCCCTTATCACGGTGCTGATTTTCCTGTAGGTACAAACCTCTACATGAAAGGGTTATAACAATTTTAGTCCAAAATAAGTAAGGGAGGGATCCTAAATGAGAATTGAGTTCTATCCTTTTTAGTCATTTTGTTCTTTCCTTGCCAGCTGAATGGTCATTCCACCTCATCTAGCTTTTTAATTTATCCATCATATTGCTAACTTTATAGAATCTCAAAGTGTAATACATTCAAACTAATTTGAAAAAGCTCCACATAATAGTGCAATATAGAACATTGACTGCAGATTGAGTTCTATCATCCGTGCCGTGTGCGCGGCTGCTACGTTGCACACATCTTGAAATGCTTAACAAACTAAATACTAGTCTAAGTTGGTCCATTTTAAACTCAAAATATCAACAACCTGACAGAAATCTGTGATGCCAAACATCCAGAGAGTATAGTTGCAAAATCCGAACATCATGTTCATGCCAACTGCTTAAGCGGCAGCTTTTCGCCTCAGCAGGTGTTGTAGGTCAAGCCCATTTATCTTTGCAGCAAGTATGAAGTCATTTTCAGTCAGTCCACCTGCACAAATGCAAATGATGTTAAAAGTATATTCTCCAATGTACAGCAAACTTGTTCTTTAAAAAAAAAGGAAATAATGTCTGGAATTAGATTGAAAAGAATGACTTCCAATGCTTCATTAGAAGGACATCTACCAGGCTCTATCATGCAAATGTTAAGGGAAAAGTCCAGAGTTGAGTGGGCTAAATTCATGCAGGTCTAAAACTGTTCTATCCACTAAGGGCCTGTTTGGGTGTATATTTAAGGGGCTTAAAAATGTGTTCAACACTCAAAAAGTCTATTTGAAAAAAATTGAAAACGCTTTTAAGGGTCCAAAAAACCTAAAAAGGTCAAAACACACTTTTAACAAAAAAAATATAAATAAAGCTTTTGCCAAAAAGTGTTTTTTTTTTTTTTTTTTTTTTAACTAAAAAGCTCTATTTCTCAAATACAATCTCAAACATGCTCCAAGTTAAACTAAAGTATTTATATCAAAAGGAATCTGATATAAAAAAATAGCATCAGATGCAGGTCATGGACACTAGGACCAAACCCAGACAAATTTGGAGACATCAAGTGGGTAAATTGGGTCAGCTTTGCCTACTCTATTACGATCTTTTTTCTTCAAGGAAAATAATGAGAAATGATTCAAATGATTCAAATGATACTTCCAGTTATATTAGACCAGGATCTTATTCTACTAACTGTATTTCATAACGATTTATGGACATTATTATATGTGCCACTGCATAATAGAACACCCATAATTTCACCACTCTAGAATTGCCCCACTCTATATGCATAAACAAAAAAAACCCTGCTTGTTGTGTGTGATTGTGAACATAACACATTGAACTCTAATCATCATCTATTTCTGTTGTTCTATAAAGGATCGATATCTCCTCTTGATTAAGGTATTTAAAGTCACAAATATCCTTCAAAACATAGCCCGGAGCATGATATAAATAGAAGAATTCAATGCCCTATTCAAGAGGGTTCAGATCAGCAACACTGTAATATTGCATTTTGCTTCACGAAGATATTGATAAATATAAGAAACACCAATGTAAGGAGGACGAAATCAAATTTAGGACAAATAACTAAACAAACTAAGTCAAGTATACTTTATGGGAGTTTGAAACCAAACCCTCAGGTAAAATGTTCCCCATAAAATCTTAAGTTGAAGTTAGCCACTTCTAAATCTGGTGAGGAGGAATTTTATTATGGTTAAAAAAAGATGGATTAGGGATCTAGGACACCATGTTCATTCAACCAGTTGGTTTAGTTGGCTTCTCCAAAAAGTGCAGACAAAATTATATGACTAATGGATATTTCTTACCAACTGCATGTGTCCATATCTCAATTGTTACATTGTTCCATCCAACAAGATGAAGATCCGGATGGTGACCTGCATGCAACATGTATTACTGTTCATCAAGAACATAGATGTAGCTTTCCATGTGATCCAATTGACAGAATTATAAATAGGGTTAGATACAAATTTGATATCCCTATGATTTACCACTTCATCAAAAAGCTCCCTGGATTTTCAAAAGTGATAAATTTGGTCCAAGTGGTAATCACCTTTATCAAAATGATCATTCCATCTATCTACTGTACAAAAAACTAGTGGAAATTTTGCCACATGTATATCCTTGCCATATCAACATATCCCTTAAAACCAAAAAATAAGTAAATAAAAAGAAACGAAAAGAAAAAATAAAAGGTGGTGGAGGGGTTTTTCAGCAACCTGCTACAACCCTTGCAGAGGTGGGAGAGTCCCCCACAATCCATCCTCTCCCGCCCTAGGGTGAGTCGCAGGGGACTCCCCACCCTCACAACCACCTCTGTGGGGCAGGTTGCGGTAAGATAGACAGAAGAATCATTTTGATAAAGGTGAAAACCACGTGGACAAATTTATCACTTTTGAAAACCCAAAGAACTTTCTAATAAGTGATAAACAACAGGGATAAATTTGTGTTTAACCCTAATAGATATACATAATCATCTTAACTAAGTGTAAGATACCTTCTGCTTCTGCAACATCAGCTATGAGCTTAAATAATTCTAATCCTTTGGTAAAACTCTTCACTTTCCATGATCGATTCAACTTAAATATGCCACCTTCATTCACCAAATTCCATCCAGCCACCTAAATAATTTAGAGAGCTTTAAGTACATGACTTTATATCAACAAGGTGAAAGATAACAGATCTTTAAATGTCAACCTGTGGAATTAGCTTTTTTTTTTTTTTTTGATAAGTAAAAGAAGAAAATGACCTGTGGAATTAGTTCATTTGCTGCTTGTTCGGTCATGGGTTGCATATCCTTTGAGTTGCATGGCACACACTTCTTAGATGACAAATCTAACATGGCAAGAAAAAGTCTCACATGAAAACCCATTTCCAATTCCATCTAATAAAATGAGAGGCATTGAGAGCCAATGGTGGCAAGAAACTAGATAAGACACT
The DNA here is from genome assembly GCF_965113065.1 of Corylus avellana. NCBI lineage: Eukaryota > Viridiplantae > Streptophyta > Magnoliopsida > Fagales > Betulaceae > Corylus > Corylus avellana. The sequence continues at coordinate 21,175,500 of NC_142490.1, read as the reverse complement.
ATTTTTAAGTTCAAAATAGATAACATGCAGCAGCCTCTCCTGATGAATAACAATAATATTGATGTTTATGGCAAAAAAAAACCTTAATTCGAAAGGGAGAGCATCAGAATATGGGCAATGTTCAAGAATGATACAAAGAAAGGACAAATTATAATAATAAGAAGGTAAGAAATAATGAATTTATTAATACAGACCCAAAACAAATACTTCATGTATTAAAATTATTGTCAAAAACATAAGATTATATTTGAAGGTGGAACATGTAATCCAAATCATCTGCCCCTAAGTTATCTAGGAAATCCAACCATCATTTATGAGTCTCCGCCACTTCTTTTCCCAGAAAACATGACATATCTAGAGAGAGAGATAGAGGGACAGAAAACAAGAGAGAAAGATACAGAAAGACTCTTGACTAATAGCTTGTTGAAAGTTCTATTAATTCTCATCTCTCTTTCTTTTGTGTTAGAAGCGTGAGTTAAAAGTAATATCTACTTCAACTATCTTACCAATTAACAATAATTAAACATAAGATTTGAGCAAAGCCATGATTGTGATTAACTAGCAAATTCAGAACAAATGCTGAGCAGAGAGGATCCTGGCTTAAATTTTGGCTTCAGCATTGCCGACCTGTCAAAACATATCTTAGCACTTCTAAATTAATTGATGCAGATACACATTCAAAGTATATAGAGTTGACCGCCAGAAATCCAATCAAATATTAGATTTTAAATTGCATCAGACAAATTAAAATTATTATAATGTGAATTTAATAATCGACAAAAGGAGAAAAATTGCCTCTTTGCATATAACAGGTTTTAATCATAGAAGCAACACAGGCGTACAACTAAATGCAGGGATAAATCAAACGTATTTTTTAAAACAACAGTAAAAAGGTGCTTAAAGACATCCTGAATCAACACTATCTCAGGGGTATAAAACAGGACAATAGGATATAAAGTCTTTTTATAATAAATAAAGCTTTAAGAAAATTTGGAGATCTTTTTAATATTAGATAAAAATGGAGAGGTAAGGAAGTGAAGAAACTATCATCTCACAGGCTTTGATCATGGGAGAAACATATATAAAATCTATTCTAATTGCAGTCCTCCATATTAATGGCAATGCAAGTAAAATGATCTCTCCAAGCATTTAGGGAATATTTATATGATACCCAAAGCAGATTCGATCTCTGTGAATAGACCAATATGGGATACTGACCTCAAAAAATGGTGTTTTGGGACTATTTTTTAACAAATAACCAGGATGTTGTGGTGTGAAAATTTTGAAGACTGGTATATAGAAATCAGAAGAGAAATCAAATTATGAGATGGTTAAATTTCTACACACACCTTGGCCAGTGCAAAAGGCTCTAAATCCACAAAGTGAGTTCCTATTCCATGACACTCCCACATGGTCCTGAAGTATCTCAGTGACTCGTACACTGGGACTGTAAGTAAGTACAAACTTCATCTTCACAAAATAAAATTAAAAAAGCAGAAACAAAAGTAGCATTGCACAACACTAAAAAGTTCAGTGTCATTGCAAAGCATATGGTGAGAAAGTCCAAAACCATATAGGTGTAACAATATTAAAGATAACTAGAGAATCTTCTTCATGAAGATCATTTTACTATCTAATGAAAATCCATGTCCAATTCATATGATGACTGAGAGCTCCACAATGTGCACAAACTGAAACATAAACAAAAAAGTTTCTACCTTCTAAGTTTCTTCAAATTTGGTCAGAAGAATTTGAAAATTGACCCTTCCATCACCTAATTTGAAATCCTATATAGAGGATCTGATTACAACTCATTAGCTTCTTTAGCATGCATTATTGCAGAACATGCTCTTGGGAAATTCCAAAACCAAACTAAATGTCCAAAAATAGCCAACTTGTTTTCTACAACCTACCATTAAAAACGAAGTCTTGTTCCCCCACAAATTTAACAAAATCCATCCCACTGAATGAGCTCGTATTACAGACAGTGGACCCAACATCACCTATGGCATTGACAGCTATAAGATCTCACTTTTATTTATAAACCTTAATATCGAATCTCAAATGTGAAATAAAAAAAATCTTCAAAATATGAAGTAACACATATACACAAACATGTAATACGCCACAAGCATGAGTAGCTCAAACCCATCAAACCGTTTTTAGTAATTAAAATTAAATATAACAAACAAACAAACAAACAAACACATACGAAACTAGAAAAGCAATCATGCTTTATTTATTTATAGAACTCTGATTCACTGGGATTCAAATTCTACTTTCTTTTAAGAAGAGCCCATTTATTGGATAACCCGCATGCATAGCTCAAACCCATAAAACCCATATTTTTGTAGTAATTAAAATGATAATACAACAAACAAACAAAAACACATACATATCCAGAATTGCACTTACACCCAGATAACGAAACTAAAATCCAACAAATGGGTTCTTCTCAAAAAGAAGCAGAATTTGAATCCCAACGAATCAGAGTTCAAAGAATAAACAAAGAGCATGGGATTTACAGGGAAGTACCGTCCATGAGTCCCAAGTAGAGTACCCGACAACGACACCGATGGCACCTGCAAGCATCACATGCAAATTCTTTAGCTCAGGCTCTTTAAAAGAAATGTATGTCAAGCTTTGCAAGTAGAGAGACAGAGAGTTCCAGACCTTAGGCTTACAGAGAGAAAGAAGAGGGGGCCGTAGCATCCGAATCATGGATTTTCTCAAACTTATTTTGTTCCTCTAAATGACTGTATTTACAGTCGACGGTCGGTACAACTCTCCTCTATTTCTCTAAGGTATTCTAGATTTTAATTTGGGTTAAATACTAAATATTCTTAGAGTTTAGTTGCTTTATTTTGTTTTTTTTCGTAGAGTTTAATTTTTATTATAAGAGGTCCTTGTGATTTTAATAATAGACCAAATTAGTTATTCTGTTAGTTGACCTTTAATTGACTTAACAAAACTCTACGTCGACTAATCAAATGTTGACACGTAGCACATATTTAATTTTTTTTTTAAATTAAAAAAAAAATGTATTTTTTTTTAAAAAAAATTGGAGGTGGCTCAGTACTCATTGGAGGTGGTTTCGGCCACCCCAGGCTCCATGGTTAGTGCCCAAGGGGGTGGCTGAAACCACCCCTAGTAGGTACTGAGCCACTCACAATTTTTTTTTTGTTTTTTTTTTTAAATAAAAAAAAAAGTAGGTATCATGTGCCAATATTTGATTGGTCCACGTAGAATTTCGTTAAGTCAACTAACGGTCAACTGACAGAAAGATTAATTTAGTCTATTATTAAAACCACGGAAACCTCTTGTGATAAAAATCAAACCCTAAAAAAAAAAAAAAAATGTAATTAAACCTCATGGGGTATTTAGTATTTAACCCTTTTAATTTTTATTTTTTTTCATTCTTTCTTTATCGTTGGAGAAAGTATCCAAAATCCCTTCTTTTTTTTTTTTTTTTACGAAGTTTGCCTTTTAGATTTGAATTTTTAATTTGACCAATTCAATATAGAGCTTGTAAAGATTTTACATTTAAAAACTTCGAGTCGTATCTTAAAATAAATAACATGAGTCATACTCTTTTCATTAAAAAAAATAATAATAAAGAAACTTGAATTTTTTTTTAAAAATAAATAAATCAGAAGGAAGGGTAAGAGACCCGCAATTAAGGGTGATCACGAGACACCTCTTAAAACCACCCATCTTTTGGGGTAAATAATTCAGCACTAGAGCAAGCTCCTCTCAACTGGCAGTCACTCTAAGGAGACAACTAACTATGGTTATTCTATCTGGTCGTGACCATGATAGCATATGTTTGTTAGGAACCGCTGAAGATGGGCCTAAATGATGAGAACCACGTGCACTCTCTCAAGACCAATTGAACCATAGTCTAATCTACCCAGCTCACCAGAGGTCCATAATATAAGTGGCTCTCAAGGCAGCTAATATTAATTAGACTTGTGTGAGTGATTTTTTATTGCAGAGAGTTGAACATACGCTATAATACGTATCAAACCTCATAAGAATTTTTTTGAAACTACTGAACCACCCCACTGATGATTTTATTTCTCGTTGTTGGATAGAAGAAAAGAGTTTAGTGATTAAGATGGTCCATCTGCTTATCGCCAAATCTAGATTGTGAATCAATGACATAAAGTCAGCTGAAATTTCACACTAAGCACCCTCTATGATCACATTTCAACCAAGTGTCATGCAAAAAAAGGCATGAACTATTAACCATTTGATCTCATTTTAGAATTTAGCGCCATAATATTGTTATAAATCTGTGTCTGATATTGATGCCTCTCTTCACAAGTTGTCATCGATGTCATGGATCAAAAAAGTGCTACTGTATTCAATGGTCGAAAGATTGACGTTTTTATAATGAAGAATGAAGAATTAATATTTTATTACTATTTCTTAGATAAGATATGAAATATTTTAATTAAAATGTGAAATAAATTGTAGAATTAAAGTTGTGAAGTTATAAGGTCGGTTGAGATTATGACACATATCCTTTATGTCTTGTTATGGAATACACATCTCAATTTTATATGATTTTAAGATAGCGTGTACTCTTGGAAACTAGAAAGGCTTGCTTGATCCAAGAGATTAGTCCAAGTAACTTTTGCTGAATCAATCAAACATGATGGTGATAATGTTTATAACTTCTAAAAGAAATTGCCAAATGTTTGGAGGGCTTACTTAAGCCGCTAGATGACACTTGTCGAAGCTCGAGCAAACAAGGGAAACGACAAATGACTCGTTTGTGAAAACTTTTTAGAGGTTTTTTTTTTAATGCTTTTTTGGTCGTAATATGACATAAAAATGAAAGTAGATTGTGAATATTTTGTGTTTTGAGTTAATTGTTAATGTTTTTGTTTTGTTTTTTTGGTAAAGTCTACTTAACCCCCTCAAACTACCAGTCCAATGACAATCTATCCCCTAAACTATCAATTGCGACAATTTACCCCTCAAACTATCAAAACAATGACAATATACCCTAAATTTTAACAAAATGACAAAATTGCCCTTACTAAAATAAAAACAAAATACTAAAATTTTGTTTTTTTTTTTTAAAAAAAAATTAAGGGTATTTTTGTCTTATTAAAAATTTTATAGGGGTAATTTCATCATTTTGCAAGCATTGAGCGGTACATTGTCATTTTTTTGGTAGTTTTTGGGGCAAATTGTCGCAATTAATAGTTTGGGGGGTAGATTATCATTGGGATGGTAGTTTAAGGAGATTAAGTGGACTTTACCCTTTTTTTTTTTTTTTTGGGTAAAACGCCAAAAAAGAATTTATTTTATTTTATTTTTATTTTTTTTTATAAAAAGTGGTACCAAATAAACCTTTTTGGTAAAACGCCAATTTTTATTATTTTTTTATTTTTTTATTTATTTATTTTTTTTTAAAAAAAACGTGGTACCAAATAAACCTCTTGCTTACAAATAAAGATAGAACCTTTCCTTCTTCTAGCTTCCTCGGCTAGTCGTTGTCTCGTTGAATTTTCATAAAAAAGAAATGTTAGATATTGCATTTTTATTTTACAAGCAATTCAAAATATCAGTGTGACAGTCTTAACTAATTGCTGATTCTTTTTTTTTTTTTTTTAATAATGACTAATCTAACGACTAGTTAATATTATTACATTAGCATTGTGAAATACTTTAGCATTGTAAAATACTTATAAGATAAAAATGAAGTTTTTAGCGTTATACTTTCATATAATGCAAAATTAATACAAATTCAATATAAATTTAAGGCCGGCCAAACCCATAAAGCGATTTGCTTAGAAAAAGAACCCATATGTCACTTCAAAATTAAATATTTAGTTGGTGTGCTTTAACTATATGTTATTTGCTAATATATATATATATATATATATATATATATATTAATTATTAATTTTATCAAAGGCCTTATTATCTAAAGACCCTTTATATCTTTAAAATAACTCTATGATATATTTTTTAAATCATATTTCATTGTCTAAATTAAATGATTGGAGTTGATGATTTCAATGTTTTTCATCTTAAAGAATGTTGGGTTTTTTTAAGAGAGAATATTTCAGAATTTACTTACCTTTTATTTATTTTTTCTTTTTAATTTTGTCTTTTAGACTCAAGTTTTCAAAAAATTTAAAATTTTGTTTATTTTTTTCTTATATAAAAACACAAAAATAACATGAAAAATACTATTTTTTTTTTATTGAAAATTTTAAAAGAATAATAATAATAATAATAAAAACAAAGTTACAATGTATAACAAGTGGAAATCATGTAAGATGTGCGATAAATAAATAAATATATAAATATCCACTGGCCCTTGAAGCCTGTAGGATCGGACGCTTCTCGGGCCCGAGTCCGAAAACTTTCTCGGAAAATTTCGCCAAACAACATGGTATTTCTTTCTGCTCTCTTTCTCTCTCTAAGCAAGAATTTGTTTCACATTCTCTTTTAGGAGCTTCATTTTCTTTCTCGCATAATTGATCCAACTTATATGTGCGTTTCATAGAGGCTTTAGGAGAGTTTTAGGATTTAATTTGGACTCGGATCTATCTCTATCACTTGAACTGCAGCCAAGAATTTTGCTGGTTAGGGTTTGTCTGTGGTGTCTGAGATCGTAGATCTGAGATGTCTAAACAAAAGGTGCTGGATCGTCCATATTTTTTTGACTGTTTGTCTCATATACATGTTTCTTAGAACTAGATCTTGCTTTTCCCCGAAAACAGAAATACACACAGTTTGAATCGAAATGTGTTTCTTTTAATTCTTGATCCCAACCTAAAACTGGATAAAAATAGAAAATTAGTTAAAATTTTTAATGGAAAGTATTCATACTCCTGAAGAAGTCTGTGCTTCTCGAATTAGTATTATAGAGAATAAATTCGTTTGATTTTACAATCTTGTTCTGATTTTTGATTGTTTTAATTTGGTAATTAATGCGTTTGTTAGGTATAAGCATGTTGTAGGGTCTCATATGTAGTAAGATCCGGTTGGTATGTTTAACACTTGTGCTTGCTCAAATAAATTTCGTTTTGATGATCTGAAAATGTGATTAAATGTCCTCCATTTACTTGTCCTCTCTGGATAGCAATATATGTAATGTTTGAAACTCATATAGGGTTTGAAGCTTCAGGCAAAAAGAGGCTACATTTGATCAAACCTGAGATTACTATATCACAGTGTACTTCCTATCCATAAATCTATATGAGGTGTATTTAAGCCCCTCACTGTCCCCATGTTTCGGTACGTGGTGTACCATGTTACCATCTACTGTACCCCTTCTTTTTGGACAACTTAGGCCTGCAAGAAGAAATGATTGACCAATAACCTCCCACAAATGTCTCAAAGTCAGCAAAACAGTCTTTTAAAGATTAAACATTTGAATGAGCTGTGCTGCTAAACATGGAGCTCCAAAGGACATTTGTAGGACTATAGTGTTGATACTTTTCTGCAGGGTTATTATCTGTGGTCATGATGACACTTTAAAGATTCAGGTTTTTGGCAACCTGTAATCCTGTATCACATGTTTGTAGGAGTCATGCCCTTCGATAAAAAACATCCTCCTTTTGGATTCTGAAGGGAAACGTGTGGCTGTCAAGTATTACTCAGATGACTGGCCTACAAATAGTGCAAAGGAAACATTTGAGAAAGCTGTATTTACCAAGACTCAAAAGACAAATGCACGGACAGAAGGTAACCTGTTTCCTTAATTGTTATAAAGTCCTTAAATTAGTTATATCAAATAAATAAAATGAATCGATGAATGCCTTTCTTCCTGGATTTTTTATTGGTGTCAAATGTCTAATCTTTCTAGTCTATATGGATTTTGTTTGATTTGATCTCCCAAGCGCCCTGGTTTGTGATTGAGAACTGTTTATGTATTGATCTCTAGAATATGACCTTCTATTCTGTTCTTTCTCTTTATGGTTGACGAATGCAACTATGTTTTTATGTGTCTTGAGTGCTTTGTTTTGATTCTTGTAGTGTACAATATTAACACCATCCTACTCTATCTACAGCGGAAGTAGCAATGTTTGAGAGCAACATCGTTGTTTACAAGTTTGTTCAAGACCTTCACTTTTTTGTTACTGGCGGTGAAGATGAAAACGAGCTCATTTTAGCCACTGTTCTTCAGGGATTTTTCGATGCTGTTGGCCTTCTTCTTAGGTTTCCCATAATTGCTGTTCTTGTTTACGCTCTTTTTGTAATTTAAGTTGTCATTATTCATTTATTAACTCCTTTATCTACCTTTTTTTTTTTTTTTTTTTCTTGGCATTGTAGAGGTAATGTGGAGAAGAGAGAGGCACTGGAGAACTTGGATCTCATTCTATTATGCCTCGATGAAATTGTTGACGGCGGGTATGCAATATGTATTTTGGTGTACTTCCTTCTTCCTTTCATTTTCAACCTTTTTTTAGCTCTATTTAGTGATATTGTAACTTCCATAGCAGCCTCTTTTATTTGTCTGGGGTAGCTAAAACTAAAAATCTTGAAAAATTAGATCCTAAAAATCCTCGAGTGTATTATTATTCTGAGGCATGGCACATTACAAGCCCATCAATATTTCTAAAGCCTTAGTTGGAAATTGCTGTTCTGAAATTGTTTTCCTGAGGATTTTGTGTTGGTAGTATCTGTTTGGCTGGGAATTAGTACGATTGACTATGGCTAGTTTTAGTGGGTGCTCTAGTACAACCTTTAGAAGCCAGAGTGCCATCTGGTAGATTGACCTACAATCTTATTGTTAAAGAAACTTTTATAGCTTGGAATTATTATCTTGGACATTCCTAAACTCCCCAAGTTTTGTACATCTAACTAATGAGGTTACTTATCAAAAAAAATTAATGAGGTAACTGTTCTTAAGTGAGTTCCAAATTTTTGATCTTGGCACATTCATTAAAAGAAATTATGTATGGAGGTATTTTTCTGATTAGCTATTCACAAGTGATTGTAAGTTTTTTGAATTTTGTCGAAGTTTACCGTCAACTCCTCAATCCCCAAAATCCTCCCAGCACTAATAATTCAGGATTATTAGTGGCCTTTGACGTCTCATTGGTACCTAAATTATGCTTAAGTTATTATTAGCACTTGGCTAGTTCCTCCACTCTTCACGGCTATGTGCCGTCAACTCTTAAGGGCATGTTTTCCGACCCAGATTTAACTAATTTATATCTGCTACAGTATTGTTCTTGAGACAGATGCAAATGTTATAGCGGGGAAGGTTGCAAGTAATAGTATAGATGCTGGAGCTTCTTTGTCTGAGCAGGTATCAAAATCCCGTTCTTTGCCCCCTCCCCCAATTTTCTTTCATCTTTCCCCAAACAGAAAATATGAGGAAACATTTAGTCGAACAAATGGACAACCACTGCTACCATATTTAAGTTGTATCCTTGTTTTGGTTTTTTCCACAGACAATAAGCCAAGCATTGGCCACTGCACGGGAGCATCTAACAAGATCCCTTCTTAAATGATGTGCATATGCGGGACAAAAGTAGAGGAGGAAGGAGTGAATGTCTTTTTTGTGTTTTCCATTATACTTGGCGAGCTAGTTTATAAGCATCAAATTTACCTAAAATCTTGCATCCTTAATTCAGTTGATATTCATGTCAGAATGTTCTTGCTGAATTCGAACGTTTTCTTGTAAACTTGATTGGTTTGGGCATCAATGCTAGTGGTATAGAAGAATTGCTTTTAAACTTTTTGAATATGGAGTTGCAATAGAGTTAATTAACATGTATTTTTTGAGATCAGGCATTCATTAAAGCCCTTTGGCAGCTTAAGTTGTCGTGACTGCTTTGCTTTAGAGAGAACGTTTTGCAACAAGAAGTCAATAAGCAAGCTTTTTTGTTTAAATATGCAGCAGCTTAGATAAGGTCAATGAAGAAGTTTGACAGTAAAATCAAGATAAGTGAAGGGAAACTTGCGCAATAAGCCATTGTAAACCTCTTTCCTATACGAACCTATCAAAGATTGCTCCTTTCCATCTCTAATGACAAAATGAAATTGATAGTATCTATTTCATGGTTAGGATTTAAAGTAGGTGTATTTAGTAGCGTATATAAAGTGGATACTATTCATTTTATTTTGAAATAGAGAAAATCCTTGTCCAAGATTCAGAGAAAAAGAATTTGCAGCTTGAAATGCTCCTTTTATTATTCCTGTATCTTCTCAAGTATTCCCCCCCCCCCCCCCCCCCCCACTTTTTTAAGAAAATGACCATCATCTTTATCGGGTAACGAAGAGGTATTCCTGCTATCGGTTCGGATCATGTGTTTGTTGAAAGCTATGATTGGCCATTTTTCATATGAAAAAGATTATATATTATGTTTTCATCTCACTAGGCTGATTTGAAGTGCTCATCAACTTTTATTAAAAATAATATTAAAACAAAAAAAAAAAAATCCAAAGATTAATTAACACTGCTACATTAGCCTAATAGGATGAATAGGATGAATAAATCGTGAAAAATATCCCATTTTTTTGAGTACTTTAAAAAAATGACAAAATAAGAGTGTAATATATAGCATTACTCTATTTCTAGTTTAATATACTAAATTCTGTTTAGGATCCCTATGTGAGAAACAATATCCAAATTTGGTTATAATTGGTCACAAAAACAGTTGCCTTACTCCTGCCACAATCCCCAACTGAAAATAGATGTCGATTCCGATTCCATGCAAATTTACAAGTAGTTGCAATCAGCCAAGACCAGTCACTACATTTTCTTTTTCAGCCAGAATACTAGTCACCACCAAATGGTGTAGAATATGTCCTCAACAAGCATACAACAATGTCACTGTATGAGGACATATTCTGAGTTGTCCGCCACCGTGTCGCCAGCAGTTGGGGGTAAGCTATTCCTAGAAAATTTTTTCGAACTTGGGCATGAGTCTCTGCCTCATGCTGAAACATATTGACTAACTGTTGCAGCTCCAACATCCTAACTGCAACCTGCTTCTCAGTAACAGGCTTTTTAAACCCAAGATAAAGTAGTCCAACAGCAATCAGTAGAACTCCTAAGCAAAAGAGGACAGCCGCAAATAAACCAAATGCATATGGTGTATTGTCTGCTCCAGGGATTCCATCAACATTGATCCCAAATAGCCCAGTGATTATAGAAAGAACAAGGCCGCAGCCCCCAAATACAGTGAGATTGTGGGTTACTCGCAGGCTTTTATCCTGAATTAATATTTACAAAAGATGAGAAACTTATGTCATGTTTGGCCACATTAACTATTATTACCTACAAGTTCAAAAGTTTCACAGTAGATTTTGGTTTTGTTTGCAAACCTGCAACCACGCACGGACTGTACTTTGCATCACGTCTTGAATGGTAAACAAGCGGCCACGAACAGCTTCTTGCTCCTCAATCATCTGTCTTGTAGTTTTTCTTATGCCCTCTAATAAGCTTCTTGCTGCATTTCCTCTCAAATGTTGGAGAAGCTCAAAAACGATTTCCTCTCTTGCATGAAGTGACCACTTCACTCTGATCACCTGTAAGAGAACCTGGAAAATTATAGATTGTCGCCTTTGTACCTATGAACTTCAGTGGCAGAGTGACCTTACAAGATTGTCAAACAAAAGATAAATGGTAACATTAGGTAGCCTTAGTACGCTATTAACGCTAATATGTTAAAACAATCAACAGTAGTTCCACCTGAGCGAGGAATGGAAACAAGGTTGGAGAAATATGGAGACAGCTCAAACGCTGTTCTCCCAATTTACATAATTGGCATATTGCATATAGGCAAGAAGAAATCATGAGTGAAAATAATGCAAATGACAACTAATGCAAATATTCTTGGGGTGTTAAATATGTAAGTCTTAGTTTAACATGAGTGTGAGAGACAACCCCTGCTAGTATTAGAACTCCACATCCGACTAAGCTAGTAGAGCATCTCCAAAAGATGCTCTATAAACCATTTGCTAAATATAGCTAATGTACGCCATTTTTCACCTCCAACATATGCTCTTCAGAGCATGTAAAATGCACTTTGTGATAACAGTAATTAGCAACCTCTAGCTAATTACTGTTGGCTCTGTAGCATACGAAATGAATAAAATATTGATTTCCCCCTTCCCCTGCTTGGCCTCCTCATCCAGCTCAAACGTGTCCTTACACACCGCTCAATTGTCATCCACAGTGGCTGTTGTGGGTGGTTGTCCACAGTGGCTGTTGCTGACTGTCTTCAATCAGCTAAAGGGAGAGCACTATTCAAACCATTATTTTGTGGCTCTCTTCACTCACTCTTGTCTTGAAAAAAGAGAGCACTGAGCAGAGGGACGATGTCATGTGTAAAGGGCCTTTCAGCGTGGACAAAACAGCCACTACCCATTGACTATTTCAGCTAGATCCCTCTAAATTCTGGTCCCATGATTTTTTCTAAGCTCATTGAATTCTTCTTCCAATTAGCTAGGACAATCAAATTCTTCTTTGCAGTTAGTTGGGAAGATTGCTTCTGTAACACTTGTTTTTTGTTTCAGATTTTTCTTTCCTGGTTTAATCTATGTTTATTACTGTTTTGTGGTGTCACAGGATGGACTTTATTTCTCATTATAATGTATTGCTTCAGTAGTAAAGTTTCATATTCATCCAAAAGAGCAAAAAATGCTAGTGAGTACCGGCTACCATCACAAAGAAATATATTGGGAAATAAGAGGAAAAAAAAAATCACCTTAAAAACTTCATTTAACATTATTGCCTTAATCTCTCAGCAGTTATGACCTATCAACATTCCATAAATATCATATCCCAGCTGGCATACTCATGGAATATTCTCTACAAGTGCCTCCATTCTAGCAAGGAGAAGTAACATACCTGTCTTGATAGCCTTCTGATTTCTTGGTTGAGAATTATACTAAAGAGATGCATATCTTCATGGTTTCTCCTGTTCATAGGGGAAATTATTGGTCAGAATCGTAGATATAAAATTGCAGAGAGAATTATTTTAAAAATAATGAGGTAACAAAACCTGTTCATGAACTTCAATTCAATCTCATCTGCCTCCCCAAATATGTCTTTACGAAATAGCCTATAAAACAAATAAAGCGTCAAATTTGTCCAGAAAATTGAAAATTGAAATGTTGAGAGCAATATAATAAAACACAAAATACTTATGATATTATGGATGATGAAACAGAAATAAGAGTAGCAGCTTGAAATAGAAAAACATTAGAAAAACCAACAGATTTTTCAGAATGTCTGTTATAGAGTAACCACCCAAATAATGGCACAATTTGAACTAAGATAATTAATGTTACATGCATCTACCCCACACGCTCCAATAATACTTATTTGTGTGTGTGTGTTAGAGAGAGAGAGAGAGAGAGAGAGAGAGAGATTTTTTGTATTTGTATGATTTTGGGAAACATCATTGCATAAATTTTATAAAAAGATTACTTCTACTATTATTTTATTTAGTGCTTTTGGAACTCTGAACATGTTAACTGCTATTTCATCATCCTTGAAAGACAAGTCAAAGATATCCTACATGAGAATGGAAAGAAGATATACATGATGCACTAACCCAAGTGGTCACTAAATATGTGACTGGTCAATGGTCAAGAGACAGATGGCATCGATTTTCTTTAGTGGGAGACATTGCCCTAATTTTTTTTTTTCATTTGTAGACCACGGTAGGGTTCTCTTTGGCATGTAATAAGAAAAAAGAATAATGGCCTCATTGAGAAGTAAGTAATGATGACAGATGAAAACCTGCAGCCATTAATCTCCGTTATGGTGTTCTGAGTTGTATCTTAACCATATCCGTCCCAAGCCAAGGAAAAGACAAAACTCTTGTAAAGTAGTTGATCAGCAAGAACCAGTAGATCGGCAGTGAGACCCATGGTAAAATCATAATAAACAATTGGCCTCATATTAAGGAGCATTGAAGTACGTATTGGTATGGCAATGATAAAAAAGATTAAACATATTTTATCAGCAGATAGCAACCCTAGATTAATACTTGTTAACAATAGTTAAAAAATGTCAATTACTTTTGTCACAGATCACTGTTGGCATGTACGATACATGTGACAGTGTAAAGAAAAGGCCAAAAAAAAAAAAAAATGGAGACATTTAACAAAACTCACAAGATATTGAAGCATTTCAAAATTACATACACGAGTCTACATCAATGTTTATGTGTCATTCAGAAGTATGCAGGCTTCTAAAGCTTTCATATATATAAAGAACGTCCATGCATTCATTACCTATCATCCCATCGAGTAAGGCGGCTAACTAGATGTGCTATGACTTCATGCACTGTTCTTGGTGCAATATAACCTCCAGTAGAAAGAAGCTCCTATCCAAAAGCAGAGCACCAAATCTATGAGATAGTAATGAAGTAAATAGTAAAGTTATCAGTATTTTCAATCAGGGACAGATTACGAAACTTTTATGGGAAGGCCCAAAAAGAACAAATCTGTGAAGTTGTTATGTAGATAATTTTTAGAACACTTGGGGGAGCTTTTGACAAAGTAGTATACTAGTTAGTGATAAAATATTAACTTTGTGACCCCCACCATAAATATGTCCCTGTTTTTGTCTCATAAGCCTTTGGACCATTCAAAAGATCTTTCTTTCAAGCATGAACAACCTGAACTTCTGCGATGCCCAACACGTTTGTTCTGGAAACTTGTCCTTTTACATGCAATGCAGTTATTAGGAAGTTTTGTGCTTGCCAGGACCGAAGTACAATGGGGATATCGTCTTCATCAACAAAAGGATCACCAACTGATTGTCCCAAGAGCTCAAATAACAGCCCTCCAGCAACCCTAACTGGGACCTGAATAATAGTATAAAGCGTGATAAAGAATTCAACACAATCAGTCCATAAAAAAATTGAAGGACCAAATTTATTGACTTTTGAACACTTTTCAAGAAGAGCAATGACAGCAAACTATTATCTTCCAGTTATTCATCTCATTCTAACTATGAAATACAAAGTAAACAATTAATAACTAGCTCAATGTACAGTACATAGCTATAGTTAAAACCATTAACTTAAAGGGTGAATATATAAACGAAATACCATCAAGATTGACCATCAGTGATTGACTCTGGTGAGAATATTACCCCCCCCCCCAAAAAAAAATAAAAAAATCTTTACACGTATTCCTGTAAAGTCTTTTTAAAGCAATTTAAACAAAGTGCAGTTTTTGAAAGCCAGGTCAACTATCCTTACATGTGGTCTTGTGCAAGAGGTGGCAGGCAGTATCAAGAACTTCCAAACTTAAATACTGTAATTTGTATTCCCTCCATCTTTCCTTCTCATTATACCCATATCACATTTCATATTGATGATTCTAGTGACTATAGACAACACTGAATTTAACTCAAGAGAACTTTAAAAATCCTGACTTCCTAGGTTCAGAAACTTGAATAGTTATTTAACCTTAGCTTTAATATTCTAATAGTTATTAATAGCTCATCATGTCATTATAAGAAGAATTACACATTTGATTATTGGAAGTTTATGTTCAGATCTATCAAATGCCATGGGTAGAAGTGTCATCGTTTCAAGAAACAACGGCTATTTACATTTTAGAAATAGGTGGTTTCCATTAAAAAGATAATGTGAAATCTATAATAAATTGTGGATCTAGAACCTATAGAGCTGTTACTCTAAGAGTGTAATAATTTTATGATTTCTTAATTTCTATATATTCTTTCTTGACTTATCTTATTTTCATTTTTACTCATAGTTTGTATTATAAAAATTGTAATTTAGATCATCTTTCACTTCTTTTAGGAAATACACGGTGGACAAATTAAAAAGGAATATTATACTGCATAGGAAGAAGTTTAACTACTAAGAGAGGAGATGGGGGATGAAAAACTGATGTAAAAAGTACAGACTTATCAAAGCGGATAAGCTCTTTTTCAAACACCTCCTCCTCCCATGTACAAATTGGGTGGAGGGTGGAGTTTTGGGTTCCAGACCCACCACTTATATGAAATCCGTAAAACTGTCAGTTTTGTTGCTTTACAGAAGTAGGACTCTGTAAGTTTGATTGACAAGACATGTCCAATCATACACAATTTTATCCAAGGTTTATTCATGCAGTCACATATTAGAACTTTTATCTAAAACATAAAGAATCTTTCTCTTTTTTTGAAGTGAAACAATAAAGAATCTTAGAATGCAAAGTATAACAAAAAATTATCCAAACCCCTGGTTCAGTCCAAAACGCAAAATTCATATTCTCTTCCCCTCAGAGAAGTATAACCAACTGTGTAGCTATTAACAGTTCAGTACTCTTTATTTGCGTCAGACGCCCGATACTGATCATGGCTTCAGGTCAAGATGATCATGTGGTACATGCTATGCTACTCTAAAGGCAAGTCATGTGATACACAAAACTAAATAACCAATAAAATTGGCAATTTCAGATATACTTAAAAAAGAAATCTACCTCATATAGAAGGTGTTTCATCTTCTCACTAATCAGGCGACTTTCATCTCTTAAAGCTAAACTTACAGCTGGATGTAAGAACTCGGCCTTGCTGAGCCATGCCTGCACAGAGGGGTTATTTGCAAGGACATGGCACCACCATATGGGCCCTGCCGGGCGCTCCCAGTATGGAGCTGCTAAATCTGCAACAGTCAGATCAGATTCATCATCCACGGACTCAAACTGCTGCAAGAGCAAGTCTGTGTCCACTTGCACAGTTTTCACAAGTTCTGAAATTCTAGTCCAGCCAATTGGTACCCAGTGACTACAATCAAGTCTATCTACACCATGCAATTGACTTGATTGATGGATTTGGCTATATTTGTAGTTATCAAAAGAAGTCTCACTGCTCCTGGGATCATTTAGTTTATTCTTATCTAGCCTTGGGGACGAAACCTCAGCTTGTCCATGTTCAGGCACGCGAATCATTGAATATTCACCATCTATATGCTGTGTGGCTGGGATCTTTGAACCAGATCCTGAACTAATTGGTTTTTTTCGGCCACGAATGAATTCGAAAGCACAAATAAGTCCATCTGTCCAAAGATCATTTCGCGGCAGGTCTTCTTTATTAGAATAATTTTTATGGCTATCTGGCTTCTTCATGTTATTGCCTCAGGGACTAAAGGGGGTTTCACCAATGTCACTCACACAAGAAGAACCTCACAGGTGTCTATTTCCTGAAACAACTCCACTGACGCCAGCTTTTCAAGAAGCCCATATTGACATGCTGAGATAGTTGAATTTGGTAAACTGCAAGAGGACCATCCCAAGTCAATACTGCAAAGCTCATGGGGGAAACAAAATTCAAAACAATAAAACACATTTCACCATTGTAACAAAAGCCACAACTCCATATCTCTTTAAGAACTGCTTATTGTCACAGCCACCATCTAATTCACATTAACAATTTACAAGAAGTTTGCAGACGATTTGTTGATCTTTTCATAAGCAAGCTTGAAGTCTGTAAATGTGATTAAACAAGTGCTAAAGGAGTTTGCATATCTGTCGGGCCTCAAAGCCAATCCGGAAAAAATCACTTTCTTCTGCTCTGGGGTTTCAATACAGATTGACAAACCTATAAACTAACACAGATGAAGCAACAGTTGTTTGTTGTGTAACCATAAAAAATTGTCTTACAACTGGTGCCAGATTGTTGAAATTGGGGATACAAGGGTGAAGTGCAATGTGTGTTTTGCAGAAATGATATAGAAAGTAGGGAACAATCTCTTTTTTTTAAGTGTGGTTATAGTGCGAGAATTTTGAAGGAGAGGATGAGAAGGAAGATGTAATCTGCTTGATCCACCTTTAGATTGGGATGATGTTGTAACTCTGGGGATGCAGGAATGGAAGAAAAAGACCCTGAGGGATAATATATGTAGACTGATTTTTAGTGCATCAATCTATAACATAACATTTGGAGAAATTGGAATGAGACTAAACATGGAAGCCAACCAAAAACAGAGGAGCAGCTGAGTTTTCTGCAGTTTTGCCGTGGTATGATTCTGCAGAAACTGTAGATAGGTAGTCTGTATGGAAATAGCTAGATGTTTGGTTTGTTTTGATACTGGTTTGTAGTATCAATGTGCTTCATCTGAGTTGCTGAAGATCTTGTATCATGAGTTGGTTCTTAATAGAAATCTTATTCATAATATATATATTAAAAAAAAAATACAAGAATGACTAGAAATCGTAGAGGGAAACAGAGAATTGAAGCAAACTGGTCTATAATTTTCAACCATTCCAAAAAGTTTTCAAAATTATCTTCGTCTGGTTTATCACAATTAATCGGATCACAAATTTAGCCACCAACCATCATAAGAAATCCCATTCTAAAATGAAAAGTTCAAGAAATGTAAGAGCCTAAGCAAGCATGCATTGGCAAAACAGCAACTGAAATGCAAACAATTAAAGCTGCAAGCCAATGATTAAAAGCTCAATAATCAACATGGAGTAACAAAAAAGATAAAGGCGTAACCAGCTTTGGAATCTAACCATTACTGCAATGAGAAGTGACGAACAACGAAATTACCAGGAAGTGAAGATGCTGGAGAAAGCGAGTGTATTTCAAGAGAGAAAGAGAGAGAGAGAGAGAGAGAGCGTGGGTATCAAGCTGGGAAGGAGTCCGACCTGGAAAGGTTACTAACATGCGCCGAGGTTGTAGCACAAGTGTGCCGAATGCTAACATGCGCCACTGCAGGGCAGAAAGAGAGAGAGCAGTTATGTGCGCAAATCCAGTCGCGTAGAGGTTGCTGCCGGGCTTTAGTAGTGCTTAGTTCAGTGACCTTTTTTGCTGTTAATGATTGCGATGACAAATAATTTAGCGCTTGGAAAAAAAAAAACCCGCCAAACCCGATCCGATACGCATTTTTTTTACCGACCCGGTAATATAATAAACAAAAAAACAGAAAAAAGAAAAAGAAAAATAAAGAAACAGATAATAACTTCAATAGTTGTAAACTCGGTATTTTGTGTCCTCGAATATGAAAGAGACACCTAAGCTTGAAAAACAAAATAATAATATAACTATTTATACTAAATAATTTTTCTTCTCCTAAAAAATTACACCATAGACAAAATGTCCATTTACAAAACTAATGATAAAACCACCATTGCTATAGTTCTGGTTGATTTTAAACTTTAGAGCTTGTTTGAAATTGCGTTTGAGAAATAGAATTTTTAAGTAAAAAAACGTGCTTTTGCCAAAAAGTGTGTTTTGGCAATTTTTAAGTTTTTTTAAACTTTTAAAAGCGTTTTTAATTTTAATTTTTATTTTTATCAAACTTGTATTTTTTTTAAACGAACTTTTTGAATGTTAAACACACTTTTAAACCTCTCAAATGCAAACGCAAATAAACCCTTATTTGGTTTTGAAGACTCTGGTATAAGACACTCAGATTTCCATAGAAAAAAAGGGACAACTAAATTTGCGGGATCTCCTTTGAACTCTTTATATTTTGTTTGTTTTTTTTTAAATTATATATATATATTTTACAAACTCTTTAGATAATATTAAATATAACTCTTGTTTAGACATCCTCTCCAAATATAAAGATTCCAAAAAGTAAAACTAATCTTTTTAAAATTGACTCAAGAAATCAGAATATATTTACAAAAGAAAGACTATTTATTTTTATAATGGATGGGCCCAAAACAATTTCTAACAGAATTCCCTTACCTTTATACATTTTCAGTTTAACTAAGCCCAACTCAAAGCCCGCGTAACTAAACTTCCCACGTCACTCCAACTGCATTAGCCACAACTTGACACGTTTTACCTCAATAAAGACGTCCTCCTCCTACCCTTCTAAAGCGTATTTGGAAGAGAAAGCACAATCCGTGGCACAGCACATACAACAATCCCCTCCGTCTATCCCATCTTGTGATTAACGGCTCACATTCTCTTCCCCCACTTTACACGGATTGAGCTTCTTAGCCCAAATCCAACGGTCCCAATTAACTCCCGCCCTTACTTCAAACCCTACTCTATAAATATCGGTCCAAACCTCCCATCAAATCAAAACACATTTTTCTCGTTTGGGTTTTATTCCTTGGGCCTCTATAGATCGAATCCTTGAATCCTGATAACAATAATTTATATCTTGCGACAGGATTTAGGATTTGATCTATAAGGCCTAAGAAATAGACAAGAACACAAGAAAAAAGGAACACAAAATCGATTGTTTGTTAAAAATAATGGGAAAATGTCTGGGGAGTTGATGGCTATTACAAAAGGTACCGAGATCCTCTCTATCAGAGAAGGTAAAAAAAAGTACTTCATTCTTTGATTTTTACTACATATTTTCTACCATTTTGACCATTTATGTGTGGTTTCCAGGCTTCCAGCCAATGAATGCTATTGTGATCTGCAATTTCAAAGGCAAAGAACCGCCATTTGGGTTATAAGATGAGTTTGAGAGCATGAGCATGGTTATATATGATGGCCATTCATCTCATTTAAGGGTTTAAAATAAATTACATGGTTAAAACTCACTCTCCTCCCAAAACCCACTCTTGTTTTTAGGATACCAAGAAATTTTCTCTCAAAACCTACTTTTTCCTCACGTCTGGAAAAAAAAATCCCAGATTTACCCTTCTTCCTCACATCTGGAAAAAAAAATCCCACAGCTTTCGACTTTTAGTGAAGCCACGTTTTTAGAATTTAAAATGGAAGGTGCTAAACCTAAAGCCAGGTATGTTTACAGAAAACCTAAAAAATAAAGGAGACTACTTGAGCAGCTGGAGCCGCTGCTGGACTCGCGTGGCCTTTTCGCCGCTTTTGGTGGACTCTCGCTCGTCAGTTCTTAGCCGCCGGTTCGTCTTTGTCTGCGTTTGAGGCGGAGTCATATTCAAACTCAAAACCCAATGCCAAACGCCAATATCAAATATCCTTTCAGGCTGGATTCTCTGATTTGGGTTATTGTGTGCCTTTTTGGATTATAAGTTTTGTGAGTCTTGTTGTATTGAGTCTTACCTCAGTAAAAGTTGAAAGCTCGGATTTTTTTTTTCAGATGTGAGGAAGAAGAGGAGTAAAGCTGGGGTTTTTTTTTGTTTTTTTGCAGACGTGAGGAAGAAGTGGGTTTTGGGAGGGAATTTTTTGGTATCCTAAAAATAAGTGGGGTTTGGGGATCCCAACTATTTTTCCTAGGAAATAAAATTATTTTTTAATTCTTTATAAAAAAACATTTTATAATAGATATCTTTATTATTTTTTTTTATATGAATTAAATATTATTATTTTTTTATTATTGTAACCCATGAAAGAAAAGAGACAATTGTTAAGACGTGAAGGAGAGAGAAGAGTGATTGATTTATTTATAATTTAATAAAGCGAGTATTTATTATATTTTTTAATGCATTGAGAAATATTATAAATGTTTTTTGGTATAGGTTAAATATTGAGATTTTGTCGAAGGTGTGGTTTTGAGGGTTTTTTTTTTTTTTGGTTTTTTTAACTTTTTCTAGATATAGGGAAGAAAATGACATATAGGACATTTCTTGTTAGTGCTTTAAGAGCATTCTCAATAGAGGAGTTATATTTTTATGTAAAATGGCTTCTTAAAATTCACTTTTATCTAATTTAGGTAAACCATTTTTATATGTTTTTACGTCTGATTAGCTATATTTCTATTTATTATATTAAGATATTATTAAAAGCAATAAAAGTTTTGAGAAAAAGAGAACATGTGAAAGGAAAAATGAGAAAAGTTTTAGGAAAAAAGAGAACATGTGAGAAGAAAAATGGGAAAAGTTTTGGGAAAAATAGAATATGCAGATAAAAAGTAAGAAAAGATTTGGGAGAAAGAGAAAATAGGTGAGAGAAACAATGAAAAATAAAATAGTTTCTTTAAAAAGTGCTGCTACATTTAGTTTTTTTTTTTTAGCTATTCCAATCAAATGTCTATTTTACATTTTCTATTGGCTAATCAAATGTATGATGTTTTTTAAACATTTGAAGAACCATTTTAGATAAAAGTAACATTTAGTTCTTCTATTGGGAATGCTCTAAGTTGTTATGCAAAATGACTATGCTATTTTGCGAAAGAGTCTAAGTCTCTTATTTAATAAATTATTAAAATACTTCTACTACTTATGCCATTGGTTTTGCAAGATGGAAACACATCCGCATGCAAATCAAATATACATAGAGAGATTATTCACAACCGTGTTTATCACAACTTAGATGTTTATATAAAATCAAAAAACCTAAATCAACAAAGATCAAAATCAAAACATCATATGGTTAAACCCCTCCACCAAAACATCATGATCAAAAAATCACATTTGGCTTATCGGGAGAGGGAGATAGAGAATGGAATACCTGTTAATGGTAGGCACTTTGGCTCCCGCGAAGCCTCTTGCAAGTCTAGCCTAAGCTCTTTCTGTTTCTCTGACTCTTGGTTTCTCTATGCAGCTGAGTTTCCATCTTTCAAAACTAACGGCGTGAGTAGAACTTGGACTCTTTCCAAAACGGCACAGTTTTGTCTGCAAAACTATGTTGTTTTACATAACAACATGCATGTGGTAGTTTTCACTATCGCATGTAAGCTGGATCCAGTTTTGGGAACAGATATTCTTCGGTTTAATTGAATCAAAGAATATTCAGTTAGTTATAGCGAGTGATATTTTTGTTTCTTTATTTTTAAAGAGACACAAATACATATCTACTATAACTAACTGAATCTTCTTCAGTTCATTTGAACTGTAAAAGATCATAATTGTGGATTTTGGGAGGGAAGTGGGTTTTAGTAACGTGACTTATTTTAAATCCTTAAATGAGATGGAAGGCTCAAATTAAAGGGGAATTCGAGGGGATCCCAGTCCGTTGTAACACTCCTCTCCAGCTTCCATGCTAAGTTCTTGGACACCATTTGGCAAGAGCCTATTACTATTTTTTCAAAAAAAAAATTCTTAATATTTTTATTTATTATATTATTAATCAATTTTTATTATTATTCAAATAAAAAAATTTCACTTTTCATACAAAATATTCTTACTCTTTTTTCACATCAATTAATTTTCACTATATAGTTATTATTCACAAAACAGTAATTATCCAATGTCAAACAGAGTAGGAGACCTCGTCTTCCAACATCAATGGGTATTTCGAGTGAAAGAAGGGGTTGTTGGTACCAAAGACCTGCCAAATCAAATCCCAGCCATCTCTCAATTTTTGTACTGTTGTTATTGTTACCAAATCATATCACTGAGAAAGAATCTAGCTGTTCGTTATTTCTCTTTGTCTCTCTCTAAGAAGTAAATGAGAGGCAATTTGGTCTGTTTGAAATTATATTTAAAGGGCTTAAAAATACTTTTAATACTTAAAAAGTTCGTTTAAAAAAAAAAACACTAGTTTGATAAAAAAATTAAAAGAGCTTTTAAGGGTCCAAAAAACCTAATAATAACCAAAATGCATTTTTAGCAAAAATTTAAAAATAAAGCTTTTACTTAAAAATTTTATTTTTCAAACGCAATTCCAAATAAACTTTTATCTTGATATTTAGTGGCAAGTAAGTTGGCAACACCATCGGCGGAGTTAGTGCCAATAAATCCTCAAGAGCGTGATAAGAAGCTGTTTGTATTTTTAGTATTCAATGAATTTAGACAAAAAGGCAAAAGAGGAAAAAATATAAATATAAATATAAAACCCAAAAAAAAGAGATGCTAAGTTGTTCATATGGTTGACACAATATTTGGCTAGTTTTTGCTTATTGATGTTAGATGAGCATCTTGAATCTATCAACTCCAATTGCTATTACCTTCGGTTTTCGTGTTTACTGTTTCAAAATCTTCTACCTTAAGTTTGAAGGGATGTTTGAAATTAAATTCATAATATATTGTAACGGACAAAGTTTTCTTTCAAATTGGATTTGAGGAATTTCTTTCAACCTAATCTATAAAAGTGACATATGTCCATTGAACATGTGAAAAACACATACTCTTTTAATAGCTGAGATAACGTTGGAATAAATTTTATTAAAAACTCATGTGCATCTCACATGTTATTAAAAAAATGGGTACATATCACTTTTATAAACTAAGTTGAAATTTTTTTTTTAACCTAGTTCCTTAAACTAAAAGTGAAATAATAAAATAAAGACATAATTATAGAGATTAAAGTCTAAGCTCATATTTTCCAAATTAGGATCCTTGCCATTTCATTTGAATCGGAGAATATCAAGTTATTAAAGTGGAGGGGTATTTTTGTCCTATCAAAAAGTGAAAAAGGCAAAAATACTCTCCACTAAATGAATTGAAGAGGATCCTGTTCCATATTTTCCACTTACACACTTAATAATGTTACAATACCAAAAAAACTCATATTTATAAAAGAGGAATGATAGGGACCCAACTTTTTTGCCCAACAAAAGTCCAACTTTTGCCTTATTTATTTTTAAAAAATAAAATAAAATGAAAAATGAAAAAAAAAATAAGATAGGGTTGCTTCAGACATTTTTTCCATTTTCCATTTTGGTTTTTTTAGAAAAAAAATAAAAGGTAAAAGTTGGACTTTTGTTGGGCAAAAAAGTTGGGCCTTTAGCATTTCTCTTTATAAAAAGAAAAGTTTAAAGTAAACATAATAGTCAAACCAATCAGATTTTATAGTTGGTGCAGGAGATTACAATCAAATCCATGAAATGATCAAATCATATAATATCTTCTAACTAATCTTGCCGCCCAACGAAGTTGAGTGATATGGTGGAGATCTTTGGGGTTTCTTGTTAGTGACTATATATACTATAACACTTCTGTGTACCAAAATATCGTGGCTGCAAATGTTAATTCTCTCAATAATTTGTCACAATCTACCCATTTGCCTCAAATTGTAATTATATATATATATATATATATATATATATATATATATATAAACTACATCATAATTAGAGAAACACCAAGAACACATTAGAAAAACACTTAGCAGTTCCTATATATATATATAGAAAGAGAGAGAGAGAGTGTTTATTTAACCTCCTTGATGATTCTGGAGGTTGGATTACAACAAAATGTGCTTAATTTAGGAAAAAATGATATAAAAATGCAACAAATATATAAATATAGATTTATTTTCTACCTGAAATTAATACGTGATAGTTTGTAGTATGTAAACCAAATGTACTGGAAATACCAACGACGTAATAACTGTCAACTCAACTAACCATTTCTATCGTATATACTAGAACCTTGAAAATCGGAACGCACCGTATTACTCTGCGTATAAATATATTTTACTGGAATGCAGCTGAACCCTCCAAACAAACAGAACAAAATCTGCTAAAAATTGACTCCCACCTCCTAAAATTAACGTAGAGATTGCTGCTGACGGTTACAAACGAACGGTAAAAAATTAACAGAAACTCCATAGATGGGCGTGAGCCTCCATTAAAGGCCTATACAGCTTCTCCTGGTTGAGCCGGTTGGGCTGGTGAGTTCCCATTAACAAGCAAAATTCCCCCACCCCCATCCAACACCTTCGGACAAAAAGCAAGCCAGGCTGAAGGGGCGGCTCAGTCGCTGCCCCAGCCACCAAAAGAAGAAGAATCATCTTGAGCGGTGTTTTTTTTTTTTGTTGACAAAAAGAAGGAGAAAATGGAGGGTGAGCAACGGTCGAAGAGAATGTCGTCGTCGTCATCGTCACCGTCGTTGTGCGGGTCGGACGACGAAGAGCTGCAGCAAATGCTGCTGACGCCGCCGCCATGGAAGAGCAGCAAGCGATTGTCGAAGCAGCTTTCGATGTGCGAGACGTCGCGCGACATTGCGTGGGAGAGGCGGCGCCGTCAGATTCTTCGACAGGAGCGCAAGAAGAACGGCATTAATAACGATTCCGATGACCTCACCGACGAGGACTTGCACGAGCTCAAAGGGTGCATAGAGCTTGGGTTCGGGTTCAACGAGGAAGACGGTCAGAGACTTTGCAGCACTTTGCCGGCTCTCGACCTTTATTTTGCGGTGAATCGGCAACTGTCTACGAGTCCTGTCTCGACGCCGCAGAGCCGTAACTCTACATCGTCTCTTGAGGGCCGGTCGTCATCTTTCGAGAGCCCCCGTAGTGATCCCGATTCATGGAAGATCTGCGGTCCAGGTAAAGTTTCTATATTACCGTTGACATTTTGAACTTCAATTAATATATTATTAATTATTCTTTAAGCCTACCATTCCCAAATTAAGAAAAATATGAATTTAATTATCTAATTTATATTGCTAGAGTGAACGATGTAAACAAAGTTCTGATGCCATGTTAAATTAAATGTATTGTAATGACAAGAAACATTTCCGTACGTATATAAGCATCATCAAATCACTTACGGTAATAGGAATCGATGAATTTAACAAGCCCCAATGCATAAAATATTTGATTGGAATATGAGGTGAATGAGGAAGATAAGATTTGAATTCAGGATTTTTGATTCTGATATCATTTTAATTCAACACTTATTTCAAAAGCTTAAGCGAATCGAAGCGAATGAATTTTGCTTATTTTTGTTGTTTAATGATGTTTTTTTTTTGGTGGGGTTTGCAGGGGATGATCCTCAACAAGTAAAAACAAAGTTGAGGCATTGGGCACAAGCCGTTGCTTGTTCTGTGATGCAGTCCTTTTGAAGCGTTGGATGGCTTTGTACAGACACAGAGTTCTAGAATGAGGCAGAAAGACAACAAAAATGGGGCAGACAGAAAGAGAGAAAGATGTCGCTTAAGGTTTAGTAGGGTTTTCTGTAATTGTGTTACTTGTACTACACTACTACTGTCAACCAAAAAAAAAAAACAAAAAAACAAAAAAAACAAAAAAACAAAAAAAAGAAAGAAAAAGATGGTGCAGCTTGCTTGATTTCTGGGGGGTTTTATTGGCATTGATGAGGAACTTTGGTTAGAAAATGATTATGCTCTCACCCAGTTGATCTATTTCTCCTTCTCTTCTGTTTCATTTTGAATCTAAAAGTCTCTAATTAGGGCAGAGCATACTCATGTAACCAAATTTTGTGTAAGACTTGGTAAAGTAACACCACCAGCACATTCAATTAAAGACATGTACTATTCAAATGTTCATGTAAATCATTAGATCAATTTCTTGCTTAGTACTATTTTTTTTTTTCATTTTTATTCTCTAAAAAAATTTAATAATGATTCATCTCAAATTTAATGGTAATTTTAAATGGCACATCAATTTTATAAAGACATAAAAAGACAGAGTTACAATGTAGCTTATTGTGCTTTGTTTGGGTTCCTTTTTCTATTTCTTTTTCCTAAGCTCTTAATTCTAATTAAGTTGTTCAATACAGAAAGCCTTTCCCTTGTAGGTTGAATGTTTAATGAGAGATAAACCATTATATATGTGGAAGCTACACTTTTACCTATGGGGTCCTATATATTTTTTTTAAAAAAAAATTCAAAATCAAAATCTTCACCTAGGAGAAAAAAAAAATCACATTTAAGCAGGTAAAATTTGGCACATATTTTTCGAGAAATGATTAATCCATTGAGATCATTTACATCCTTTTATAGTTCTTCTCTCATCGTTTTACTTCTCAAAATTACCATTGAATGTATAACGCCATAGATCTAATGGTGATTTAAATGGATGAGAGAAAGACCATGACATGACATGACATGAATCATTTAGGATGTTGACACCGTTTAACAATTAGTGATGACATGTTGATGAGGCAAGATTATTATTATTATTTTTGTAACAATTTGCTTCATAGAGAAAAACCAAACCAACAACAAAAACAGCCCTCACTGGATCTTTTCCCCTAGGGATGGGGATGGAAATTGGAAGGGGGGGGGGGGGGGGGGGGGGGGAAAGAAAAATGAGAGAGAAAAGGGCAAGATTATTAATTAAGTCATTATGTATGGAGATTGTCAATTTAAAAATCTTTCTTTCTTTTTTTTTTTTTTTTTCAATACTGCTTGTTTGTAATTCATTGATGTCATTATTTATTTGGTACTAATTAACCAATTTAAAATCTTTTTTTTTAACCAATTTATTTATTATTATTTTTTTTCAATGCTTGTTTGTTTGTATATTAACCAATACTTATAATATTCAAGTGAAATGGGAATGGATAACTCACATGGCACAATGTTCATCTACTTGGGGCAAGTTAAACTCAATTTTATTATGGGGTTCATCTATTTAGGGCATATTCTGGTTTGGCCTGAGAGTAAAAGTAGGACTTTTTGAGTGTCAAACACATTTTTAAGCTCATCAAATGCACATCCAAACAAACTCTAAGTATGTACTCCAAATAGGCCGAGAATGACTTTAAAGGAAAAGACAATTCCAATTACATTGCTTTGAGAGCGTCAAAGGTTATAGTGGCTCTTTTTTAGGTCTTGATTTATTGATTAATCATGTGCTGACATGTAAGATAGAATTTTAAAGTTAAGGTGTCTCAAGCCATATGGATTTGAATGTAATAGTATGTTCAAATTTAAGTTCTTTGCATAGTAATACAAGTGAGTTTATCACCAAGACATAATCAAATATGAAATGGATTCATGAATGGTGCACGTCTTGCAATATATATATATATATATATATATATTTAATTTTTTAACATAGTTGGGTGGAGAAAACTTTTATAAATTTGTTTAGCTATTTTGGCTAAAAAGGGTGAATATTTAAGCCACTGTCGATACTCTTTTAACTCAAATACTCTAAAAAGTTGATTCCGTTTAAAATATTCATACATGAGTTCAAATACTCAAAATGTTGTAAACTTTTCGCTCTTCATTTATAGCAATATTGACCAACCCAACAATGCCGTAAAAACAAGCTGGATTAGTATCATGTTTATCAATCAATAAAAACGAGATTTTAATAACAATCTAAAAAAATATTATAGAAATGTGTTGAGGATGAATATAATTTTCACACGAATATTAGGATGAATATTATAGATACGTGTACTGTAGCACTTTTTTAGGAATATATGTTTGGTTGGTTTTAGTGAAAATGATTTATGGGAAAGAGTGAAAAAAATTTGTTTTGTAATAATTTTTTTATTTGAATAATAATAATAAAAATGATTGATGTGGTATAGAAAGTAGAGATGTTGAGATTAATTTTGAGGTGAAATTTTTTTTTTTTTAGGATTGAGAGAGGGCCTGGTACAGTACCAGCCCAGGACATTTCCAAACACTGCCATCATATATGGGAATCGTCCATCAAGAAACTCAAAAGAGAAAGAGAACAATTTAGTGTAGATTGATGAGAAGGGTATTTTCGTAAACATGGGCTGGATTTGAAATGCTGAAACCGTGCGCCTGGAACCACGAGATCGTGTGAGCTGCAAAAGTAGAGTCCGTTGCCAAACACCCAAGGGCGGACTTACTTGTTGCTTTGGGGGGACGAAAGTTTTTAAAATTTCCCCCAAATATATGGTTTTTTCAAGTTTGTTCCTCTAAAATATTATATTTGTCCTCCCAAATAATATTTTTGTTTCATTTTGCTCCCCTCTTGACTCTTCCTGCAGAGAGACCTACAAAGCTCTTTTTTTGAGGTCATAGACAAGATAGCATAGCAGGCTGCACGTGCAGTGACAGCTTTTCTTAAGCTGCAGAGAGAAGTACGAAACTTTAAAAAACAAAAATTCACAAAAAATCTAACTTTGTAACTAGTTTTCAAAAATTGAAATTTTTAGATAGAAATATTCTATAAAAAAGTTACAATTTGTCAAAAATGTCTCCACATAGACCATACTCGTTGGCTTCTAACAGGATCTCTAATTTGATTTGAGATTTTGAAGCAACTTTACTTGGCTTTGAACTCTGTGTAGACTCTAGTGTCATGTCTCTTCTCTGCCCACTGCCATCAAACTCATCACCTAAATGTCTCTTCTCATATTATCATCCTCTCTTGAGTCTCCTCTACTCAGATTATAACAAATGAAAGCTATTGTTCTTTGGATTCTGCCTCTCATTTTATTGCTCATTGCTCAACAGCTAAAAAAGTTGAAGCTTTTCTCTCTCTTCTCTGCGACTCTGCCATCAAACCTACAAAGCTCCCGTAAGGAATTCGGCACTCTGTAAGGCTTTATCTATTTTATTTTATTTTTTGTTTTTTATGTGTGTATATCGTGTAGAGAACCAATAAGGTTCTTGGGAGAGTTATAGATTTCTTTCTTTTTTGTTTTTTTCCTACAAGGGCCAAGGCTATCTGACTATAGCAATTTTTATTTTTTTAAGAATGTAACCTTGTATATTTTTTCCATAAAATGACTAGAACTGTCGTTACCCACATGATTTGCTTTAGTTTTGTAAGTTGTCTTTGTGTGTGTTATGATTAATAGATATTCTAAAATGATTTTATAGGCATGTAACTTTTGTATATATTAATGACTTATGATTTACTATAAAATTAAATTTGAGACTTTTTGTTTTTATTTTACATAAATACGCACAAACGTGCATATATAGAAAAATTATATGTATCTATGTACCTTCGTCCCCCACACTAAAAGTCCTGGTTCCACCCCTGTTTCAATCTCATTTCATCTAAGGTATGATTCCCATGATTTAATCTTGTCTCATTTCTTGTTAATTGTTATGCTTGATTCTGGTTGTGTTATACACATTGTTTGTGATATATTTTGGTATGAGTTTCCATTATCCATGAGATCTTTTCACATGACTAAATATTTGTGCACACCACATGTTTGACAAAATGTCTAAATGACATTCTTGAGCCACTTACCTTGATTCATGACTTGAATTGCTCTTGTTTATTGTCATTATGGTTTAAGCTTTGATTGTGAGGGATATAAGCATTTGTTTCCATTTTTGGCCTTGCTCAAAACTTAACACGCATCACATGTTTGATGTAATTTCTCAATGCTGTGCAGTTGGTCAAATTCCTCTTGTTTTTCTTGGAGTGATTATGGGTTGATATATTTAGGCTTAAAACCTTGTTTTGTGATAATCCTTCATCAAGCCATGAATCATTGCTCACATTTCTAACGGTAATGAACATCAAGTGTTTGATGTAATGCTTTAGTGATATTTTTAAGCCTTGATTTCACATGTTCTTTGTCGTTTCGCATACATACTTACCTCATGAGATATTCTCTGCGATTTCCACTCATTTTGGGGTTAAGTTTGTAGGTACCATGGAACGAACATCCAAGAAACGCTCTCGGTCACAGAAATACTACTCCAACACCTTCAAAACCAAAGAAGTGAAGAAGCTGTATGCAAATAGGTTCAAGCAGAGAGCTGTGCTTGCTGAGCGAGGAGTGACATGCGCAGATTTTACTGGGGAATTTGCCGATAAGCGAGGATTGAGGGGATCCGAATACAGTGCACGGAGACTTTGCCTGAAAGGGCGCCCAATTTCTACCGAAATCCCTATCTTATGTCTTCCGACAGTGCCCAATGCTGTTCTTCCTCTGGTTCTCACTCCCCTACCCGCAAGAACCCTCGTAGGCAGACCCTTCTCAGCAGGCCAAGAACACGTTCTTGGAAGGTATACTTTCAAACCCTGTTACTTGCTTCAATTGTAAACTTTTATGTATGCACACCACCACCCACCCCCCCCCCCCCCCCCCCTTTTTTTTTCTTCTTTAATCTTTTTCTTTCTTTTGGGGTCTTAGTACCTCTTTTCAGGTTAGAGATTGCTTGTTTTGATCATTTCTTTTATGCTTTGGATAGATATTTTTTTAAGGTTTTAATGTCAATCTTGGTTTTTCTCTTAAGGAGTTGTATATAAGAGAATAAAAAGGAGAAGAAGAAGAAGAAAAACTAGATTGTTAGTGGTAGGTGAACTCGTCAATCCCTATGAACAGAGATCCAATTTAGGCATTAATAAACACTCTAAAAAGCGCATATGAATAATTGAGAATAGCGGGTAAGAGAGAGGATTGGGGAAAGTTTGTTCTTGCTGCGTTGGATCGTCCACGAGAATGGTTGTCGAACGGACAACATTGACATCTTCAGTGTTATTTGTAACGGTCGAATGGCTAGAGAACGATCAAGCGAACAGACAGTACTGACCTCCTGTAAATGTTACAAAAGCTCCAAAAACATATGGGGATAACTTACAATAGTTTTAATCACGAAATTTAGCCAATCAAATATTTAGACAAAAATATCTAACAAACATAAAGTGATGTCTACATATTACCATAAGTACAATATGTGCACTAAATGGACAGGTAACATTACAGTACTAACTTTTCCCACTATCAAGCTTGTCCATTCATGTGTTTTTTTTGGATATTGTATATTCATTATTGTATACTTGAATCTTGGAAATAAATTGGTTCCAGAGTGATAGTTTTCTTTTTAACATTCACGATACTTTGACTGACCTATTACATTCATGATATGCAGCCCTATTTCCTTAGAAGCAGCACTCAAAGGGATTGCATGCAGCAAACCAGCACTCTCAAGGTAAGACATACCTTCTCTGTAGAATGACTGATTGTTCTTGATTGCATTGATTGCTGTACTGAGCCTCCGATTTTTTATATGCTCGTAATGGTTGCAATGCCTACTATGTTTTCCATGTTACATGCCCAATAGTTATGTACGTTCATTTTTTCCATTTTTTCGTACGTAACTAGTGAGTTCTCAGAACTCCTACGTGGCAAATCTGGATTTGGGTGGGATCCCATCACTAACACTGTCGCCAATTATGTGGGAGCGTATTAAATTGGTAATAGTTTAAACACTAAACACACGTTGCTTTGACTACTTTCTAACAACTGGAATTTTAGGTGAAAAAAAGCTTTGGGACGTTCGGCTAGAAGGGACACAAGCGGTCATAGTCCCAAAAGTAAGGAAAAAGGACCAATGCTCGATGAGTGGTCATTTCAGGGTAAGGGCAAGCTAGGCGATGGTGACATTTCTATGGGGCCTAGTAGCAATATGCCCAAAGAAGTTCAAAAAATAGCAAAAGCGAAGACAGATCTCACACGTGTCAACTCTTACCACTATATCCCGCTTTCTTCGACCGTGCATAGCACATGCACATCAGCTCATCCCAGGCGTCAATGTATGAAATTGCTCAATGAGCTATTTCACGAGTCATCAGTTGATACTTACTTTGAGGCAATTAGTGTATTTCTTGCTTCTGAGCAAGTCCAATGGGATTTCATAAGGATGTCCGACGATCATAGGAGGTCGTGGTTATCGCAGTTGTTGCCTTAGAATATTGTTTTCCTTAACTCATTTGTTGTTGTTGTTTTATTTATTTACTTTTTTAATAGGTAAATTTATCCTTGTGTTTATCAGTTCCTATAAACTAAACTTTTTTTGCTCCCCTTGAATGTTAAAAGGAAACAATACAGTATCACAAACCTCAATATTTTCATCTTTGATTTGCTCTCCTTTATAAATATTATGAGGGCAAAGCAAAGCCAAATGCTAAACCAGTTCCAGATATGAAACCAGTTCCATCTATATCTATACGAGGTTTATCATCTTTATCACAGACAATATTGTTATATCTATCTTAAAATTCATCCAAGAGGAAAAGAAAAAGTACAATGCATGCTCATTGAATTAGTAAAAAGAATTGAACATACCTACATTCACAGAAAATGCAGGAAATCTGAATGGAAAAATAATTCAACTACATTCACAGAAAATGCAGGAAATCTCAATGGAAATATAATTCAAAGATCACACCCTGGAAAGTACATATTCAATTACTTCAATATTAACGGATGCTAAATCAACTTCTAGCTTTATGTCTTGAACAAGATAAGAGAAAACCTCATTTCGGAATAAAGATAATTCACACAAAGCCTTGAGGGAATGCTCATATATGGCTATGAAAAAAAGATGCTTTGATTTGTTTTACATACCTAGCCATAAAATGGGTCACACTAGACCAATAACCATATCAAGAAGAGAGCAAAGAGTTTTTTTTTTTTTTTTTTTTTTTTTTTTCAAATTAAAATTCTGGCCACGTGGACATTTATGGCCAAATCATGGACATTTTATTGCAACCAAGCATTTCTCAAACATAAATGTACTAAAAAAAAAAATGACAAGAGAGGTAAAAGTGTGTGAACTATTACTTGGTTTTTATTGCTGTCTGCAAAGGGCAGGTGCAGTTTCACAATGTTCATACGTGGCAAGTAGATGCAGCTTCTTAAATGAATTTTAAGTTTGCCTTCAATTTGCCTCGGTTCTCACCCGTCAAAATAACATTACCTTTTTTTCTTTTTTCTTTTTTTATAAATTTTATTTTGAACCCTCACCCCACGGATAGACCACATTTCCTTATAAATGGTGTGATTAGAAGACCACAGAGAAAGGTGTAAAACTACCATCTCTCTCGATCCTCTTAGTTTTCATTTCATCCCCTCTCTCTTTCTCCAACACTGACAAGTAGCCGTGGGTGATTTGCAAATTCGTCTAGGTTTATTTCTTGAGGAGTTTTGAGCTCTATCAAGTATGGCGACAAACATTTTCGCCAATATTGATAATCTATCCGCTCTTCCTCTTCTTCGACTCACTATAGAATTTCAATGTCAATCTCTGACGGATATTTCTTCACCACACGATGCATTAGTTCACGAGATCTCAGTTGATGCGTACTTTAAGGCAATACGGCTATAGTGTTCTGAGCATCTCCGATGGGTTTTTATAACGATATCCTCCCACCATAGGAGGTTGTGGTTATCGAAATTATTGCCTTAAAATATTAAGTGTTGTTTTTAGTGCTTCTACAAAGTCCATTCTTCCTATATATGTAAACCAGATTCATATGCTACTTTCTTTTATCTATGCTGCTTTTGCATTGTTGGATTCTACTTAATTTGTGTTGTCTTCATCCATGATAGGAGAAATGATTGCCCTCTCCTGCTAATGTATTAAAACTGAAGCTAAACAAATTATTTGGGCTAACTGTGAGTGATGATGGTAGGGAGATAAAAAGTGTTCCAAGAATTCCACCATGGACACAGTTTTGCCTTAAATCATATTACCTCTCTAAAAGTGACGCTTGGGGAAGTAGACAATATGGAATCTTTGGCACCAAGCTGGAGTAAGAAGTCAAAGAATCATGCATTCAGAGCTGTGAGTGATGATGAATCCCATCGCCCATTTTTCCCTTTTGGTTTTTAACCGCAAATATATATATATATTAATAATTTTTTGTGAACTTTCATTAACTTCACTCATACTCTTATTACAGTTTAAACAAAAAAAATCCAACCCAACCTGTAATAATCCACGTGTCAAATGAATCGATGGAGTAGTTTATCAATTCTTCTAAACATAATAATATCATTTAATTAACATCATTCTTCAAGTTAAATTGAAGTGTATAATAATTTAACAAAATAAACACTAGCATTCCTCTGAGATTGTGCGGACTGCATATGAGGAGGTCCATACAACCTTACAGTGTTGACAGTACCCTGAAACTATGTAACATTTTACAATATTAAATAATTGAAATAACATTTTATTGTGTCATTCAAAAGTAAAATGCATCACAATGAAATAATATCATAAATAGTTTGCTCACACTAGCATTGCCCTAAGACTGTGGTGTTTGATGTTGAGAGGGCCCATACAATCTGACTATGTGGACTGTTCCCTGAAACTGACCTCTACCTCCACCCTTAGTCCTTGGTCCACCTCTTTGCAGTCTCGTAGACCCTTCTGGGGTAGGTTGAAACTGACCTCTACCTCTACCCTTAGTACTCCCTCTACCTCTAGAAAATGCATCAGTATCTTGCGAACTCTGCAAATATGATGTAAACTTGGTAAATCAAATGTAATGAACTAATTGCAATGAGTAATGGCATTTAAATAGTTTATCACTTACTGTAGCATCAATGGTTGGCTAGGAAGTTGGGGTCTGACCATGTAAACTCCGACCACTACCGTCTTGTACCTATGATAATAAACTTGTCAAATATTAACATAATACAATATAATGAACAGGAGAAAAACAAAAAAACAAAAAACAAAAAAGAAAAAAAAAAAAAAAAAACATGTAGTAACTCGCCTCATGTTGTCTTGCACTACTACTTCCTCTCTTGTAATTCACTGTCTCTGTTCTATTCCGTGGACATGTTCTACTATTGTGTCAAATCTCTCTGCATTTGCCGTATCTCATCCTCACTCCACCCTTCCTCATATGGTATTGATTAATCGGCTCTTTTCGACCCCTTGTCCTTACTTTTCTGAACTTCCCTGGTTGTATTCTACTTATGGAGGGGTCCACTTGGTCGTAGTTAGTCTTTACCCATTGGTCCTTTCCAGGCATTGGATACACAATGTCATCATAGGCTTTTTTATACATCTCAACAATATACCAATCATTTACATAATCTTCGGGGTTTGCATTAAAAAATCAAATTGCAGACATTGCATGTGCATATGGGATTCTTGTCATGTCCTACTATCTACAGCCACAAGTTTTCCAAAACAAATTCACAACATACTGTTTATTATTGTGTTACTTCGTATAACCCAGCCACATCATATGTGCTGTAGCATTGCCAAGCAACCTGTCCAATTTCATCAAATTTGGTAACAACCCTTGGACATAGCTTACCAGTCATGGTGCGGATGCCATCCCTCTTCGTTTGATATCTCTTTATCAACTTCTTCCTTATGAATTCCAACATGGATATGATCGGCAGGTCAGACGCATTCAGGATGTAAGCATTGAAGCACTCACAAAGGTCGTTGACAAGTAGATCACACATTGGGAATGTATTGAACCAAGCCCTAGACTATGAGCTTGGGTCAACATTTGACAAGTAGTTGTATGCATCCTCGCTTATATGCTTCAATTCATCAATTTCTTTATGGAATTCAGCTTCAGTGTATGTTGCAGCTGCAGCCCATAACTTGTCTTTCAATGCAAGACTACGATAACCTGTGTCTCTGTAGTTCGCATACAAATGCCTCACACAGAACCGATGGTCACCCTAGGGAAGCACGACGTCAAACGCTGGTTGTAGCGCCTACAACCACAATGAATAATAAACAACACTTGGTTATCTTTTGATGAAAACAATGAAAAATAAAAACAAATAAACATAATGAACTTATAATATAGTTACCTTTTGACTATCAGAAATAAATGTTCATCCTTGTGCAGGGGGTGCCAAGATCTAAGACCAAAGTCTCAAGAAACCATATCCAACTGTCTTTGGTTTCTGCCTCAACAACTGCAAGAGCCACTGTTCGCCTAGTTACACATCTAGCAACAGATGAAACCTCATTCTCCTCGTCACTTATAGGAGGGGATACAAGTATGTCACTTCGAGCCATGGCAGAGTTTGCATCATCATCATCAACCACATCACCATAGCACTTACCCCTTTCCACTCTCTTTTTCAGCTCCCCTTGCATTTGCATTTTGGTTATCGTCCTCCGCCGCCTCATCACTCTCCTCCTCCTCATCATTATCATCATCCTCATCCTCACCCTCATTACCCTCCCCATCACCCCCCCCCCCCCTTATTACCCTCAACACCACCCTCCTCAACATTTCCTCTTACCATGGATGACTCACACTACAAAAAATCAACTTTTTACTGACATGGATTTTCTGACGTGTCAGGTGGTCTGACACGTCAGTAAATCCTCCTGACAGGGCAATTTTGACGTGTTTCATGTGTCAAAATTATAAGTGTCAGGAATGGAAAATTTCTGACGCGCCAAAGATGGCACGTCAGAAATTCCTGACGTGTTAGATCCAACACGTCAGAAATTTCTGACGTGTTGGATGTAACACGTCAAAAAAAAATTTTGACGTGTCTTTTTTTGACACGTCAAGAAATTTAAAAAAAATAATTTTTTTTTTTTAAAATTTTTTCTGAATTTTTTTTTCAATTAAAAAATGTATTAATTTTTTTTTTTTTTTTTTGTAATTTATTGAGTGGTGCAGAGAAACGAATTTCTCTGCACCACTCGTTTCCCTGCACCACTGGTGCAGTGAAGTGGTGTAGAGAAACCCAACAAATTGTTGGGTTTAAAACAACGAAAAAATTTTCTCTGTAGAGATCGAAGATTTTAAAACAACGAAAAAATTTTCTCATCTCTGCAAAAATTTTCTCCAAAATCTTTCTCCGTTCTCTCACTTCTTTTCGATCTCCATTTTCAAAAACCCAAACCCACACTGAAAAATCTTCAAATAATCAAAACCCAAATCAAAAAATCCAAAACCCAAATAATAAAAAAAAACAATCTGAAAAATCAAAAACCTAAATGTCAAACCCAACAAATCTTCAAAAACGTAAAAAATCTTCTTCTCTTCTCTTCTCTTCTCCTCCTTTTTTTTGTTTTTTTTTCTTCTGCGCAGAAACATGCTTCTCTTCTTCTTCTCTTCGATCTCCCTTCTTTTTCTTCTTCTTCTCTTCTCCCTTCTTTTTCTTTTGCTTCTCTTCTTCTTCTCTTCTCCCTTCTTTTTCTTCTGCTTCTCTTCTCCCTTTCTTTTTCTTCTTCTCTTCTCCTTTTCTTCTCCTTCTTCTGCTTTCTTTGATCTGCCGTGGAGAGAGAGAGGAGAGGAGAGAGATCAGAAAGTGTAGGGAAAATAAATGAGGAGGAAAGAATAAAAAGAGGAAAAAATTGAGGGAAAATAAGAAGTGTTTCAAATTTCAAAAATCCGCCCAAATTTTTTTTTTTTGTTTTTTTTTTTTTTCTTTCTGACGCGCCAAATTGGAGCGTCAGAAATCTGCCCTTTTTTTTTTTTTTTTTTTTTTTTTGGTGCGTCAGAAAATTCTGACGTGTCAGTTGGACACGTCAGAATTTTCTGACGCGCCAAATTGGAGCGTCAGAAATCCGCCCAATTTTTTTTTTTCCTTTTTGACGCTCTATTTTTGGTGCGTCAGAAAATTCTGATGTGTCCAACTGACACGTCAGAATTTTCTGACGCGCCAAATTGGAGCGTCAGAAATCCGCCCAATTTTTTTTTTTTTTTCCTTTCTGACGCTCTATTTTTGGTGCGTCAGAAAATTCTGACGTGTCCAACTGACACGTCAGAATTTTCTGACGCGCCAAATTGGAGCGTCAGAATTTTCTGACACTCGAATTTGGCGCGTCAGAAAATTCTGACACACCAAATTGAAGCGTCAGAAAATTCTGACGCGCCAGTTTTGTCAAAAAATTATGACGTGCTAAAAATAGCACGTCAGAATTTTTTGACGTGCTATTTTAACACGTCAGAAAATTCTGATGTGCTATTTTTAGCACATCAGAAAAATATTTTCTGACGTGGCATTTTTTCCACGTCAGAAAATAGTGACGTGGCAAAAATTATGTACTGTTTGCCACGTCAGAAAATAGTTATTTTTTTGTAGTGTCAGGGAGGTTGTTATCTTCATCAAACAAATCCGGTTCGAATACTTCTTCCCAATAAGAATCATCTCGATCAATCCTACTATTTTCACCATATTCACCATCATCATCATCATTATCGTCTTCATATTCATCATCATTAACTGCAGGCTTATCAAACGAAAAAAAGTACAACTCAATAACCGGTACCCCTTTATGTGCAGCAACCATTTCCAAGATATTATGATCTAATGAAATTAATTTCAAACCACGTTGAAAACTACAACCTGGTTGTAAGTAATACACCAAATCCCCTGACTTGTATCCATATTTTTTTACTATACCCTTAATCTCAAAAAATGACAACTTGTCATCGTCATACGTCTCATCATGCACATCTACCTCGCCCCCCACATATGTGCACATAAACCCCTTATTAATCTTACCACTGTAATGCACCTCAAACACAAGCTCTTGTATAGTCATCCAAAACAATAAAAGAATTAAAGAAAATTAACAACTCAATAAAATATATATATATATATATATATATAAAAAAAAAAAAAAAAAATCAAGCTTACATAAATATCAACTAGTATTCAGTATAATTTAACTTTAACTAATTAATTAAAGTCACTTCACAGAAAAAATAAAAATAATAAGTAAAGTTAAATTGTACAAGGCATGCAATCTAAATTAAGGAAACATTCTGGAAACAAATCTAAACAATATATGGTCATTAATTATGTACACCCAATTATAAAGGCACATGCAGCTTTATATGATCATATGATTATTTTATATGACATTATTTCATATGACCACGTCACCCATTGCGGATGGATTTTGGAAATAGTGATGGGATGTAGGGTTACTCGACACTATAAATTAATTATCGTGATTTTATATGTGAGATAAAAAAAAATAAATCAAGAATATATATTTACGTTACTAGAGTAAAAATGAATTAAGTGCTATACATATTTTTTTCGAAGAGAACTTTTTTTATGTTACAAAATGACCACACAATTTTGTAACTTTAACTGATTTTTTTTTTTTTTTTCAATAAATGAATATGAAAGCTTCCCTAAAAAAAAAAATTATCATTCTTGTCCACTTGACATTCTCAAACACTTGCAGCATACAAGTAGCAACAAAATATCACGAAAGTGAGACATATTCGTATTCGTGTCCTCTCTCATGCATGCATAATGCATATAATTAAGGAGAGAGAAAATGAAAAAAAGAAAAAGAAAAAGAAGAGAAGAAAATGGTAATATTCGAATATTCAAACTCTCACATCATAAGGGAGAAAAACATATATAATTGGATATCCCTTTTGGAGCTAGTCAAGCATGGCCGGAGGATGCAACTAATTCGTCGACATTTGTGTTTTTTAATGACATTTTCACTTTCTTTTTAACTTATTTCAACATTTTTAGGAAAGAGTGGTTCTAACGGCTACCAGCAAGCAGGTTTTTTAATTCAATATATACAAAAGAATTTCAAATCATTTCCCCCCCCCCCCCCAACAATTTCTCTGTCTCTCATTTTGGTTTCCCATCATTTTTTATAAGAAAAAAAAAACATTTTATGTCCAAATTTTACTATTAGAACAACAACCAGCCGACATCTAACGATTTTTTCTTCTTCTTAAATTTAAGAAATCATACTACTTTTTGATCTCTTCCCTTCAATAATTTATTCATATGTCTAATAATTTTAACTAACACAAGGAAAGAAAGTATAAGAAATTAGTAAGACGGGCTAAGAATAATTTTGGAAGGATGATTATCACTTTCTAAAGTTTGGTAGTGTTTTTGTAAAACTATTAAAAAAGTACAAGTAAAACTATTAAAAATATTAAAAAAGTAAAATTAAAAAAAGAAATCATGTTGTGCCACATCAATTTGAATATATTTCATATCTAATTATGTTGTGTTACATTAATTTGTAAAATGTGTTTGTAAGCTTAGTATTCATCATGATAGAATATATATCAATAATAATGTACACATTGTTTTTAAATAATAATGAACATTTGAACGGAATTAAATAAAAATTTGGTTTAAAACAAATACATTTTTGTTTTTTAAAACAAAATTTTTTTTTTAAAAAAAAATCATTTTCTTTGAATAAAAAAAAAATCGTTTTTTTTTTTAAATTAGAAAAAAAAAATCTTCTGCTTTTTTAATTATTATTAAAAAAAAGACTTAAATTTCTTTAAATTGTTTTCGAATTTATAGGATTATTTATATCTTATTTAAAAATATATAGTCGCATTTTTATATTTTTGTTAGCCTTTAGGAGGACATTGATATTATTTGGGGGGACATTGTTTAGAGGGACATTGACATTGTTAAGGTGAATACATTGCTTTGTTAGTTTGGGTGAGAGATCGTGTAATTCAAAGTTTAAGGATGCAAGAACTTTACTTAAAAAAAAATAAGGAAGAGTAGTTGAGCAATTACTATATCATAAATAGAGGTAGTGCTCGATGGGACAAAGCTGACATGCTAAAGTCAATTACAATATATGGGTAGGGTAAGGGGTAACCAAGCTGAGTGACGTGAAAGAAAGAGTTCAGAAAAAGTGTTGAAGTTGAGTTGCAAAACAAAATCTCCTTGAAGAGTAGATGAGCAATTACTATATCGTAAATGGAGGTAGTGCTCGATGGGACAAAGCTGACATGCCAAAGTCAATTACAATATATGGGTAGGGTAATGGGTAACAAAGCTGAGTGACGTGAATGAGAGAGTTCAGAAAAAGTGCTGAAGTTTGAGTTGCAGAACAAAATCTCCTTCAACTGACGTCCTGAACTCGTGCGTATGTGGGTAGTATGCATCCAAAAAGAGACGACTATGGAACATGAGACGAGAGAAAAAGTTGTTGTTTATACCCATTGTAAAATTGGAGACCCACTATTGTGGGTATATTGCATTCTGCATTGTAGCATGAGCTTTGCAGGTGCATCACGTGCTTGGACGCACGGTTTTTAGTTTACTACAAGACAAAATCTCCAACCCCTGGATATGAAACTGCACATATGAGGCAGCATGAGAAACTCATATTATTTAAGGTGGTGATTAGCAAACAACACCAAATACCATGTCACCACTACATTATTCATCTTATTTTTCAAAAAAAATCAACAATAAAACATACTAACTTTTTATATCACATCATTCACTTTTTACTAATATTTAAATAAAAAAATCAATACATTACAAAACTTTTATACTTTTCAATACTATTTGTTGTTTACCAAACAGGGTCATATCTGAGCATTCCCGTAAAGCTAGAAGTTGATCATGTTTACCAAGCACAGCCATATCTAAGCATTTACCAAACATAGCCATATCTGAGCATTCTCCTAGAAGTTGATTTAGCATCTGCTAATATTGAAGTAATTAAAGATGTACTTTGAGGGTGTGATCTTTGAATTATTTTTCCGTTGAGATTTTCTGCATTTTCTGAATGTAGTTATGTTCAATTCTTTTTACTAATTCCATGAACATGCATTGTTCTTTTTCTTTTTTTTTGTCTTCATTTCTTTTCATTTCCTCTTTGAGTGAATTTTGGGATAGAGATGAAAATATTGTCTATGATAAAGATGATAAACCTCATATAGATATGGATGGAACTGGTTTTATATATGAGGATTTAGCTTTGCTTTGCCCTTATAATATTTTATAAAGGAGAGCAAATATTGAGGTTTGTGATGCTGTATTGTTTCTGTTATCAACCCTAGCATCAACTTGATTCAAGAGCCTGCTAAAAAAGAAAAAGGATCAGTAGCGATAGACGGCACAGTGGGGGTGTGGCGGTCGTGCCACCTCCGATGTTTAAGTGAGAATTGAATTATAACAAGAGTAATAAATGAACAAATAGTGAGTAATAATGATAGCTGAGAATAAGGAAAAACTATAGTTTACCCTCTCAAAGTTGACAACGTTTTTCAATTCGAACACCAAAGTTTCAATTTTTTTTTTCAATTTGACCAATATT
Source organism: Corylus avellana (assembly GCF_965113065.1). Taxonomy (NCBI): domain Eukaryota; kingdom Viridiplantae; phylum Streptophyta; class Magnoliopsida; order Fagales; family Betulaceae; genus Corylus; species Corylus avellana. The sequence goes on along the minus strand of NC_142490.1, from coordinate 21,132,267 downwards.
ATCCCAAAATTTCCATATTGCCCTGATTTTTATTTTTATTTTTATTTTTTTATGAAAATAAAAAATAAATAAAAAACAAAAAACAAATTTGAGGGTGCAAAAATGGCTCAGCCACCCCAAATTTTTTTTTTTAATTTTTTTTTATGAAAATAAAAAAAATAAAAATTAGGAACAATATGAAAAGTTTTGGATCCAATTAGTCAAATTGCAAAAATTGAAAGTTTGGTGTTCAAATTGAAAAATGCTATTAACTTTGGGGGAGTAAACTGTAATTTTCCCTGAGAATAATAAACGGAAAGAGTAGAGAGTACGTCTCTATTCCATAGGTGACTCTTCCTTTTATAGAGGCTGTAGGTAGGTGGTTCTAGTGAAACTCCCACTTGCTCCCTTGATTTGCGGGAGAATTTGTAACTGTAGATTATCCCTTGAAGAGACCTACTATGCGGCTGCCAAAATTTGGCAACCTAGCGTAAGACAAATATTAAAATCTTAATAATAATAAAAATTTGTTTTTTTTTTTTGTTAAATTTTTATGAGTTAATATTTAGTTTCTAATGCCTCAAAATTTATTTTTGGATTTAAAACTAAAACTTAAGGGTGGAAAGTTAACTCTTTAGGAATGATATCACCTAAAAGAGATTTTATCATCCTAAATTTGGTACTAATATCCCAAATTTAGTGCTAATACCTCAAATTTAAATTCTCATTTAATAGTTATTATTGTTCCAAATCATATCACTGAGAAAGAAATATGTTTGTTATTTCTCCTTTATCTCTCTTAGAAGTAAATGAGAGGCAATTTTACCTTGATATTTGGCAACACCATCGGTGAAATCGGTGAAAAAAGAGAGGCCAAGTAGGTCATATAGTTGATTCAGTATTTGGCTCATTTTGTCCCTAAAAGATAGTTCAATCGGCTATAACCACACTTAATAAAGTAGAGATCACTAGTTCGAATTCCTCTTCCCCTCTTGTGCGGACTTGTTAAAAAAAAAAGTATTTGACTCAATTTTGGCTTTTTTTTTTTTTTTTGAGTATAAGGTATCAATTTCTCTTTATAAAATCAGAGAGTTTGAGCAAATTGCTCCAACAGTAGCAGGTCCCGAAGACAATTCAGTGGTCCCACCCACATGTTAATCACCTCATGCTGTACGTCTGATTCCATTGAATCTTTTGATTCGTATTTATATTCATGAATCATTCATTCTAATCATATAATTTTTTTTTAATATTATTTTCATTAAATATATTTATTTCATTTTCAATTTTATTATAATTCTAATTAATTAGAAATAGAATTATATCAAAGAATAAAATAAATAAAGAAAATGAATTTAAGAATAAATAAATATTAATTATAAATCGATATTATTAAAATTATTAATATTAAAAAAAATAAATAAAATAATAAACTAAATCGTTAGAATAGAAATAATACGACGTATAAGACCTTTTGAGGAATGATTGGTCCGCCAGATCAGAAAGGGGAATCAAACTTCATTTCTTCCGCTTTCATTCATTTTGTTAAAGATTAGATAAATATATTTCTATCTTACACTAAGCCAGGAAATTCAAATAATTTCCTGAATCATTCATTCTAATCATATAATTTTTTTTAATATTATTTTCATTAAATATATTTATTTCATTTTCAATTTTATTATAATTCTAATTAATTAGAAATAGAATTATATCAAAGAATAAAATAAATAAAGAAAATGAATTTAAGAATAAATAAATATTAATTATAAATCGATATTATTAAAATTATTAATATTAAAAAAAATAAATAAAATAATAAACTAAATCGTTAGAATAGAAATAATACGACGTATAAGACCTTTTGAGGAATGATTGGTTCGCCAGATCAGAAAGGGGAATGAAACTTCATTTCTTCCGCTTTCATTCATTTTGTTAAAGATTAGATAAATATATTTCTATCTTACACTAAGCCAGGAAATTCAAAAAATCTGAAATTAAAAAAAAATCTGAAAATATGGGAAGAAGGATAGGGATCAACAAGTTATTGAAAATTGTTTTTCTCTAAGAATTAAGTTCGGGGAACAAGTAAAATCAGCACGTGGCCTAGTCTGCTGCAATCCACCTCTCCATTATTCACGACCAACACCACCTCCTTTGCGTTCCCTTCAAAGTGGACCCTCGAGAGCCCCATCTCGGTGCACCAGGTAATTGCCATCAACGCCACAGTAGCTTCCGCCACGTTAGGAGTTGGACAGCCACGATGAAACATTCACCTAGCCACAACCATCCTCCCTGTGGAATCTAGAACCACCATTGCACACCCCATCAGACCCCGCTCAGCCGCCAATGAAGCATCCCAATTCTCTTTTACCCAATCCTGTCGAAGAGCGAACCAGCAAACTGGAGACAACTCCCCCGTTATTTACAAATTAGATAATATATATATATATATATATATATATATATATATATATATATATATTAATTTGTAAATAATAGTAACTGTTAAAAAATTATTAAAAAATAAATGTGTTACAGTGATCGAAAATGCATGGTAGCACTGGTCTTGCTGTTAAATGAGCATCTTCGATCACTCACACATTTATTTAGTAATAACTCTTGATTTAGTTTTTTAATTGCCACTGCTTTTTACAAATCAGAAAATGTTTTTTTTTTTTTACGTGGTATCTTTATTATAATGAAAATACAAATCTAGCAAATAAAAACACAACAGAAATAGAAAAAAAACTTTATGTCTTCGTAACAGGATCAAGCCAATGTAGCAGTAAGAGAAATAAGGCCAACTGAGGAGCAGGTTTTAAGGCAACTAAAATATGTATTTAAGACAATTATATATATACATATATACATATATATTCTAATTTGTAAATAACAGTAACGGTTAAAAAATTAAATAAAAAATTATTAAAATATAAATGTGTTACAGTGATCAAAGATGCATGGTAGCACTAGTCTTGCTGTTAAATGAGCATCTTCGATCATTAACACATTTATTTTATAATAACTCTTTATTTAATTTTCAAATTGCCATTGCTTTTTTACAAATCAAAGAATGTTTTTTTCTTTTTTAACGTGGTGTCTTTATTAGAATGAAAATACAAATCTAGCAAATAAAAAAAAACAAAAATTAAAAAAAAAATTATGTCTTCGTAACAGGATCAAGCCAACGTAACAGTAGGAAAGATAAAGCCAACTGAAGAGCAAATTTCAATTCAATTAGTCTTTATATTTAAGACAGTTAAATATTTTAACTGTCTTAAATATAAAGACTAGTTGAATTGAAACCTGCTTCTCAGTGTATATATATATTCTAATCTGTAAATAAAAGTAACTGTTAAAAAATTAAATAAAAAATTATTAGAAGATAAATGTATTACAATGATCGAAGATACATGAAAGGACTGGTCTTGCTGTTAAATGAGCATCTTCGATCACTAACACATTTATTTCGTAATAACTCTTTATTTAGTTTTTCAACTGCTTTATTAGAATGAAAATACAAATCTAGCAGATAAGAAACAACAGAAATAAAAAAAAAAAAATTATGTCTTTGTAACATGATCAAGCCAACGTAGCAGTAGGAAAAATAAGGCCAACTGAGGAACAGGTATCAAGGCAACTAGAATATATTGTTAAGACAATTTAAAAAAAAAAAAAAAAAAAAAAAATTGTCTATACTTTGGCAAAAGAGTAGACTTGAGGAAGTGGACCTTGTTAGCCTTAGATTGGTAACTATTAGTGCCTTTTTTAGTCTGCTACCTGTTTTGTATTATTAGTCATGAAAAATGAGATGAATAATATTTTGGATAGCTAAATTAAAAATCCTTGAGAGAGATCAAGAGAGATTTAGTATTATATAAGATTTTTTTTTTCTTTAATTTCGTTTTAAAACTAAAATTTTTATTTAATTCCGTTCAAATCGTTTATTATTATTTAAAAACAACGAGTTCATTATTACTCATGTATTCTATAACTACAACTAGATAAATATGAGAGTACAAAACCTAATGGTAAATATCTCCTATGCATCTAATGCGTTATCTCGAACTCCGCGCAAACACTTGGAAACTCATATGTAACCCTGACTGTAGAGGAAGTTGCTACTTTTGAACATTCCTAACGAAATAGTCAAACGCTACTTTTATCTAAAATTACTTTTCAAATGTTTAAAAATCTTTCTACATTGAATTTAGCAAAAAAAAAAAAATGCCAAATAAATATTTAATTGAAAAAACTAAATGTAATAGCATTTTTCAAAAAAAACTACTTTATTTTTTATTATCTCACTTCTTTTCTTTTTTCCTCAAATCTTTTCTCAAAACTTTTTTCATTTTTTCTCCAATGTTTTCTTTTTCCAAAAACATTTCACTTTTAATAAGATTTAAATGTTATAGATTTATATAACTAATCGAAACATTTAAAAATTTATTAACTAAATTAAATAAAAGTAAATTTTGAGAAAACATTTTACATTAAAATGTGAGTCTTCTATTGTGAATACTTAGAAGGGCCGTCGGAGATACTCTACTGCTCAAAATCTTTTGCTTTTTTTTTTTTTTTTTATGAATAAGATAAAGAAATCAAATCGTATATAATAAAAATATGTGCACTACAAAAACCTATTTGATATCAGTAATGGTACAAAAAGGTACAAAAAAAAAAAAAAAATAGTACAAACGTAAATGGTCATCCCACGTCTGTCAAATCTGACATGGTTAGTTTTTTTTTTTTTTTTTTTTTTTAAGAAGAGAGATATTAAGCTGAGTTTAATATGCCCTAACTAAATAAAGAATATTGTACCACCTTAGTTAAAAAAATTCATTTTACTTGATAAATTACAAAATAATAATAATAATAATTAAATTTGTTAATTAATAACAAGCATTGAAAAAGAAAATACCAAAACTGATAAGGATTTTGACTTTTCTTTTCATTATTTGGTATTAATTAACAAATTTAATTATTATTGTTATTTTGTACTTTAGCCAATACTTGTATATTCTAAATAAAATAGGAATTGATCTCTTTAACCGATGTAGCACAATGTTCTTTATTTAGTTAAGATAAGTTAAACTCAGTTTTATTCTAAGATTCGTTTTGTAAATGCGTGTAACTCTAACAAGCTATTTTGTTCATAAGGAAGCTCGAAAGAAGGCTTGGTAAGATGGTTCTTTCTTTGGTGTTGATTGATTAATCAATTATTTGCTTGACATTTACCCATGTGGCATGAGATCACAAATGGAGAAAAAAAATAAGTGAAAAGCATGTTTTTTAACATAATTGAATGGCGAAAGATTTTAAATATAGATTTGGTTAGCCATTTTAGGTGAATGGTTAAGCCATTGTGCATACTCTTAACTAAAAAACTCTTAAGAGTTGATTCTATTGAAATTATTCATACACAGGTTCAGATAATCAAACGATTTTTATAAAATTTAAAAGAGTAATATAGTTCTAGGGAATCTATAAGTATGATATATATTTCATAAATGTAGAATGAGGGTGGAAATATGTCATACACAATTACCCTGCGCCCGGCATTTCACCGCCGCTGTTCCGTTAGTTCATTGGCCTCTAAAGATCGAATCCTGTCACAAAATAAGAATGACAAATTAATTATGGGCCGGGATAAATAACAGAGTCAGCCTCAAATTTCATTAGAACTATATTGACAACAAAGCAAGTTATTAGAAAATATAATGTCACTTTTAAACAACACAATTAGATTACAAAACGATTCATACGGTTCTAAGTTATGAGAAATAATCCTCACAAGAACAAGATATCTTTCTCTCAATCCAACCAAAAACAATATTTAGATGTTCATAAAATTTTTTTAAAATAAATTGTAATGCAAGTGATGCTTGCAATCTGTTTTTCCTTGAAGACAGTGGAGGATTTTGACGTAGTAAATCCTTCTGCATCCAACCTGCAAACCATGGAAGTTTATGAGCTGGTAACATTTCTCAGGCATTTTAGTTGGTATTGCCATTTCTCCAATGGTGTGGGATTTGCTTTATACAAGATGGCAATAACTTAACCCACACTCAAACAAAAAATTACAAATAAACCTACTGAAATGACTTCTGTAATAACACGTGATTTCTGAAAAAGCAAGAATTAATTTCATGCACGCCTGTTCTTCCATCGGTAATGAAAATCGGGAACAGAGTAGCAGTGGCTTCAGCGTGTAGTCTAATCGTAACTTTTATCATTGAAATCGAGAGAGAAAAAAAAAATCATTTAAATCCTCTTGTGATCGGATTCAGATCTCGGCCATGTTTAAAAATTGTCAAGATAACAATTTAAAAATATAAGGCATAATTTTAAAAAGGCTATTTTATTGAGTTATAGTGATCAAATTATTTTATATTTCACTCAACAAATTAGTCAAAAGTTTGTTTAAGAGTTTCAGTGCTTAACAGCTTTGCTAAGGAGCAAACAATCTATAATTTTGTTTAAAGAAGTGTTATATATATTAAATTTTTTTCTCAAAATTTGATTATTATCTCATAAAATTTATTATTTTAAAAAATATGTCAGCAATTCATAAAATTATGATGCATTATTTGGAGTTTTGAAACAAAAATTTGAGAAGTTTTTAAATTGTTTTAATATTTATAGTTTTTAATTATTAGTTTTTTTTTGTTGTAATTTTTTAATTTTTAAATATTTTTTTATTATTTTTTTAAAATATCCTATTTATTCACTTTCCAAAGTTTCTAATAAAATACAAATAAAAAACTAGTGAAAAAGGTTTGTCAAACATTTCCCAATTGGCGATTTGTGAAGGCTTGCTTCTGACTTTTGCTGCCAGAATGACAAGACTTATTTTAAATGAATAGGTGTAGGGGTAGATTTTCCCACACAATAAAATCAAAAGGACAGATTTGATTCTCTTAGCCTGTGTATAAAATCTAAAGGACAGATTTTAGCAAGAGAAAAAATAAGAAATGACAGATTTTCATTTTATTCAACGTCTTCTTGTTGGACCGGTCGTGTATGTGTGAAAACTTTTTGAAAGGAGTCTTTTTTTAAGTGTAAGAAAAATGATAAATGCACAATTTAAATTTAATTTTAACCGACATTTTTCTTAAGTTAAAAGAAAAAATTGTCTGTAGAGGAGAAAGAGCCTTAAACTAAAGAGTGAAATTTGATCTAAAAGTTGGGTTAAAGTTAAGTTATGTTGTGACTGTATCACATCTCTTAAGTTTTTAGTTAAAAAACATATTTTGATGTAATATAAAATGATAAATGATAAAGGCACAATTTAAACCTAATTTTAGCCTAACTTTTCTCTGAAGTTTTTTTTTAAAAAAAAAACTGCCTGTGGATGAGAAAGAGCGTTAAACTAGAGGGAGAGAAATTTGGTCTAGAAGTTGGGCCAAAATTAGGTTTAAATTCTCGCTGTATCACACCTCATATAAAATTTAAAAAGGTTTTAAAGTATTTTTAGTGAACATTTTGTAATAAAAAAATATTTGTTATTATTTTTTTTCTTGGTAAAGTTTACTTATTTCCACAAACTACCACAAAATTGATAACGTTTCTCTTAAACTTTTAAATGCGACAATGTCCCCCCAAATTTACCACTAAAATAACAATATCCCCCTTCTTTGGAGGAGCGTGCTTTGCAAAAATGAATTAGTACGAGAAATAAAAAAATTTCATTGAAGTAAATTACTAGTACACAATCAAAATATAAGTCACATTATGTTAGGCATCGTGTAGCTTGTAGCTTGGAGCATACCATTAATGATTTGTTTGGTCTCTTTTCTGGTCTTTCAACACATGTGGACCCCATATTATGTTTTGATGGCATGAATGGATTACTATTCGAGTCCCAATGTGGCATTAGTGTGATCCGATTAAAAATAAAATAAATAAATAAATAAAAAGATTAGTTATATTTACATTGCAAGATTGTGAAAAACTAATAACCCTAAAAAACTTCATTGTGTTTAGACAATGTAAAATCACCTCTGATCTCTCATATGGTCTTCTTACTGGTCTTCCAACCCCTATGGACCCCATCTCCTGTTCTTTGCGTGTAGAGCATGCTCAGTCATTTCGTTTTGTTAAGCTCGCAATTAAGGTGAGATTGGATGCTTTGTTACTTTTTTTATTTTTTAACGTATAATAATATGACTTGTGGGTCACAAGACAAGTGGGTTAGATTCCCCGTGACCCATGGATTAGAATTTAAAAAATATATATATAATGAGGATATTTGAAGAATACGTGATTCTGTTAGGCATTAGAATTTAACAAAAAATCCTTATGAATGAAGTAATTGAAAAAAATCAAAATTGATATACCAAAATAAGAGTTTTTAAAATTAATTATCATTTAATCACTACATTGAAAAGGACTTCCAAGAAACAATTTTATACTGCTTTTGGTGTCTGCATTTTTCTTTTATAATTATTATCTTTTTTTAAAAAAAATTATGTGACATTGTCATTTGTCGATCTAAAGTATATATACTTGTTTATTTAAGATATGATAAAGCTTCCATTTCCAAATACTCCCTCCTATTGTCTATCCCATAGGCTATATCGCTTAGGCCTGGGTATCGGTCAAAACGGTCCGGTTAAGGACCTTATCGGTTATTAACCGATAATTTTCGGTTAAACGGTTTATTAACCGATACCGAACCAATAAGAATTTTAACCGATAATTTCGGTTAAAACGGTATACGGTTAAACGGTCCGGTTAAACCGGTTAACCGATTTAACCGAGAGCTTTATATTGATTTATTTTGTTGGGCCAAAAACCAAAAATGAGTTTTTTTGACTTTTGAGAGTCCAAATACTTTTTGTTGGGCTAAAATAATTTATTAAAAATGAGTTGTTTTAGGGACCAAATACTTTTTGTTGGGACCCAAATATTTGTCTTTTGGGTTAAAAATTGAAGCTTTTTTATATTGATCCACTTCAACTTTTTTTTTTTTTTTTTTTTAATATTATAAAATATATTTTTCCAAAGCAAATGGACTAATTAACATAATGAATGCTAATTAGACTAGCAAAACTAGTTAATGAAAAATGCTTTTACCAAAGGCAAAGAAATCTCATCAAATGCCATCACTTAAAAAAAAAAACATCAAACCTACCCAAACCCAAATTAAAATAAAATTCATTAATGAATAATAAACAAAGTATTAACTAATTAAAGTCACTTAGCAAAAGGAAAATAAGTCATGGGCAACACCATTACACAAATTCGGAAACCTGTGTCACTTGTGGGAATTTGGAAACCTCTCTAAAAGACTAAACGGCGCCGTTTTGGGACTAGGACTTAAAAAATAAAAAAATAAAAAAATAAAAAATTCCGGTTTCTTATCGGTTAACCGGTTAACCGATAAGAACAGCTTAACCGGACCGGACCGAATTTCGGTATACTTTTTTTAACCGATAAGGATATCGGCATATCGGCTACGGTTTATATCGGTTCGGTCGAAGCCGGTAGACGACCGGTTAAACGGTAACGGTTAATTTGCCCACCCCTATTAGGCCTGGGTATCGGTCAAAACGGTCCGGTTAAGGACCTTATCGGTTATTAACCGATAATTTTCGGTTAAACGGTTTATTAACCGATACCGAACCAATAAGAATTTTAACCGATAATTTCGGTTAAAACGGTACACGGTTAAACGGTCCGGTTAAACCGGTTAACCGATTTAACCGAGAGCTTTATATTGATTTATTTTGTTGGGCCAAAAACCAAAAATGAGTTTTTTTGACTTTTGAGAGTCCAAATACTTTTTGTTGGGCTAAAATAATTTATTAAAAATGAGTTGTTTTAGGGACCAAATACTTTTTGTTGGGACCCAAATATTTGTCTTTTGGGTTAAAAATTGAAGCTTTTTTATATTGATCCACTTCAACTTTTTTTTTTTTTTTTTAATATTATAAAATACATTTTTCCAAAGCAAATGGACTAATTAACATAATGAATGCTAATTAGACTAGCAAAACTAGTTAATGAAAAATGCTTTTACCAAAGGCAAAGAAATCTCATCAAATGCCATCACTTAAAAAAAAAAACATCAAACCTACCCAAACCCAAATTAAAATAAAATTCATTAATGAATAATAAACAAAGTATTAACTAATTAAAGTCACTTAGCAAAAGGAAAATAAGTCATGGGCAACACCATTACACAAATTCGGAAACCTGTGTCACTTGTGGGAATTTGGAAACCTCTCTAAAAGACTAAACGGCGCCGTTTTGGGACTAGGACTTAAAAAATAAAAAAATAAAAAAATAAAAAATTTCGGTTTCTTATCGGTTAACCGGTTAACCGATAAGAACAGCTTAACCGGACCGGACCGAATTTCGGTATACTTTTTTTAACCGATAAGGATATCGGCATATCGGCTACGGTTTATATCGGTTCGGTCGAAGCCGGTAGACGACCGGTTAAACGGTAACGGTTAATTTGCCCACCCCTAATATCGCTGCATTCCCAAAACTATTTCTTCGTCGACCATAAGCAGCATCAATTCTTTTAGAAATGTATTGAAGTTCAGTGGCAATGGCAGCGCAAGTGGATTGAACCGTCTTTTCCTAGTATGATGTTTATTGGTAGAAACAAATTTTTTATAATAATTTACAAACAATTTTACTTTTTTACTTAACAAAAAAAAAACATTCGTATTTCTTTTCATATCAATCAATTTTTATTACTGTATCAAATTGAAACCGAAACAAAATCGTAACGTTAGTTTTAGAAAATTTATAGGTAAGATATATGCTTCATGTGGACTCAAAGTGTATCCCACTAATAACCTTCCAACCATTTTTCCCTCACTTCAGTGGGCCTCTAAAGATCGAAACCTGTCATAAGTAGTTACACTCAAAGGATGTGTTCTCGTTCCAATAACAAGAAAGTGAGTAAACCCACATAAATATCTAAGCAAAATTAAATAATAAGCACAACCATAAGATTAATTATATAAAAAGGGTTAGACCCAATATGCATTATATTTTATTTTTATTATTGATAAGGGAAAATTATATAAAAAATGTAAGGCACCTACAGAAGTAGTATGCATAAGCACCAAAACTAGAAAAAGCACCAAAAAAAAAAAAAAAAAACCCCAACAATTTTTACATAGCGGCCATCAAACTATTGTTTGCCCCAATTGTTTTTGATGATCCAAAAGTTTTTATCACATTCACTTCCAAATCCTATTAGTAGCACCATGTGATATGATGTTATTTCTTTTGGATTCGGTTCTTGTGTCGGACCTTCATAAATTGAACCCTATCACATGAGAATGAAAATATGTTATAGGATAATAACTAACAAATTGTTAGCATTACCAAAATTATAAAGCAAATACTACAACAAATCACTCTCCAAATAATTCAAATTATGGGCAAAGCTTTATAATACCATAAATAGGTCGCTCTTTATTTCTTTCCATGATTGCTTCTTCATTTTTGTGATCCACACTTTCATATCCATCTACAAATATCAAATTTCTCATCTACAAGAAGAAAAATTAAAATAAATAAAAAAGAAAAAAGATTATGAGAATTTTTTTCTTTCTTCCTGTACCTGCTCTAGTGTCCTTTTTCTCCGCTTTTTTTTTTTCTACCTATAAGAGCATTCCCAGCAGCTACCCAACCATGTTCCCTATATTTAAGGATCCAAACCACTTTTTGCTTCCCTACCTACAAAAACTCCACAATAGCTTCCCTTTATCATTCCCTACATCATTAAAATATTATTTTCATTTTCATTAAAATAATATATTATTTTATTCTAAAAACATTTTTCTTTTTCATCTCTCTCATCTTCGTCTTCTTTCCCTGGTCACATCTCCCTCTCTCACTCTCTGTTTTCTTCTTTTCTTTACACCAGCCACACCTCTCTCTCCCTTTCTAGATCTCACTCTCTACCTCACTTTCCCCCAGTAGATTCTCGCTCACGAAGACAGAAAGGGAGAATTTTTGCTATGCCGAATGGTTATCCTCATATTCTTGTCCTCTCAATCATTATTTGCAGCGAAACCAGCTTTAGAAAACAGAGAGAAAACGTGAGAGTGAGGGAGGGAGAGAGAGAGAGAGTTATGGGTATTTGATTGTGATGGGATTGATTCTCTGGGTATTTTTATTTGGGTAATCAATTGTGTTCTTGATGATTTTTGATTGGCTGGTTGTGGAGCTTGTGGTTGAGTTTTGGTGAGTTCTGGAACGATTTAAGTTGTTTGGGGATGATTGATTTTGTGGGTTTTATTTTTTGTCAATTTTGGGTGTAAATCCTTTGAGTGGCCGTGAGAGTGAAGATGGAGGTTTCTTGAGGGCAAAAATCAACTGGGTTTCTATTTCTGCTAGTAATTTTGCTTTACTTGAACTAGATGAAGTGCATAAGTGCAGAAGAAGAAGAGGGCGGAGAAGAAAGAACGGAGAAAAATAATAGAGATGACTGCGTGAAAAGGAGTAAGAGGAGAGAGAGCGTTTTTTTTTTTATGATTATAATAATCACAAGGACTACTACAGTTGAACCCCAAACATTGGGTTCAACTGTAGCAGCTGATGGTTTAAGGAACCATATAGGAAATCTGATGTGGGGTGTTTTTTGTGATTTTTTAGACATATTCCTTAAATTTAGGGAACAGACCCCCTTATAGGGAGTCTGCTGGGAGTGCTCTAAGCTTGCAATAAACCTACTGAAATGACTTCTGTAAAAACATGTGAAGGACAAACAAGTGATTTCTGAAAAAGCAACAATCATTGAAATCGAGAGAAGAAAAAAAATAAATCACTTAAATCCTCGTGTGATTGGATTCACATCCCGGCCATATTTAAAAATTGTCAAGATAACAATTTAAAAATATAGGGAATAATGTTAAAAGGTTATTTTGTTGAGTTATAGTGTTCAAATTACTTTATATTTAGCTAAGCAATTTAGTCAAAAGTTTGCTGAGGAATGACAGTACTTAACGACTTTGCAAAAGATTATTGTAGCTCAAGAATCTATAATTTTGTTTAGAAAATGCTATATATACTAATTTTTTTTTTCAAAAATTAGTTATTAATTGACGTGTTATCATCTTATAAAATTTATTATTTTAATAAATATGTCACCAACTAATAAATTGTGACACTTCATTTGAAACCAAGTTTTGAAACAAATATTTGAGATGTTTTTATTTTTTATTTTTTATTTTTTTTTTAAGTTTTTAATTATTAGTTTTTTTTTTGTAATTTTATAATTTTTAAATAGTTTTTTATTATTTTTTTAAAATATCCTATTTATTCACTTTCCAAAGTTTCTAATAAAATACAAATAAAAAACTAGTGAAAAAGCTTTGTCCAAACATTTCCCAATTGGTTATTTGTGAAGGCTTGCTTCTGACTTTTGCTGCCAGAATGACAAGACTTTAGTTTAAATGAATAGGTGTAGGGGTAGATTTTCCCACAATAAAATCAAAAGCACAGATTTGATTCTCTTAGCCTGTGTATAAAATTCAAAGGACATATTTTAGCAATAGAAAAAATAAGAAAGGACAGATTTTGATTTTATTCAACGTTTTCTTGTTGGACCGGTCGTGTATGTGTGAAAACTTTTCAAAAGGGTGGGTAAGATTTGGAAAATGATAAAAGCATAATTTTAACTCAACTTTAGTCCGACTTTGGTGAACGTTTTGTAAAAAAAATATTTGTTATTTGATATATATATATATATATATATATATATATATATATTTTTTTTTTTGTAAAGTCTACTTATTTCCACAAACTATCACCAAATTGAAAATATTTCTTCCAAACTTTCAAATGCTTCAATGTCCCCCAAATTTACCACTAAAATAACAATATCCCCTTCTTTGGAAGAGCGTGCTTTGCAAAAATGAATTAGTATGAGAAATAAAAAAATTTCATTGAAGTAAATTACTAGTACACAAACAAGGTATCGTGTAGCTTATAGCTTGGAGCATACCACTAATGATTTGTTTGGTCTCTTTTCTAGTCTTTCAGCACATGTGGACCCCATATCATGTTCTGATTGCATGAATGAATTACTGTTCGAGTCCCAATGTGGCATTAGTGTGATCTGATAAAAGAAAATATTAGTTATATTTACGTAAGATAGTGAAAAACTAACTATCCTGAAAAACTTCATAGTGTTTAAATAATGTAAAATCACCTCTGATCTCTTATATGGTCTATTTTCTAGTCTTCTAACCCCTATGGACCCCATCTCCTGTTCTTTGCGTGTTGATTATGCTCAGTCATTTCATTTTGTTAAGCTCGCAATTAAGGCGATAATGGATGCTTTGTTACTTTTTTTATTTTTTTAATGTATAATAATATGATCCATGGATCATAAGGCAGGTGGGATTTAACAAAAATCCTTACGGATGAGATAATGGAAAAAAATCAAAAGATTTATATTCCAAAATAAGAGTTTTTAAAATTAATCATCATTTAATCACAACATTGAAAAGGACTTCCAAGAAACAATTTTATATTGCTTTTGGTGTCTGCATTTTTCTTTTATAATTATTATCTTTAAAAAAAAAAAAAAAAAAAAATCATGTGACATTGTCGACCTACAGTATACATACTTTGTTATTTAAGATCCGATAAAGCTTCCAGTTCCAAATATTCCCTCCTATTGTCTATTCTATATCGCTGCATTCCCAAAACTATTTCTTCGTCGGCCATGTGCTTCACATCAATTCTTTTAGGAATGTATTGAAGTTCAGTGGCAATGGCAGGGCAAGTGGATTGAACCGCCTTTTCTTAGTATGTTTATTGGTAGAAACAAACTTTTTATAATAATTTACAAACATTCTTATTTTTTTACTTCTTCAGAAATAAAAATTAAAAAAAAAAAAAAAACATTTTTACTTTTTTTTGTATATTAATCATTTTTTTCTTTTTTTGTTACAGTATCGAATCGAAACCAAAACCAAATCATTTTGCAAACGAACCGTTAGTTTTGGAAAATTTATAAGTAAGATATATGCTTCCTGTGGACTCAAAGTGTATCCCACTAATAACATTCCAACCATTTTTCCCTCACTTCACTGGGCCTCGAAAGATCGAAACCTGTCATTGGCAGTTACACTCAAAAGATGTGTTCTCGTTCCAAGAAAGTGAGGAAACCCACATAAATATCCAAGCAAAATTAAATAATAAGCACAACCATAAGATTAATTATATAAAAATGCTTAGACCCAATATACATTATATTTTATTTTATTTTTGATATGGGAAAATTATATAAAAAATGTAAGGCGTCTACACAAGTAGCATGCATAAGCACCAAAACTAGAAAAAGCACTAAAAAACAAACAAACAAAAAAAACCAACAATTTTTGTGTAGCTGCCATCATACTATTGTTTGCCCCAATTGTTTTTGATGGTCCAAATATAATTACATCAACAAAGTAACTTATATACAAGTGTGAATAGCCAACCAGACGTTCAATGTTGATCATTGACATCGATAGCATCCTCTCCATGATGTCTATTACCTGCAAATGATAAAACAAACAATCATCAAACAAATAAAATTCACTAGCTGCAAATGATAATACAAACAATCATTGAGTAACGCCACGATGTAAAGTGAAAGAAAAATGCTTGAATATTCACCCAACTCTGTTGTTGATTCTTCCACAGTAAATGATATAACAAAAATAGGTAAAACGTTGAAATTAGCAGAAAATTCATATAAAAAAGAAAAAAAAAAATTAAGTCAATATATATATATATATATGCATTGTCACATAGCAATCAATAATATATAGACATGAGAAGATGAACTTTGTTTTTGCCATGACAATTATGTGAGATATATGAACTTTTTCTTTTTTCATTGCAATTATAGAGCTTCCATATAGGTTATTCATGTTGGGGGTTCAATGAAAGAGATGATAAACAAAAAGGAAAAGCTCCATCTCTAGAATTGAGTGCATTTATATTCATTTATATTTAGAGTTACAAAATTAAGTTTCTGAACAACTGTTCTTGATGATATGGATATGCATGTATTGCTTTGTGCCATGCAATATTATCCATTTATACGCCCATGAATAACTCTAAATAATTATCTCAACCAACACTATTTCATACCAGACCAAATTAAAGTCAACAATTTGAAATATAAATATACTCCATGTAGCATTTTGATAATCTTCCCAAAATATTTTAATTTGTTGAGGAGATTAACACATAGGAGTTTATATATATTCAAATCATGTTATATTAACTACTTAAAATTATGATATTCATCTAGTGTAGACTTGATCATTTTATACTCTCACACAATCACATACACTAGATTCTTAATATTCTACAAAGACCATAGTGGTCCATCTCATAATACTAATAAACACTTCAAATACAAAGCTCTAACCCACATCCATCATCAAACCAACCATGATATATAAACCAAATTCAACAGGATTTACAACATCATTAATTAATGAGAATGACTACAACATTCAACCAAACTCTAAATTTAAAAGTTTACATACACACACACACACACACACACACAGATGTATATATATATATGGACAGTTCTAAACCTAAATTGACCACTAAAAAATGTCATTACCTGATTCACTGTCGATCGACGATCGCACCATCGCAAAGGGTGGGGAAGCTCTGTCTGGTGCGGTGTTAAATCGCATCATTTCCTCGATTTGGCGGAAATGGGGGTCAAACATTGCCTGACGTTGAGCCTCCTGTTGAAGCTACCCGCAAATTGTTCTCAGCCATTTGCTCCGCCACTTGCTATGCTACCCACGCATTGTTCTCGGCCAACAAGGCATCTATTTCTTCCCTATGCTTTGCCCTCTCCACCTCAAGCGTTCTATCAAGTGTTTCTTGTGATATCGTGGAGTGCCTGGCGTTTTCTGACCGTGCTTGTGACGGTGTATAATTTGAGTGTATGTACCCCCGCACATGCAGAATATTTGGTCCAGCCAATCGAACCCTACGGGCATACTCAGGCTTATTTCCAATCGCCTGTGCGAATGCGTCGTTTGACGTCCACCTGACCGTTCCCTTTGTGATGCTAGATGATGCTGCAGGGTCGGTAGGTATAAGTTCCGTCATCCTTTCCTGTATGTCACATTAATTATTGAGTCAGTGGGTCATACAACTGTTAATCGCAAATAATTTATTAAATATATAAGCAAAACAACATATGAAAGGTGAGTAGCATACACATCTCTCATTCACTATATCATTCGGATATGTACCGTCCTTCTTCGTGTGTGTGCATATATAATTTTGTGCATGAGTAGGATGACTGCCCAAACGTTTGGCCTGCAAATGAAATAGGACATACAGATATTTTTAAATATATCAAATGATAACATGTTTACATCTATAAATATAGGATAAATTACACACTTACCTCCTCATGTGTCAACCTAGCATAGCTATTCGACCCAGTGTAATGTGGCGTATTATTTAATGCTCGCAAGCTCTTCATTTTTGCCGCATAATCCTACACAGTTAACACTTTTAATATGTTAATACTAACACAATTACAATTAATGACACTACACAACACAAAGAGTTTAACTTATGACGTACCTTATTCTCCTGGCTACACTATCTCTCTAATAAGATATCCAAGTCAACGCCATTGTACGCGGCGAGCGTCTCTCCCCTCACTCTTGCCCGTACAGTGGCCGGAGTATCTTGCTCCGTAATGCCACAAATTTTTTTAAGGTCGTGCCTCCAAGTCCGCAGCTTTTTGCCCATATCCCGAAATGCTTCATTCTTGACGACTTTCAAGTTGTACTCGGGCGGGACGAAAAAGTATGCTTGCACAAGTTCAAAATTGAGAAATTAAAAAAACCTAAAATATGTGTATATGTATATAAATATAAACACACATATATATGTGCAACTTAGAGCGTATATATACATATATACATTAGGAGTGTTTGACATAATATGCTGTCACGCCCCCGATTAAGGTGAACAGGAGAAACGCGAACTTAAAAGAAAATCACAACAAATAATGAATAATTATCAGAGATCATCGCATTAATACTAAGTAGCAAGTAAAGATAGGCAGTCAAAAGTTATGTAGGATTAGTGTTTTACTATGAACATTACAAAATATCGTTTACATGAGCTGGGAATCCTAAAACAACATTTCAAGCCATGTCAGGAGGTATAATCAAAAGTGACTACTATAGGGGGTTATAGCCTCCCCATGTGTCAAGTGTTCTCCTATATATAAACATCACAAAAAATATTGTGCAGTCTACAAAAACAAAAGTCTGCACAACAATGGCTTGATCTGGCAACCCATTGGACTCTCCAGCTCTAACACCTCTACGGCTCCGCAAAGCAGTAGGTCCAGGTATCCCAAGCATAGGGCCATACAATAGGGTTCTCAATAGCAAGGACGCCTACGGGAATATCCATCCTCAGAATTATAATGTAGAGCGGCATCTGAAAATTTTAAAGGGAAAAAGGGGTAAGTTCGACAACTCAGTAAGTAGCCACAACACCAAAATGGTACAAAACATGCAATGCAGATGTTATGCACAATAAATAAATTAAATGACAATTAATACAAGAATATTAAGTGACTTATGAGATGTACATGCACTTCCTTTTTCTTCCTTTCATAATTTGCTGTTTTACCCTTTTGACCCGACGCCACAATTTTTACAGTGAGTAGCGCACGTTGGCTTGTCCCGAAGGACCTATATGCTCATCCTGTCGTCACAGAGGAGAGCTACCAGGTTGGGAACTTCCCTAGGTGAAGGCCACCTGGCCGGTAGCACACACCTTCTCGTAACCGTCCTTCGGTGTGCTTGCCCTGCTACCCTATGCGGTACCGATCGTCACTATAATCGTGTCTCGGGTTAAACATTTAAAACCATGAATGCACATATAATATTTCATATGATCTGTAAGCTCATCTGAAACTGTATGCTATGCCATGAATGTACATATAACATTTCATATAATCTGTAAACTCATTTGTGCCATGAATTTTGAGAGCTCTTTTCATTCATAATTACAGTTATGCATAGATCATGAAATATGGTAACTGTAACATGAAAATTCTTAAACAATGACATATGAATAAATAAAACTTGTCATTAAAATATGGAAGGAAGTGCAATTAAAAATCATGTGAATGATTTATAAAATCCTCAACATTTTTCTAAAAGGTTTATAATAAAATATGTTGGGGTTTTTGGTGTTGTGTCCCCTTACTTGGATTTGACGCCGGATTGGATCGAGTCGTCCTTTCACCTAAATAATTTGTAAAGATGAATTTAGAAGTGTTTTTAAATTTTTAGTCAAAGTTTTCAATAATATATATATATATATATATATATCTGTGTGTGGGGGGGGGGGGATGCACGGTTCCCCATGTATAAATGCACATGTATATATATATATATACACATAATTCCCATTATATCAATTTCTCTCCCAATCTGCTGTGCAAGTCTATATATAGATATTTATAAATATATATATATATATATATATATATATATATGATATCCAATATTTCCTCCCAATATGCTGCATACGTGTGTGTATATATATATATATATATATATATAAAACGTCATGACTATATAGGTAAATATATACATGTGTGAGGTGCTAAACATTTATTCATGAGATAAAAAAAAATAAAATTTTATTATTGCTATTATCATTATCATGGATGTATAATATTTAATCACAAAAAATTTGTCTAAACAAAAAATATATATATAATCTACAACTAACATTTCAATATTAGCAGGAATCCTAAAATACTCATAAAAGCAAATACTAATTTTTTCCTAATTTCTTTCAATAAAATAGCAAAATAATGAGAAGGGGACTTACTGTGGGGGTTTGCAAGAGAAGGAAGAAAGC
The DNA here is from genome assembly GCF_965113065.1 of Corylus avellana. Classification (NCBI taxonomy): domain Eukaryota; kingdom Viridiplantae; phylum Streptophyta; class Magnoliopsida; order Fagales; family Betulaceae; genus Corylus; species Corylus avellana. The sequence continues at coordinate 21,112,374 of NC_142490.1, read as the reverse complement.
AAGTTGAACTAGGCTTTAACTTGCTACTGGTGGCGTGAGAGAAAGAAGGAGTTTTGGGCATATATATAATGGAGAAGGGTGAGTTAGCTCTTTGACAAGTGTAATATACCTAGGGAAGGAGGCATGCCATTGGACACATGCACCCTCACGTGGGGTCATGCATGAAACCCATGGAGAAGGGAGAGACACCTTGGTTAATAAGTGTCCAAAAAGAATTCAAGTGTTGACACGTTTTTTTTTTTTTTTTTTTAATTATTATTATCAAGCAATAAATCTTAAAGCTCCCAACTAATTAATAGGCTAACAACCACTCTAATATTCTCCTAACTAAAAGAGTCCTCAAATATATATATAAACAAAATGCTTTTTAATTTTATTTTAATCCATAAAATATATAAGATATCACATTCTCCTCCCCTTATAAAAATTCCGTCCTCGGAATTTGTTTAGTCTATATTAAAAGCACCATGTAGCAATAGTGATCAAATACATAATTAAATATATCCGCTAACGCATACCTTATATTCTAAGTGTTCTTAGCAAACAGGAAAGGGTATTTCTTGCGTATCTCATCTTCTAACTCCCATGACGCTTCTTCGATTTCATGATTCCTCCACAAAACTTTCACTAATGGAATGCTTTTCGTACGTAGCTCTTGGACTTTGTGATCTAATCTTTTACTGGAACCTCTTCATATGCCAAATCTCCTTGTAACTGCAAAGGTTCATATCGAATTACGTGGGAAGAGTCAGGGATGTATTTTCTTAACATAGAGACATGAAAGACATTATGTATATTTGCAAGTCCTGGAGGTAAGGCTATACGGTATGCCACAGGGCCTATTTTCTCCAGAATTTCAAACGATCCGATGAAGCGAGGGTTCAACTTCCCTTTCTTACCAAATCTATGACTCCCTTCATTGGTGCCACTCTAAGAAACATTTTGTCGCCTTCTGCAAATTCCAATCTTCTTCGACGTGTATGTGCATAGCTTTTCTGTCGGTCTTGAGCTGTTGACAATCTTTGCCGAATTAAGGCAACTTTATCTATGGTATCCTGCATAATATCTGGTCCTAAAATTCTCCGTTCTCCAAGCTCGTCCCAATAAAGTGGGGATCGACATTTTTGTCCGTACAATGCTTCATATGGAGCCATTCCAATGCTTGCTTGATGGCTGTTATTATAAGCAAATTCCACCAAGGGAAGATAGCGTGCCCAGCTACCACTGAAATCTAATACACAGGCTCGTAACATGTCCTCCAATGTTTGGATGGTCCTCTCTGACTGCCCGTCCGTCTGAGGATGGTATGCAGTGCTAAATCTCAACTTAGTCCACATTGCTTCTTGTAGACTCTTCCAAAATCTTAATGTGAAACCAGGATCTCTATCCGACACTATTGATATAGGTACCCCATGTAATCGAACAATTTCCTGTAAATACAGTTCTGTTAGCTTCTCCAGTGAGTATTTCACCCTTATTGGAATAAAATGAGCGGCTTTAGTCAACCTATCCACAATCACCCATATTGCATCGTATCCTGCCTGAGTTCGTGGTAACCCCACTAAAAAGTCCATGGCTATTTCTTCCCATTTCCACACTGGTATTTCTAGGGGTTGTAGTGATCCTGCAGGTCTTTGATGTTCTGCTTTGATTTGCTAACATGTCGAGCACCGCCCTACAAATTCAGTAATGTCCCGCTTCATTCCGTTCCACCAAAAACGTTCCTTAAGATCCCGATACATCTTAGTGCCTCCTGGGTGAACTGTATATGGTGAGACGTGTGCTTCTTCCAATATCAGTTTCTTTATCTCCTCATTATTAGGCACACAAATTCTATTCTGGTATCTGAACAAACCATCTGATGTGGTACCATAACCTAAGACTTGTCCCTTGTTGGCTCTCTCCTTAATTTGAATGATCTCTTCATCTTTTTCTTGAGCCATACGGATATCCTCCAGTAGTGTGGATTTAATCTCGAGTTTCGCCATTAATGCTTGTACCTCTCCTATCACGATCTCCATATTGAGCATCTCAATGTCTGTCTTTAGATTATGGGGTAAGGCTTTTAAACATGCTATTTCACTTCTTGATTTTCTGCTTAGGGCATCTGCAACCACGTTGGCTTTCCCAGGGTGGTAATTAATTACACAGTCGTAGTCCTTTATTAGCTCCAACCATCGCCTCTGTCTTAAATTCAGTTCCTTCTGTGTGAATAAGTATTTAAGACTCTTGTGATCTGTATAAATTTCACACTTCGCTCCGTAAAGATAATGTCTTCAGATTTTTAATGCAAAAACTACTGCAGCAAGCTCTAAATCATGGGTGGGATAATTCAGCTCATAAGTTTTAAGTTGTCGAGAGGCATATGCTACTACTTTGTCATTTTGCATGAGGACGCAGCCAAGCCCCTTTCTAGAAGCGTCGCTGTAAATAACAAATCCACAAGATTCTGATGGAAGTGTTAAGATTGGAGCAGTTACTAACCGCCGTTTTAGCTCTTGAAAACTTTGCTCACATTCATCAGTCCACAAGAAACGAGCATTCTTTTTTGTCAGAGCAGTCAGCGGTCCAGACAATTTTGAAAAACCTTCTACAAAACGCCGATAATAGCCAGCCAGACCCAAGAAACTTTTGATTTCATGTACATTGGTGGGTCTCTCCCAATTTACTACAGCTTCAACTTTCTTGGGGTCTACTGAGATGCCATCCTTTGATACTACATGCCTGAGAAAAGTGACTCTATCCAACCAAAACTCGCACTTTGAGAACTTTGCGAACAATTGTTTTTCTCTAAGCCTTTGTAAAACGCACCTCAAATGGTCTTCATGTTCTTTCAAGCTTTTGGAGTAGATTAAGATATCGTCAATGAACACCACCACAAATTGATTTAAGAAATCATGGAATACTCGATTCATCAGGTCCATGAATGCTGCTGGGGCATTAGCTAATCCAAATGGCATTACCAAATACTCATAATGGCCATATCGGGTGCGGAAAGCCGTCTTGGAAATATCTTTCTTCCTTATCCTCAACTGGTGATACCCCGAACGAAGGTCGATCTTTGAGAAAATCAGAACACCCTTCAGCTGGTCGAACAAATCGTCTATACGAGGTAGTGGGTATTTATTTTTTATGGTGATTTTGTTAAGTTCCCGATAGTCAATACACATCCGAAAAGTACCATCCTTCTTTTTCACAAAGAGCACAAGCGCTCCCCATGGCGATACGCTGGGGCGTATGAATCCTTTGTCTAACAATTCTTGTAGCTGGGTCTTCAATTCTTTTAATTCTGCAGGTGCCATCCTGTAGGGTGCCTTGGATATTGGAGCTGCTCCTGGAATTAAATCAATGCAAAATTCTATTTCCCTGTCAGGAGGAAGTCCTGGAAAGTCTTCTGGAAAGACATCAAGGAATTCTTGCACCACGGTTATCTCCTCCATTTTTCTTTCCTCTTGAGGTGACTCCTTCAAGCATGCCAGGTAGACTTGACATCCTTCTAGTAATAATTGTTTGGCTTGTATTGCTGAGATTAGTTATGGAGTAGCGCCCACCTTGGTTCCCACAAATTTGAATTCGGAGTCAGTTGGAAGTCTGAAAATTACCTCTTTGTTGTGGCAATCAATGATGGCATGATTTTTTGATAACCAGTCCATTCCAAGGATAATATCGAACCCTTCCATATCAAATACTATCAAATCAGCAGTGAGGGTTCTTCCCTCAATAAGAATTGGGCAACCCGAGACTATTTTCCTGCATAACACTGATTTGCCTACCGAGGTAGATACTAGTACTCCTATTTTCATAGGTTCTATATTAATACAAAATTTCCTAGCATACTTAGCTGATACAAAAGAGTGAGTAGCTCCAGAATCGAATAAAACCACAGCCTTGCCAATAAAGAGAGATAGAATACCTGTGACTACTTCATTCTCCGTTTCTGCTTCACCTTGCGTGAGGGCATAAACCCTGGCTTGAGTGGGTGGTAAGCGATTATTCCTTGCCTGTAATGATGCAGCACCTCCTTTTGCCCTTGGGCAATCTCGTGCAAAGTGACCAGCCTGACCGCATCGGTAGCACATATTAGTCCCTGTACGACACAGTCCGTAGTGGAGGCGTTGGCATTTCGGACAAGGCGCGTTGGTGGCTGAACTCGACCCATTTCCCATGGGTTTGACTCTATGATTATTTCCGTTCGGTCTTCGTTTCCATCCAGCTTGGTTTTGATTTGGTGGAGGTGCAACCCTCTTTCGTGTTTCCGTCATTGCCAAAGCACTCCTCTTCACGCTCTCCTCAGCTAGAGAGGCCTTGTTGACTAATTCCACAAAATCTTGAATTTCAAAACATACAATACGTTCATGGATTCATGGGTTGAGACCCTGTTCAAACTTCCTTACTCGATTTTGCTCATCTGCCACCAAGTAGGGAGCAAAGCGAACCAATTCATTGAAGCGGCCAGCATACTGGGCGACTGTTATATTTCCCTGGGTGAGGTCCATGAATTCTCGAGCCTTCGCGTCCCTGAGAATCTTAGGAAAATATTGCTGGAGAAATTCTTTCTGAAATCGTGGCCAAGAGATTGCTTCCTCCCGGCCTAGTTCTTGAATCAGTAATACCTTTTTGGCAGTCCACCAGTGTCTGGCTTCACCTGACAGTCGAAAAGCGGTGTATTGTACTTTTTGTTCTTCTGTGCAACCTGCAAGTCGCAAAATCTCTTCCACATCAGTCAGCCAATTTTCGCATTCCATAGGATCTCGTTTCCCATCGAACGAAGGAATGGGGAGTCGCTTAAAGAGTTTGAATGGGCAACCGCGCTCCTCCTCACGGGGTGCTTCTCTTCTAAGATCAGTTATGGCTGTGACGAATTGCCTAGCCATAGCTTGAAACATCTAAACCATATCCGGGGTAGCCTCAACTTCCAAACCTTGGGAAGATCTTTTTCCTCCTTCTGCCATAATTCTGTAACGTGACAAAAATTAGAGTTTCCTATCTAAGTACTTGCAAAAATCGTAAGTGTAGTGATGCAATCTGACCTAAGCCTAGGTTAAGAAAGTACAAGTCAAACTTATAGTTGACTTGGCTCTGATACCATACTTGTCACACCCCCGATTAAGGTGAATAGGGGAAACGCGAACTTAAAAGAAAATCACAATAAATAAGGAATAATTATCAGAGATCATCGCATTAATACTAAGTAGCAAGTAAAGATAGGCAGTCAAAAGTTATGTAGGATTAGTGTTTTACTATGAACATTACAAAATATCGTTTACATGAGCTGGAAATCCTAAAACAACATTTCAAGCCATGTCAGGATGTATAATCAAAAGTGACTACTATAGGGGGTTATAGCCTCCCCATGTGTCAAGTGTTCTCCTATATATAAACATCACAAAAAATATTGTGCAGTCTACAAAAAAAAAAGTCTGCACAACAATGGCTTGATCTGGCAACCCATTGGACTCTCCAGCTCTAACACCCCTACGGCTCCGCAAAGCAGTAGGTCCAGGAATCCCAAGCATAGGGTCATACAATAGGGTCCTCAATAGCAAGGACGCCTACGGGAATACCCATCCTCAGAATTATAATGTACAGCGGCATCTGAAAATTTTAAAGGGAAAAAAGGGTGAGTTCGACAACTCAGTAAGTAGCCACAACACCAAAATGCTACAAAACATGCAATGCAGATGTTATGCACAATAAATAAATTAAATGACAATTAATACAAGAATATTAAGTGACTTATGAGATGTACATGCACTTCCTTTTTCTTCCTTTCAAAATTTGCTGTTTTACCCTTTTGACCCGACGCCACAATTTTTACCGTGAGTAGCGCACGTTGGCTTGTCCCGAAGGACCTATATGCTCATCCTGTCATCACAGGGGAGAGCTACCAGGTTGGGAACTTCCTTAGGTGAAGGCCACCTGGCCGGTAGCACACACCTTCTCGTAACCGTCCTTCAGTGTGCTTGCCCTGCTACCCTATGCGGTACCGATCGTCACTATAATTGTGTCTCGAGTTAAACATTTAAAACCATGAATGCACATATAACATTTCATATGATCTGTAAGCTCATCTGTAACTGTATGCTATGCCATGAATGTACATATAACGTTTCATATAATCTGTAAACTCATTTGTGCCATGAATTTTGAGAGCTCTTTTCATTCATAATTACAGTTATGCATAGATCATGAAATATGGTAACTGTAATATGAAAATTCTTAAACAATGACATATGAATAAATAAAACTTGTCATTAAAATATGGAAGGAAGTGCAATTAAAAATCATGTGAATGATTTATAAAATCCTCAACATTTTTCTAAAAGGTTTATAATAAAATATGTTGGGGTTTTTGGTGTTGTGTCCCCTTACTTGGATTTGACGCCGGATTGGATCGAGTCGTCCTTTCACATAAATAAATTGTAAAGATGAATTTAGAAGTGTTTTTAAATTTTTAGTCAAAGTTTTCAATAATATATATATATATATATATATATGTGTGTGTGTGTGTGTGGGGGGGTGTGTGTGGAGGGGGGGGGGGGGGTGCACGGTTCCCCATGTATAAATGCACATGTATATATATATATATACACATAATTCCCATTATATCAATTTCTCTCCCAATCTGCCGTGCACGTCTATATATAGATATTTATATATATATATATATGATATCCAATATTTCCTCCCAATATGCTGCATACGTGTGTATATATATATATATATATATATATATAACATCATGACTATATAGATATATATATACATGTGTGAGGTGCTAAACATTTATTCATGAGATAAAAAAAAATAAAATTTTATTATTGCTATTATCATTATCATGGATGTATAATATTTAATCACCAAAAATCTGTCTAAACAAAAAATATATATATATAATCTACAACTAACATTTCAATATTAGCAGAAATCCTAAAATACTCATAAAAGCAAATACTAATTTTTTTCTAATTTCTTTCAATAAAATAGCAAAATAATGAGAAGGGGACATACTGTGGGGGTTTGCAAGAGAAGGAAGAAAGCAAGCTGAACTAGGCTTTAACTTGCTACTGGTGGCGTGAGAGAAAGAAGGAGTTTTGAGCATATATATAATGGAGAAGGGTGAGTTAGCTCTTTGACAAGTGTAATATACCTAGGGAAGGAGGCATGCCATTGGACACATGCACCCTCACGTGGGGTCATGCATGAAACCCATGGAGAAGGGTGAGACACCTTGGTTAATAGGTGTCCAAAAAGAATTCAAGTGTTGACAGGGTGTTTTTTTTTTTTTTTTTTTTTTTTTTTTTTTAAAATTATTATTATTAAGCAATAAATCTTAAAGCTCCCAACTAATTAATAGGCTAACAACCCCTCTAATATTCTCCTAACTAAAAGAGTCCTCAAATATATATATATAAACAAAATGCTTTTTAATTTTATTTTAATCCATAAAATATATAAGATATCACATATGCAATACATACCATCAAGGCGTCCCAAATATTCTCCTTGGTACGTTGCGGTACCTTCGTCCAATCGTCCGGTATTCGGACATAATATTCGGACCGGTCGTCTAAATCTCATGGCGCTAAATCTAACGGGCTGCAATGATGCATTGTATATACATGCATATATAAACATGTAAACTTAAGATGAGAACAAGACAAGGGAAAAAAAAAATTCGAAATTACAACATACAAATAAACAAATAGTATTAACGGTTGATAAGGTTGGTGTGAAGAGAGTGCAGTCTAACCAACAACTGTTACATTAATTTTAACATGCATGGTTCAAACCTAAATGATATATAACGTGAATGGTTTATATTATGTATATGTCAAAACTTTAATATGACTAATGTTACTTTAATTATTTTAATCAAATTCCAAATGAACGAGAAAAATGTTATATATATATATATATCCTTTTGGTTTTACTATATATTAAAGCATGCGCGCTTTCTTGTATGCATGACGAACGGTAAGAAATTAATTGTCTTATATTTTTTAATGTTGAAATGGGGTACGGGGTTATAAAGGAGAAGTAAATTAAGTGTTTGTTTTGTAGAATTTAATTTTATTGAATGTTGGGATGAATCATATTGTACAATATTAAACCTGATAATGTTGGGATCATTTTATATATATATATATATATATATATATATATATATATATATATATATATACTGACATGTCAATTTGACACGCTAGTAATTACTGACGTGTCAAAGTGACACGTCAATAATTACTGACGTGTTACTTTGACACGTCAATAAATTTCTAACGTGTCTAACTTTGACACGTCAGAGTTATTTAAATATAACTTTGTCTTACAAAGTTATTTAAGTAAGAGAAATGCTGGTCCCTAAGAGGTAGCTTAATCGGCTGGGACCACGCCTAATGAAGCGGAGGTCACTAGTTCGAATCCCCCTCCCCCCCTCTTGTGCGGACATGTCAAAAAAAAAAAAAAAAAAAAAAAAGTAAGAGAAATGCTAAAGACCCAACTTTTTTGCCCAATAAAAGTCCAACTTTTACCCTTTATTTTTTTTCTTCTAAAAAACACAAAATGAAAAATGAAAAAAATGTCTGAAGCAACCCTATCTATTTTTTGCCTTTCTTTTATTTAGTATTTTTTAAAAAATGAAAAATAGTATTTTTCTTCATAATAATGACATTTTCTTGAAAAAAAATGACATTATTATGAAAAAAATACCAATTTTCATTTTTAAAAAAATACCAAATAAAAGAAAGACAAAAAATAGATAGGGCTGCTTCAAACATTTTTTTCATTTTTTATTTTATTTTATTTTTTAAAAATAAATAAGGCAAAAGTTGGACTTTTGTTGGGCAAAAAAGTTGGGTCTCTATCATTCCTCTTTAAGTAACTTTGTCTAACTTACTGACGTGTCTAACTTAATGACGTGTCTAACTTTGACATGTCTGTAAATATAAAATTATTAAGTTATTTAAATAAAAAATTTTAAAATTAAATTGAATTCAAATTTACTGGCGTGTCAAATATTGACATGTCAGTAAATATCGACGTGTTATGTTCAACACGTCAATAAATGTTGACGTACCGCTTTTGGCAAGCAAAAAAAAAAGTTGTTGACGTTCCAGTTTTGGCACGTCAATATTTATTGACGTGGCAAAAAATAGATAGTGTTTGTCACCTCAAAAAATGGCCTTTTTTTTTGTATTGGTAGCTTAATATTACTCGCTCGAGCTTCAGCAATGGCGGAAGAAAGAAAGAAAAACAAAGAGAAAAAGGAAAAGTTTGGGTGGTGTGGTATTCGATCGTTGCTTCCAGCTAGGAGAAAGAAAAGAATAAAAAAAAAAAAAAAAAAAAATTCAAACACGCTAGGCCTCTTGATTAAAAGGCATGGCGCACTTGGGGATGGGACGCGACTGCATGCGCGGGGAGCTCAAGGAAATTTCCTGACGTGCCATGTTTGGCACGTTAGGAAATTCTGACGTGCTAGGTGTCGCACGTCAGAAACTCCCGACATGCCACACATGGCACGTTAGGAAAAGTCACTGAAAATATATATATATATATATATATATATATATATATATATATATATATATAGTGTTCTGACGTGGCACATTCCCATGTCAGAAAAATTCTGACGTGGTAAATGTCGCCACGTCAAAAATGATATAATTTTTAAATTCTTAAAATCTGTAATATATTTCTGACCTTGCAATATAAAATACATCTGAATTTTCTGACGTGTCTGTTGTAACACGTCAAAAAATTCTGACGTGCCACTATTCACGAGTCAGAAAATTATTTTTTGTTAAAAAATTTCTGACGTGGCAACAAAACATGTATTGTAACCACGTCAAAAAATGCTATTTTTTTTTTTTTTTTTAAGTGATAGCAAGACTCTCCGTCAAATGAAAAATTTCCAGGAAAACTTCGAAATGCAATAATCACGCTGTGTAGGTCATAGCACGCGCCCAGCCCGTAACTGTTGAGTCATCAATTTTGAAATGAAACACAAGCGAGCACACAACAAAAACAGCTTCTGGAAAGCCAATGGAGTGAGAGCACACAGATCGATTTGAGAACCCACTTCCAAACATTACATTAAGCCTTATGGATTTTGAATGTAATTCTACTTAAAAATTAGTATGTTCAAATTTAAGTTCTTTGCATGGAGTGACGCAGATTTCAAATTGAGAAAAAATGCTTTTTTTTTTACATAATTGGATGGAGAAAGACTTATAAATTTTAGTTAAGCCATTGGGGATTCTCTTATGGATCAAAAACTCTAAAAAGTTGATTGTATTAAAAATTATTTACATGGATTCAGATACCTAAATGTTGTAAACTTCTAGCTCTTCATTTACAGCCATATTGACCAAGCCAATAATGTGGTAGAAACAACTTGAATTAGTATCATGTTTATCGATAAAAATAAGATTTTAATAACAATCTAAGAGAGTATTATAGAATAATTTTAGGCGTGATATATGCTTTCCAAATGCGAACTAACGTGCCAGAGACATTTACCTTGAATATAACATTTCTCCACCCTTTTTCAGTTAATTCATAGGCCTCTAAAGATCGAATCCTGTCACAAGATAACAAAAACAAACGAAATAAAAATAATAAATTAAATATATGGATAAATAACTACGTAAGCCTCAAATTTCATTAGAACTAAATTGACAACAAAGCAAATTATTAGAAAATATAAAATCACATTTAAACAATATTAAGATATTCAAAAGAAAATGAAAAAAAAAAAAAAAAAACCTTGTAATACAAGTGATGCTTGCAATCTGTTCTCCTTGGAGACAGTGGAGGATTTTGAAGGAGTAAATCCTTCTGCATCCAAACTGCAAACCATGGAAGTTTATAAACTGGTAACATTTATCAGGCATTTTAGTTGGTTTTGCCATTTCTCCAACGGTGTGGGATTTGATTTATACAAGGTGGCAATAACTTTAACCCACACTCAAACGAAAAATTACAAATAAATTAAACCTACTGAAATGACTTCTGTAGAAACATGTGAAGGCCAAACCAAAGTGATTTCTGAAAAAGCAACAATTATTTCACATGCACCCCTGTTCCTCCATCAGTAATAAAAATCGTGAAGAGAGTAGCAGTGGCTTCAGCGTGTAGTCTATTCGTAACTTCTATCATTGAAATCGAGAGAAGAAAAAAAAAATCATTGAAATCCTCTTGTGATTGGACACAGATCCCGGCCATGTTTTAAAATTGTCAAGATAACAATTTAAAATATAGGGCATAATGTTAAAAGGTTATTTTGTTAAGTTATAGTATTTAAATTACTATATATCTGGCTTTGTAAATTAGTCAAAAGTTTGCTCCAGAGTTACGGTGCTTTTGTGCTTAACAACTTTGTTGATGAGGATTGTAGCTCAATAATTTATAATTTTATTTAAAGAAGTGCTATGCATATTAATTTTTTTTTTTAAAAGTTGGTTATTAATTAATGTGTTACCCTCTGATAAAATTTATTATTTTGAAAAATATGTCACTAACTTATAGAATTGTGACACATTATTTGGAAACAAAGTTTTGGAACAAAAATTTGAGACGTTTTTATTTTTAATTTTTTTAAGTTTTTTAATTGTTTTAATATTTATAGTTTTTAGTTATTAGTTTTTTTTTGTTTGTAATTTTGTAATTTTTAAATAGTTTATTATTATTATTTTTTTAAAATATCCTATTTATATATTCACTTTCCAAAATTTCTAATAAAATACAAATAAAAAACTAGTGAAAAAGGTTTGTCAAACGTTTCCAATTGGCGATCTGTGAAGGCTTGCTTCTGACTTTTGCTGCCAGAATGACAAGACTCTAGTCTAAATGAATAGGTGTAGGGGTAGATTTTCCAACAATAAAATCAAAAGGACAGATTTGATTCTCTTAGCCTGTGTAGAAAATCCGAAGGACATATTTTAGCAATAGAAAAAAATTATAAAGGACAGATTTTGATTTTATTCAACGTTTTCTTGTTGGACCGGTCGTGTATGTGTGAAAATTTTTTTAAATGGGTTTTAAGATTTAGAAAATGATAAAGGTACCATTAATATGTGTATAATAAGGTACCATTTCACAACTTAAACCCAACTTTAACTTAAAATTGGGTTTAAAAAAGTTTTAAAGTATTTTTGGTGAACGTTCTGTAAAAAAAAAATATTTGTTATTTGTTATTATTATATTTTTTTGGTAAAGTCTACTTATTTTCATAAACTATCACTAAATTAATAATATTTTTTCCAAATTTTTAAATAAGACAATGCCTCCCAAATTTACCACTAAAATAACAATATCCCCTTCTTTGGAAGAGCGTGCTTTGCAAAAATGCATTAATACGAGAAATAAAAAAAATTTCATTGAAGTAAATTATTAGTACACAATCAAGGCGTCGTGTACTAAATTGACAACAAAGCAAATTATTAGAGAAATAAAAAGTCACTTTTAAACAACACAATTAGATCACAAAACGATTCATTCGGTTCTAAGTTAAAATAAAAATAAAAATAAAAAAAGTTGCAAATAATCCTCACAAGAACAAGATAACTTACTCCCAGTCCAACCAAAAACAATATTAAGATGTTCATAAAAAATAAAAAAATTGTAATACAAGTGATGCTTGCAATCTGTTTTCCTTGGAAACAGTGGAGGATTTTGAAGGAGTAGATCCTTCTGCATCCAACCCGCAAACAATGGAACTTTGGCTGGTAACATTTATCAGCCATTTTACTTGGATTTACCATTTCCCCAACGGTGGGGTGTGCTTTATACCAGATGACAATAACTTTAACCCACAGTTAAACAAAAAATTACAAATAAACCATTAAGGTATTGGAATGACTTCAAAGTTCGAATGAACCATTTGACGACGTCGTCTTCGAAGAACAATATATATATATATATATATATTTTTTACTGAATAGTCCAAATCCTAACCAATACACTGTTGACACATAGTCTTCTTCTTCTATGAAACATCTCTCTTTTGAGTTTCTTGTGGCTTTCTTCTCTTTAATTCAACCCGTGACACACGACAATTCTCAGGAAAATCGCTGACGAGATCAAGGGACAGTGTGCAGCACACCTTCCGCCCGCGTGATTGTGGAGTTAACATGATTTATTCACCTATAATTAAAAATAAAAAATATGATAAAAAATAATAATAATGGTAATAGAGCATTCCAAAATAGATCGTGAAAAATGAAAATGCTAGAAAACAATTTCAATTTTTGTTACGTGTCCAGAGTATGTTTATTTAAGGTTAAGGGTGTCAGAACTTTAAAGTACATGGTTCAACAATTAAATAGATTTTGTAATATTAATAAAAATCAAACCACAAAAAGTTTAAGAAAATTTACTCCTTAGTGTTGGAAATGTCGTATTATTATTATTATTATTATTATGAAATAAAAATATAATATCAATCTAGCATCTACACCACAAAAATGCTGTAAACTTTTAACTATGAGTTTTTTGATGTGCGCCTTTTGACGTTTTTCAACGGTTAAAATCGGAGAGTCAAAAATTTTAGATTTTTGACGTGTTGGAGAGAACATGTCAAAAACATTTTTGCAATATTTTTTGACGTGTCACTTCAGGAGAGTCAAAAATTTCAGATTTTTGACGTGTTGGAGAGAACAGGTCAAAAACATTTTTGCAATATTTTTTGACGTGTCACTCCATTTGACACGTCATAAAAATATATATATATATATATATATATAATTCTAACATTAACCTGATATTCAAATACAATTACAATTATAATATCCAAATATAATTACAATTCTAAATCCAATATCCAAATACAATTCCAATTCCAATTACAATTACAATATCCAAATAAAATTACAATTACAAATACAATATCCAACACAATTCCAATTCTAATTCTAATTCCAATATCCAACTCAATTCCAATGTCGAATACATAATCTAATATCCAATACAATCCAATATCCTATTCAATCCAATCCAATATCATATTCAATCCAATCCAATATTCTATTCAATTCAATCCAATATCCAACACATATCCAATATCTAATACATATCCAACACAACTTCATTAAATAAAATTCCAACACACATACTACGTTCCAACACAACACATAACAAAACAGATAAATACATCGAAAACACGTTCCAACACAAGGCAAAACAAATATACAATCAAACACTTCTGGACTATAGTTAGAAATAAGTTTCAATTAGTATCAACACAGTCATCTCCCAACTCTTAATCTGCATTACCTACAAATGAGTTATGAACCAATAATAATCAATACAAAAATTTAAAATTAATCTATATAGTGATGCAAATATATGTTAGTTCTAAAATAGACCGCTGTAATAAAGCGTTGCTAACTGAGAAATTTGTCAAAATTAGGGGTTTCTAACCGTTAACAACTGTTAGAAAGTTGATTATCATCTAATAAAATTTATTATTTTAAAAAATATATCACTAACTCATAAAATTATGACACATTATTTAGAGTTTTGGAACAAAAATTTGAGAAGTTTTTATTTTTTATTTTTAGTTTTTTAATTGTTTTAATATTTATAGTTTTTAATTATTATTTTTTTGTAATTTTGTAATTTTTAAATAGTTTTTTATTTTTTTTTTTAAATATCCTATTTATCCACTTTCCAAAATTTCTAATAAAATACAAATAAAAAACTAGTGAAAAAGGTTTGTCAAACATTTCCAATTATTGGCGATCTGTGAAGGTTTGCTTCTGACTTTTGCTGCCATAATGACAAGACATTAGTCTAAGTGAATAGGTGTAGGGGTAGATTTTCCCACAATAAAATCAAAAGGACAGATTTGATTCTCTTAGCCTGTGTATAAAATCCAAAGGACATATTTTAGCAATAGAAATAATAAGAAAGGACGGATTTTGATTTTCTTCAACGTTTTCTTGTTGGACTGGTCGTGTATGTATGCAGTGTGAAAACTTTTTTAAAGGAGTCTTTTTAAGTTTTAGAAAATGATAAAAGATACAATTTAAATTTAATTTTGGCCGACTTTTTTCTTAAGTTAAAAAAAAAAAAAAAAAAAAAAAAAAAAAATTGCCTACGGTGGAGAAAGAGCCTTAAACTATAAAGAAAGAAACTTGATCTAGAAATTAGATTAAAGTTGGGTTTAAGTTGTGACTGTATCACACCTCTTAAGTTTTTAGTTAAAAAAAAAATATTTTGATGTAATATAAAATGAAAAATAATAACGGCACAATTTAAACGTAATTTTAGCCTAACTTTTTTCTTTAAGTTTTTTTTTTTAAAAAAAAAACTACGTGTAGATGAGAGAGAATGTTAAACTAGAGGGAGAGAAATTTGATTTAGAAATTGAGTCAAAGTTGGATTTAAGGCTGTATCACACCTCAAAATTTAAAAAGGTTTTAAAGTATTTTTGGTGAACGTTTTGTAAAAAAAAATATTTGTTATTTGTTATTATTATTATTATTATTTTTGTAAAGTCTACTTATTTCCACAAACTACCACCAAATTAATAATATTTCTCCCAAATTTTCAAATGCGACAATATCCCTCAAATTTACCACTAAAATAACAATATCCCCTTCTTTAGAAGAGCGTGCTTTGCAAAAATGAATTAGTAAGAGAAATAAAAAAATTTCATTAAAGTAAATTACTAGTATGCAATCAAGGTATTGCGTAGGTTATAGCTTGGAGCATACTACCGATAATTTGTTTGGTCTCTTTTTTGGTCTTTCAGCACATGTGGACCCCATATTATTTTCTGATGCATGAATGGATTACTATTCGAGTCCCAATGTAGCATTAGTGTGATCTGATTAAAAAAAAAAAAATAGTTATATTTACATTGCAAGATAGTGAAAAACTAACTACCTTAAAAAACTTCATAGTATTTAGACAACGTAAAATCACCCCTGATCTCTCATATGGTCTGCTTTTTGGTCTTTCAACCCCTATGGACCCCCTGTTCTTTGCGTGTTGATTATGCTCAGGCATTTCATTTTGTTAAGCTTGCAATTAAGGCGATAATGGATGCTTTGTTACTTTTTTTGACCCGTGAGTCACAAGGCAGGTGGAATTTAACAGAAAATTCTTATAAATGGGATAATCGAAAAAAAATCAAAAGATTGATACACCAAAATAAGAGTTTTTAAAATTAATCATCATTTAATCACAACATTGAAAAGGACTTCCAAGAAACAATTTTATATTGCTTTTGGTGTCTGCATTTTTCTTTTATAATTATTATCTTTTTTTAAAAAAAAAATTATGTGACATTGTAGTTCTAAAGTATATATACTTTGTTATTTAAGATCCGATAAAGCTTCCATTTCCAAATACTCCCTCCTATTGTCTATTCTATATCGCTGCATTCCCAAAACTATTTCTTCGTCGACCATGTGCTTCATCATCAACTCTTTTAGGAATGTATTGAAGTTCAGTGGCAATGGCAGGGCAAGTGGATATTGAACCGACTTTTCCTAGTATGATGTTTATTGGTAGAAACAAACTTTTTATAATAATTTACAGACATTCTTATTTTTTTACATCTTTAAAATAAACATTCCTCGAAACCGAAACAAAATTGTTTACCAAACGAACCGTTAGTTCTAGAAAATTTATAGGTAAGTTATATGCTTCATGTGGACTCAAAGTGTATCCCACTAATAACCTTCCAACCATTTTTCCCTTACTTCATTGGGCCTCTAAAGATCGAAACCTGTCATAGGTAGTTACACTCAAAGGATGTGTTCTCGTTCCAATAACAAGAAAGTGAGGAAACCCACATAAATATCCAAGCAAAATTAAATAATAAGCACAACCATAAGATTAATTATATAAAAATGCTTAGACCCAATATACATTATATTTTATTTTATTTTTTATAAGGAAAAATTATATAAAAAATGTAAGGCGCCTACACAAGTGGTATGCATAAGCACCAAAACTAGAAAAAGCACCAAAAAAAAAAAAAAAACACACACACACAACAATTTTTGCATAGCCAACTATTTTTTGTCCCAATTGTTTTTGATGATCCAAACGTTTTTGCCATACTTGCTTCAAAATCCTATTAGTAGCACCGTGTGATATAATGTTTTTTCTTCTGGATTCGGGTCTTGTATCGGACCCTCATAAATTGAACCCTATCACATGAGAATGAAAATCTTTTACAAAATAATAACCGACAAGTTGTTAGCATTACCAAAATTATAAAGCAAATACTACCATAAATCACTCTCCAAATAATTCAAATTATGGGCAAAGCTTCATAGTACCGTAAATAGGTCTTCTTTATTTCTTTCCATGATTGCTTCTTCATCTT
This sequence comes from Corylus avellana, assembly GCF_965113065.1. Classification (NCBI taxonomy): domain Eukaryota; kingdom Viridiplantae; phylum Streptophyta; class Magnoliopsida; order Fagales; family Betulaceae; genus Corylus; species Corylus avellana. The sequence continues at coordinate 21,095,030 of NC_142490.1, read as the reverse complement.
TGTGATCCACACTTTCATATCCCCCACAAATATAAAATTTCTCATCTACAAGAATGAGAATTAGAATAAATAAAAAAGAAAAAAAAATGAGAATTTTTTTCTTTCTTCCTATACCTGCTCCAGTATCCTTTTTCTTCGCTTCCTTTTTCTACCTATAAGTTTGCAATAACGCCCCTCTTCTAAAATTGCTTCCTTCTTGATGTAGTCATGCAAAAACCTCAGCAGCAACTATTGCCCAACAAATATCTAAGACAAAAAAAATATAATTACTTCTTAAAAAACAATAATACAATTAAAATGCTATATTTTATTGTTTGCAAAAATTCAATAAAAAATTATGTCCTTTAATTTTTTTTTTTTTTTTTCCTTTTATGTTTAGTCTAAATCAAATTCACGAATTAGATTGATACCTTTTTAAGCAAAATCTGCTAAACCTCGAAAAACAAAGAACAAGACCAAAAAAATATCTATTAAAATGTCTTGTATTCCACATAAAAATTAACAATAACATACTAACAGAAAATATTGTACGTAAAAGTGTTGCATCACTTACTAGTTGTGTTTTTACGACCACGCAATTCGTAAAAATATTTGTTGACAATTTGAGTCATTATCAACATGATTCGTTTGCCATGGTCTTTGCCACAAGGAGTCTAAACTGGAATGTGTCGATCATAATACCATTTTCTGCCAAAATAAGTAGCATAGAAAATGTCACCTTCAATTCAAATTATGACTTATCCTAACATTTTAACAAAGATCTACAGTAATAGCGTCTATGCTGAAAACTTCGTATCTTGTGAGTTATTTCTCTCAAGAGTGGTACGAAGTACATCCCTAGGCCAATGTTGTTTTTGAATCGAAAACCATTGCTCAAAAGTCTATATGAAAAATAATTTTTAGTTGCATACTAAAAAAACAATAAAACAAAACAAGTATAGGAAAAACTTATACGTAAATTACGTAAAAGTCGGTGTTAACTCATTACTCAAGATTTCTTGTAGCTCCTGATCTGAAAAATCAGTGAGCGTTACAGGAAAAAATGAAATGGATTTAAATAGTTTTGGAATTCGGGAAACACGAGATTGCGCAGTAGAAGAAGATGCTTTTTTTTTTTTTTTTGGTTCCGGAGCCTGAAGGTAGAAAAAGAAGATGAGACAGTGAGCATCAGTGGCGGATCCAGGATCTTCACTCATGGGGGGCATTTTTTTATGAATACAAAAATAAAATTAATTAAAAATATTAAAATAATAGTTAAATATAAAAAAATGACAAGCTCTTATTTGTAGATATGCTATTCGGATTTGGTCTCTATCACTAGGATTATAATTGCACTTTTTTTTTTTTTTTTTTTTTTTTTTAAAAAAATTTCTGGGCAAACTTGCTAAATCTACTTCAACACTCATTTAAAATTTAATTTGAACTCAATAGAATCGTTGTTTTTATCTATAATATCAGATAACTACAATTATATATTTATATAATTAAAATATGAAACAAAAAGCCAAAAACTATATAAATTCATAAATAATTAAATATAAAAACAATTATCAAGAAGAAGCTGAATTAATAGCAATATAAAAATTAAAACAATCAATTGAAAAGAACAATTTAAATCTAAATCTAAAAATTTGATTCCATATTTACATGATTACATGCTTCAATTTTTTGTTGAAGTTATTATCAAGAATAGGCTGAATTACTAGCAATATAAATATTAAAATAATTCATTGTAAAGAATAATTTAAATCTAAATCTAAAAATTTAATTACATATTTACACACCTCAATTTGGTGAAAGTATATAAGAATATATTTCATACATACAATTAAAATATATAACAAAAATTATATATATTTATAAAAAAAATTAATTTAAAATAGAAATTTAAATATAAAAACTTAATCAATGTAAAAGTTGTCATAAAAATGTAAATTTACAAAATCAAAAGTTTCACAAATCAAAAGTTACTACTTCATCTCCATTTCTCTCCCCTTATAAGTCGTGCTTATTGGTTGAGAACTATACTTTAGGCTTTTTTTTTTTTTTTTCTTTTTTTTTCTTTTTAAGTTGTTTGTTTGCTTTATTTATTTATTTTTAGAGAAAAGGCTTTTGTTTTTAATCATTTTTTTCCTAATTAAACCAGCCGAGCCACTGGCCCATAATCCCATTGACGTTTTTTTTTCTTCTTTCCAAAGCCCACTTACTTGTAAACAAGAAAGAAGCTAAATTTTTTAACTGGTCCACAAAGAGTTCAAATAGCAAGGACATGATTGTCAATTTGCCTACAAACAGACCAAAGCTCACTTAGTAAAACGGTGTGTTTAATTAAAGGGCATGGTTGTCAATTTGCCATCATCTTCTTCCTCATTTCATCCTGTAACTGAAAGTCTGAAAACTACAGGCACAGCAGAAAAATTTCAACGTCCCAACACTGCATCAATCGTTTGCCCCGGATAACTGGGGCATAATCATGGCCGAAGGGGCTAAGATGGGGCATCATCATGGCTAAGGGGTATAAGAAATTTTTTTACCAAGGGGTAAGAAGAACTTTTAGGGGTCGAGAGGGGGCATATGCCCCCTCTCGACCCCCCTGGATCCGCCCCTGGTGAGCATGCGAGAGTAGTACGTCGAAACTGGACTATGTTGACCAACCCAACAATACAGTGAAATAATATAGCAGTGAAAACGAGATTTTTTATAAAATCTAAAGAGTATTATAGTTCTAGGAAACCTATAAGAGTGATATATGTTTTCATAAATGTGGGCTGAGGGTGAAAATAACTTACTCCCACATGGCATCTCTTCGATCACTGGGCCTCTAAAGATCAAATCCTGTGACAGGATAACGCAAACAAACAAATTAAAAATAACAAATTAAATATGAGAACAAATAACTGTGCAGTAAGCCGCAAATTTAACTAAATTGACATCAAAGTAAATTATTAGAAAATATAAATTCACTTTTAACAACGCATTTACATCACAAAACAATTCATACGGTTCTAAGTAAAAAAAAAAAAAAAAAAAAAGTTGACAAATAACCCTCACAAGAAAAGATACCTTAAGTACTCTCAATCCAACCAAAAACAATATTAAGATGTTCATACGAAAAAAAAAAAAAAAAAAAAAACAAAAAACCTTGTTATACAAGTGATGCTTGCAATATGTTTTCCTCGGAGACAGTGGAGGATTTTGAAGGAGTAGATCCTTCTGCATCCAACCTGCTAACCATGGAACTTCAGCTGATAAACATTTATCAGGCATTTTACTTGGATTTGCCATTTTTCCATCGGTGGGGATGTGTTTTATACAAGATGACAATAACTTTAACCCACAGTCAAAGGAAAAATTACAAATAAACCAATAAGGTGTTGAAATGACTTTCGCATGGACCATTTGTCGGGATGCATAAACGACGTCTTGGGAGAGCAATATATATATATATATATATTTACCGAATAGTCCAAATCCTAGCCATTTTACTGTTCACATGTAGTCTTCTTCTTCCATGAAACATCTTTCTGAGGCTAAATTTCAACGTCTTTGGGAGAGCAATTATTTTCACAGTTTTTTTTTTTACTGGATATATTTTTACCATTTGCAATGGTCCAACCCTAGCTATTTTCCACCTCATTTCCTTCTAACGCGCATAGTACATCATATCCCAACCACTCCCGACACGAGAATCTTCTGCCATTTCCATTCTCAATATAACGTGTCGTCTCCTTTTTTTTGTCCTTTTTTTTTTCTTCTTCTTTTTCATGAAACATCTCTTTTGAGTTTCTTGACTGGGCTTGGACGATTCTCACATGTGATGTGTGTGCAGGGAAATCGTTCACAACAGCGAGAGACAGTACAGCAAACCTTCCATATGATTGTTGACTTGGTAGGACTTATTCACCTATAATTAAAAAAAAAAAAAACATTAATGGTAATAGAGCATTCCAAAATAGATCGTGAAAAATGAAAATGCAATAAAACTTTTTCAATTTTTGTTACATGTCCAAAGTATGTTTATTTAAGGTTGTAAGAAATAAATTAACATTACAAGCCCACTAAATTTTGGGCCCAATAGCTAAAGATTGGTCCATGAAGATATTAACTAAATAACAAGGGCTATTAATTAATAAAAGAAGATATTAATTAGAAGAAGATATATACCAATTGAGACTAGAGTTAATCTTTTCGGCTTCCTAGAATCAGCCAAGCATCCACCAACTCTTAACGTGGCAAAGGCCACGTCATATTTAAAAAGAACAAAATAAAAAATAAAAAATAAAAAATTTCTTAGGTTAGAAAACGCTCTCTTCCCCATTTCGTCGCTGCCTCCCCCCTATTCATCTCTGTTTTCCTCTCTTCCCTCACACAAATCCCTCCCCCTCTCTCTTTCTCCTCTTTCCTCTTCTCTCTCCCCTCACTGACGGCCGGCCTCTGAAGACCACGAAGGTGAACCACCCACATCTTCGATGACAAGCTACATCGGTCAAAATCCCCAAATTTCAGTGACGACGAGCCAACCATTTGAACTGATATAGGGTTTCGGTCACCAAAAAGCAGGAAGTTGGACTATGGGGTTTTGAGGCATTAGAACTAAAGGTGATACCATCCTTAAAGGATTCACCTGCCACGCATAAATTTTAATTTTGAATCTAGAAACGAGTTGTGAGGCATTAGCAACTACCAGTCAACAAAAAGCCTACATGACCTAATTTTTTTATTTTTAAGTCACCATGTCAGCGTTGTTGGGATCAGCCACGTCAGTGTTGGTGGATGCTGGGTTGACTCTAGGGAGCCGGATAGCACGACTCTTGAGACTATATTGAAATAATAGAGTCTTATTCCAGTCTACAGGGAAATAGGACCCCAATTCCAAGTCAAGCTCCCAAGAATCCCAATTCAATTCCAATAAGAAGGTTCAAGTCTACTTCAACTCTCAAAGCCTATAAATAAGCCCCTGCATAGAGTACAAAATTACTCTCCCTATTATCTCAAAAATCACCTATTATCTCCGAAGAACTTGCAGTCTATCGTGAGAAAAACTGTTTGTGTTTCATGTATTGCTTTGTCAATGTTAAGCACCATCAACTAATTAAGCGTATTAGAACTTTAAAGTACATGGTTCAATAATCAAATAAATTTTATAATATTATTCAAAATATAATCTCAAAAGGTTTAAGAAAATTCACTCGTTAATGTTGGAATTGTCACATTGTTATTGTGAGATAAAAATATAATATCTAGTCATTACTCTTATAAAATATAATATCAATCGCCGATTTTTTAGCAATCTTGGCTAATGGGAGGGTATTAATCCTTACAAATGGTTACTTATCTTGTTCCTATGATATTGTGCTTGCATGAAATTGCATGTTGCATTTGGAAAGATCAATATTATGTTTGTTAAAATGTTTTAGAGAGTTTTTTGTTTTTGTTTTTATTTAAATAAGTGTTCTATGTTTGGTAAAGGCTAAAACTGTTTTTAAATATATATTTTTTAATTGTTTGTTAATATATTTGTCATTAGAAAATAAAACAAAGCATTAACACCTCAGCTTCTAAGTATGCGTGATAAGATTAAATGTACACTTTTTGTGCAAGAATTAATTGACTATAAATTTTTTTTTTTTTTTTTTTGAGAATTAATTGACTATAAAATTTATTAACTCTCACACAGTTTCTCTAATATACGTATAATTTCTTTAATTTTGCCACTAATTAATCAACAACCTCCCAAGCCAGAAATTTTTTTGATGATAATATAGGGGTTATCCTTACTGGTAACATTCCCAGTAGCTTCCTTGTCATTTTTCCTACATTTAAGAATCCAAACTACTTTTGCTTTTCTATGTTAAAATATACAACAATAACTTCCCTTAATCATTCTCTATATCATTAAAATATTTATTTTTTTAATTATATTATATATATGAGAGGAGAGATGAGCGAGAATTGTGAGACATGAGAAGAGAGAAGAGAAAGAATTTCTTGTTTTTTTTTTTTTTTTAATAATCATAAGAATTGCAATAGTGAAACCCCACTGTAACAATTATAATGTTTAGGGTTCTTTTAAGGAGTCTGTTGTGAAATTTTTTTGTAATTTTTTGGACATATTCCCTAAACTTAGGGAACAGACTCCTTTAAATGCTCTAGAGTTTATTATATATGCTTTAGATTTGTTTTGGAAATTGGTATATGACCTAACATGTTTTTCAATACGATAAAAATATTTTGATAATTTAGCCAAATAAAATATAATTTTTTTTTTTTTAAAAAAAAAACTTAAATTTATGATTCAATCCCTCCGAATTCAATAAATTTATTCTGATGACTTTAATTTGTCTATTTTGTGCATGCGGCGACTATGGGAGAAGATATGTCGGCCTTCTTCAACTGTTGAATGGATCATGGCACGACCATATATAGCAAGATACCTTCCGGAGCTGCGTCGTTTCAGGCTGTGTGGATTTCATCTGCGGTGACTCCTAGCCTCTGCGGTTATCCCGAGCTCTGTGATCATCAATTCTTTTTAGGGATGGCTTGGTTGCTTTGGACCACACTTTTTTTTCTTCTTTTTTATTTTTTATTTTTTTATTTTAGGTTTTTTCTTTTCTTTTCTTTTCTTTTATTTTTTAATTTTTATAAAGGGTATTTTTACTATCGGGAAACATTGACACCAATTTATGGTTTAAAAGTATTGTTAATGGTGGACCGGTGGTGTTTGAAAACTTTTGTAAGGGGTATTTAAATTTGTAGTTAAGAAAAAGTTTTTGATGTAATATAAAATTGAAAAAGGTTTTAAAGTATATTTGGTGAATATTTTGTAATAAAAAATATTTGTTATATATATATAAACTAAAAGAACATTAATTAAGGAAGGCCTTGGTAGGAGATTAAGGATTGTGTTTGGTACTCTTGCTGAAAAAAAATATATATATATATATTGAATTTGGAGAAGTTCACAGACTGCCACGACCGATCAAGCAGAATACTTCTTGCCAGCTCATCCTCCCCATTCATAGATTACAATTTATAGCCCTATAAAAGTATTAAGAGTCCGTTTGAGATTGTAGTTTTAATTAGAGCAATTTTGAATTCTTTACTTTTTAAAATCGCAAAGGTATTTGGTAAAATATAAATTTTATTATTATTATTATTATTATTATTTTTATCAAATCGTTGTTATGTAAAATTGTGATTTTGGTTTAAATTCACGCTTTTTAAATAAGCACCCACAACCTATTTATAGAAATTGTAAATGTTTTTAAACTGGATTGTCAAACACCTTACGTTTTAAAATATCATTTAAAAATGCAAATTATTTTTACAAAATCACAATCGCAAACACACCCTAATTAAACCTACCACGTCACTGCAGCTCCACTAACCATGTGAATCAGAGATATTTGGAGTCAGAACCTAGGAGGTTATCAGTTTGGTTTTAAACCTGACACTTAGCACTAGAATCTATGTAACATGAGAGTAACTTATGAAACAGAAATTTTGATTGCATTGTGTATTTGAGAAACTGAAATGGAAATGTATGAAAAACTGTATCAGAAATTCTGTATTATTGACTAATGTTGGCCTAATTCAAGATGGCTAATCTCAATAACCTTGTTCAAGCAATTCTCTTCGTACCCCTAATTTGCACTTAGTCAGCCTTATATATGGCTTAACACACTAAAGCAAATCAATTACAAAAACAGACTCAACAAACTATGAATTAAACTGTAATTTTGGACAATAATTTCAAAACATTTTGGACAATAACTTCAAAAGCAATCAGGAAAAACTATTTGTTAATTAGTCACAAAAATCTCACACTACCATTATGTTTGCAACACTAAGCGTAACCCAAGTATACATGAAACATACAAAAGAAATATCAAACCAAAAGAAGCAAAAGGATCTAAGAAAATAACAAAAGTTAGAAAAATGAAAGCAATTCAGGCCAACTGTCCATTGGTAAAGTGTATTCAAGAAGGATTTTAAGAACCCGTCTCCCAAACACACCATTATTCACTAATTTAAGCTGAGCAGTGTTGTTTATGTGGTATTTTAGGCAGAACAATGTTACTTATATAGTGTTTTGGGGTTAACAGATTGACTACTTAGTTACTATTGGTGTTTTGACAGACCAATTTGCTTATTTGGGTGTATCCATTGGATATAAACTGTCGATTGAGTTGCTAATAATTTCTCTTTGACTTAGCTGAATATATGTTTGGATATGAGTTTTTGACAATGTTAAGGTAGAAAAGTCTTCAAAGATCTAAGTGGATAATGAAGGGAAACACATGTTGTCCATATGCTTGAGTAACTGGGAAAATTTCAATAGTCTGTCAGTGAGGTCTTAGAAGTATATAGAATGGTCTCATGCCTATAGAGGAAAGGGTGCAAGTTTTTGACGTCAGAATTTTTACTAGCAAAACCATCTTTTTCCAACTGAAGGAATTTTGTTGCCGTGTTTTGTGCTAATTGGTCTAGATTTTACAATATGATGTACTGTTTTGGATATTAATTATTTCTGACTTCAGTGGATTTCAAATGCTTGCACTTTGCAGCCATTTATTAATTAACTCAAAGCCTCTAAAGGATTCAAGGAAAGAACCAATGCGGCCCCAAAAACGACTAAAAAATCCCGCTAGACAAGAAAAGGCTCAAGTAGAAGAAGAAAAAAGTACAAGAAAACCATTGCTTAAAAGGAAATTAACATGGAAGCACATCTATTGTTGGGGTCTTGACACACAGGCAGTACCAAGGAATTACATCTAGTTCGGAATATCGACAGCAAAACAACTATGGGATGGTAAAACGAAGGTATATAAAACTGTTTTTTTTTTTTTTTTTTTTTGTTGAAGTCATTATATATTTGGAATTTCGCTTAGACAAGATGCTGCAAATGAATAGACTCTTCTAGCCACTAGTCACACTCGAAGGATGTGTTCTCGTTCCAATAAAACAAGAAAGTTAGGAAATCCACATCAATATCCAAGCAAAAATTAAATAATAAGCACAACCATAAGAAGGGTTGTATTAACATCTATTAATTATATAAAAACGCTTAGAGCCAATATACATTATATTTTATTTTATTTTTGATAAAGAAAAATTATATAGAAAGTGTAAGGTGCCTACACAAGTAGTATGCATAAGCACCAAAACTAGAAAGAGCACAAAACAAAAACAAGAAAAACCCAACAATTTTTGGGTAGCCGCCATCTGACCATTGTTTGACCCAATTGTTTTTGATAATCCAAAAGTTTTAAACATCTTCACTTTCAAATCCTATTAGTAGCACCGCATGACATGATTTTTTTTTTTTTTTGGATTCGATTCTTATGTCTGACCTTCATAAATTGAACCCTATTACATGAGAATGAAATTCCGTTCTAGGATAATAACAGACAAATTGTTAGCATTACCAAAATTAAAAAGCATATACTACTTTAAATCGCTTCCAAATAATTCAAATTTTGGGCAAAGCTTCATAGTACTGTAAGTAGGTAGTTCATTTCTTTCTATGATTACTTCTTCATCTTTGTGATCCACTCTTTCATATTCACCCCAAATATCAAATTTCTCATCTACAAGAAGGAAATATTAGAAGAAATAAAAAAGAAGAAAAAATTAAGAGAATTTTTTTCTTTCTTCTTATACATGCTCTAGTGTCCTTTTTCTCCACATCCTTTTTCTACCCATCTTTTTCTACCTATAAGTTTGCAATAACTCTCCCCTTCTAAAATTTCTTCATTCTTGATGTAGTCAAGCGTAGTGTCAACACAATATGTATACACCCTTTAGTATTTAGGGGTGCAATAGCCTATTAAGTATCATGCCAACAATATTTGTTTAGGTAATTCGCCATCAAGTGTTAATGCTGTTGCGAAAACCTCAGCAAAAACCTCGGCAGCAACTATTGCCCAACAACAACCTAAGACCAAAAAAAAAAAAAATTCTTAAAAAACAATAATACAATTAAAATGCTATATTTTAATGTTTGCCAAATTCTAATAAAAATTTTTAATAAAAAGTTGACAAATAATCCTCACAAGAACAAGATATCTTACTCTCAATCCAACCAAAAACAATATTAAGACGTTCATAAGCAAATGAAAAAAAGAAAAAAAAGTGATGGGCAAGATTCTCTTACCCTCCAAGTTGTTTTAGTAGCCTATTTATTTGTGCCTACAGAGCAGCTTGTGATTCCTCCAACTTATCATATTTCTTTAGTAATTTAGATAGTTTCTTTTTAGTTTCTAGTTGTTTAGCCCATCATTCATCATGGTTGTCAAGCTGGGCACTATTGAGGAACTTGACCGGGTAGGTATGGCACCACAACCCTTTCTTCTAACATGTCCTAAGAGAAGTCCCCCTAGCACCTTTAATACAATGTATTCTTGAAGTCCCCCTAGCACCTTTAATACAATGTATTCTTAGCTAGTATTTATGCTGTCGGAGGTGTAATTGAATGGCGAAAGATTTTAGGTGAATGGTTAAGCCATTGTGCATACTCTTAACTCAATAACTCTAAAAAGTTGATTCTATTAAAATTATTCATACATGGGTTCAGAAAATCAAATGTTGTAAATTTTTCGCTCTTTATTTACAGCAATGTTGACCAGCCCAACAATACAATAGAAATAAGTAGTAAAAATGATATTTTTATAAAATCTAAAGAGTATTATAGTTCTAGGAAATTTATAAGCGTGATATATGTTTCATAAATGTGGATGGAGGGTGAAAATAACTTACTCGCACAGGGCATCTCTCCATTGGGCCTCTAGAGATCAAATCCCGTGACAGGATAACGCAAACAAACAAAATAAAAATAACAAATTAAATATGGGAACAAATAACAGCGTAAGCCTCAAATTTCATTAGAACTAAATTGACATCAAAGTAAATAATTAGAAAATATAAACTCACTTTTAAACAACACATTTAGATCACAAAACGATTCATACGGTTCTAAGTAAAACCAAAAAGAAAAAAGAAAAAAAAAAGTTGACAAATAATCCTCACAAGAACAGGATATCTTACTCTCAATCCAACCGAAGAGTACCAAAAAAGTTGACAAATATTGCAGCATTGATAATTTTATTGGTAGAGAAGCTAATAACCACAACAGCAACGGAAAGACCTTTCTTAACCACAATAGCAACGCACAGCAGCAAAACAAATATCAAAGAATGCCAAAACAGACCAAAAACAAGTCTATACCCAAAGATAATAGATCACAAAATTAGGGAGACTACTTACACATAATAACATAGAAATAAAGACAATAACCAAAAAAAAAACTACAGAAAACCCAAACAATAGGGACACTGGAGCAAGGAGGGCAGCGAAGGTAAGCTATGGAAGCGTTGGAGGCGCGGACGGACCAGGGCGTGGCTCACACGCGCGAGCGCGTAAGGTCCATGATCAAGCGTTTGGATCGATGGCGGAGCGGGAGGAGGCGTTGAGGAGCTGGAAGGCCGGCGGTGATGGTAGACTGGGAATGTAGAATGGTTTTTAGAAAAAACCCATCTATGAACCAAGACTGATCCGGCGATGACTAGACGGGAAGTGGCGAGAGGCTAGTCGGATGTTGGAGCGAAGGCTGAGCGCAGCTGATCTGTGGCGGAAAGCAAGGAGGAACGCCAAGGATCTTTGGCGGAAAAAGAAAAAAGAAGGAAAAAAACCAACAGGGAAAAAACCACAAAGAGAGGGGAGAAGGAGAAGTCTCACAAAGGAGACCAGAAAGAAACACAAGGTTTCAGAGCTTCTCTCTCTAGAAAAGAGAGAGACGGAGTTCCATCTTTATTGTTAAATGTAAAAACAACACATTTAGATTAAAAAAAAAAAAAAAGTTGACAAATAATCCTCACAAGAACAAGATATCTTAAGTACTATCAATCCAACCAAAAACAATATTAAGATGTTCATAAGAAAATGAAAGAAGAAGAAAAAAAAAAAAAAAACCTTGTAATACAAGTGATGCTTGCAATCTGTTTTTCTTGGAGACAGTGGAGGATTTTGAAGGAGTGGATCCTTCTGCATCCAACCTGCAAACCATGGAAGCTGGTAACATCTATCAGGCATTTTACTTGGATTTGCCATTTCCCAAATGGTGGGGATGTGATTTATACAATATGACAATAACTTTAACCCACTGTCAAACGAAAAATTACAAATAAACCATTAGGTATTGAAGGCCTCGTTTGCCAACAGTCCGGGGCCGGCACTGTAGCTGGAATGGCACTGTTCAGCTACAGTGCCATCTGATATACGCATGCTAGGCAGTAAAAGTCGCACACAATTTTCAATAAAAAAACTTAATTTATTCCTACTTTTCCCACACCCCAACCAACTTCAATTATATATTAAAAAAATTATATATATATTAAAACTAAAAAAAAAAAAAAAAGAAAAGAAGAAAGGATGAGAAAGATCGGGGTGGTTTTAGCCACCCCTTGGCCGATCTGGGGGTGGTTCAACCACCCCCATGGCAAAAAAAAAAAAAAAGGGGGACTGGGTGCATTTGGGGGTGGTCGAACCATCCGCAAGGGGCTGGGGTGGTTTCGGCCACCCCACACCGGCCGTATGGGGTGGCCGAAACCACCCCCAGCTCCTTGAGAGTAGTCCGTGTTAGTTCTTGTGTTGGCTTAATTCAGTTACAAAATGCAGATGCTACTGTTTACAGGCTCAAACACTGATATAGAATGCTCATGATCCAATCTCCACCGTTCATAATGTAGATTCATGTGTTATGAACGTCTCTGCAAAATTTCAGCTCAATCGGACCACAAACGCCCATCGATCGGAGCTGTTGATCAAGACTGGACAGGCCGGGTCCGGACTGCAATTCCCCGGGTCCGAACCTCATTTCCAGAAACTAAAATCTTGCTCCGCAAAGCCATGTCCGGACCGCCCATTAACATGTCCGGACCGCCCATTAAAACGTGATTTTAAGTGGGTTAGGTTTAGGGTTTTGTCGGGGGTATATATGCATCATTATAGAAGAGAGAAGTACGAATTTTTCACCCCCAGAGAGTTCGTCGGAGGCTGTGCTAAGAAAGATCATATGTGGTGAGTGTTAAATTGAATCTCTTAGAGTTTTAGTTATTCCTTTGATAAATCTACGGTTGAGAAGTCTATCGGAAGGGTCCGGTAAAGGAGAATCACGTTGAAGAAGATTGTGAGCAAGGAGACGAGTTGTAGGCTTGTCGATCTTACAGAGCCAAGGTCTTGCAAAGGGTTGTAAGTGTTCCTAGTGTCTGTAATCTCTGGATAATCTTTTGATAGTGATTTCCTGAGTTTGGCTGCCCCGGAGAGGTTTTACTTTTAGATCGGTTTCTAAAAGGTTTCCTCTTCGTAACCAAAATATCTGTGTCTGCCTCTTTATTGCTTTATATATTTTGGGTGATTGAATTGTTTATTGCTTCATAATATTAATTCCGCATAAATTGTGATAAACAAGTTTTTGGAGTCGGCATAACGTTTTTCAATTGGTATCAGAGCGGGTTCACTCTGTGAAGGATTTATTTCCTGAGTGTGATCCGAGACTCCATATCAAATGTCTCATACTGTTGCTCTTAATTCTCTTCCCGTCTTTGACGGAACAAATTATACGCTTTGAAAAATTCGTATGAGAGCATATTTTAAATCCATTAATGTTTGGCATATTGTCGAATCTGGATGGACACGTCCAGAAAAGCAATAGCTGAATGGACAACAGAGGAAAAGAATAATGCTACTGCGAATGACAAAGCTATAAATGCTATTTACATCTCTGTTTCAAATGAGGAATTTTCTAGAATTTCTAGATGTGAAATAGCTAAGGAAGCCTGGGAAACTTTAGAAATCACACATGAAGGAACTAAGGTTGTTAGAACTTCAAAAATTCAAATGTTGGTTTCTCAGTTTGAGGAGATTGGAATGCAGGAAGATGAAACTTTTGATGAATTCTATTCAAAGCTTAGTGCCATTAGAAACTCTACCATTAATTTGGGAAAGAAAATGGATGATGCTAAAGTGGTGAAAAAAATCTTAAGATCTTTGCCTGAGAGTTTTATTCCCCAAATTGCTGCTATACAACAGAGCAAGGACTTAGATACTATGAGAGTAGAAGAACTTGTAGGTTCCCTTCAGACCTTTGAGCTAATTCTTCCTAAACACAAGAACACCAAAAATATTGTTTTTAAGGAAAAAAATGTTAAGGTTGACTCTTGTGGTTCATCTGATGAGGATTCTGGAAATGAGGAAGAAATTGCTATGTTTGCTAAGAAGTTTAGGAAATTCTTTAGAGCCAATAAAGGAAATTTTAGAAATAGCAATTCACAATTTTCTGAGAAATCTAGAAATGAGAATGTTGAGAAAGGAAAGTCACCTAGAGGTATTAAGTGTCACGAATGTGGAGGACATGGGCACATTCGTGTTGACTGTGCTAACTTGAGAAAGTCAAATGGCAAGGCATGTAATGTGACTCAAAGTGATGAGTCAGACAAGGACGATGCTGAACAGGGAGTTAATTACTTAGCATTTGGAGTTAGTTATGAGAGTGAGCATGAGAATAGTGAGTGTAATTCTCAAGACAAACAAGGTGTGTCCGATAATGATTCGGAAGAAAAAGATGATTTGCAAAATGCTTATAATAATCTCTTTGTGGAATACACTAAACTGAAAAAGCTGAATAAGCAGCAATTGAAGAAACTCAGTGAGGTTAATCTTGAAAATGATCAACTTTCTGTCACCTTAACTGATTCTCTTGCTACTCATAATACTTTGATGTCTGAAAATCAAATGCTAATTGCCAAAGTGAAATCTTTAGAGAATGAACTGAATGAATCAAGGAATCATTTAACAAAATTCTCTAGTGAAAAACTAAATCAAATGCTACATAATCAGAAACATTCGTTTGATAGAACTGGATTAGGTTTTGATAAATCTGCTATTTTATCTACTAATGTTGCTTCTTCTTTAAAGATGATTTTTGTGACACCAGTGAACAAAGAAGATAGCTTGGCAGAAAAGAAGGTAATTTCTCCTCAAATTTCCAAAGGTGGAAAAGGTAAGGGAACTCTAACTTATTCCTATATGTCTAGTTCTAAGTCGAGAAGTATGCACATGTTAAGGAACCAACCTTCTCAAAGGTTTATTCCTACGTGTTATAACTGTGGTAAGTTTGGACATATTCGTCCTAAGTGTTTTCAGCTTAACAGTCATGAGCCTAAAAGAGAATATTTCCATTCTAGAAATAGTTATGAGAAATTATTCAACATGATGAGAGCTGTAGTAACACGGTTGGATGTCTTGGATAAGAGTCACACAGTTATCCCTGATGTGAAGAAAGTTTGGGTCAAGAAGATTAATACCATTCACCCATTGAGGGGGAGTGGTAATGGACTCACCTAGATTAGCTGGCACTTGACATGCCTAGAAATTAAGCATATTGATAATTTTTCGTTGCTATTCTAGGGCATTTTGGTTATTTTATTCCTTTTCTTTGGTTCTGTTATTTTTGTGATATTTTTTTTCTTTTCTCTCTTTCTTGTTTGGTGGTCAGTTTCTCATGTATTGTTCCGAAATGCATATTGTACATATGAGTGGGGTCAACAATTCTGCGATTTACATCTAATGATTCATATGTTTTATGATTTGCCTTGTTTTTCTGAATACTGTTGAGGGAGTAAGAGTCAGTTTTTCTCATGTTCGAAGTTGTGCACTCTTTGCCCCCATTAAGTTTGTATTTTTGATATGTGTTTGGAAATTCGGATCAAACATTTTTTTTGGAAGATAGGTAATGTCCTTTCTATTCACTTGACCAACTCGTTAGTTGAACTTAGCTCCTAAAAATTCCGACATTTTCTTCAATAAATAATTTTTTTTTTATTTAAAAAAAAAAAAGAAAAGAAAAAAGAGGGGGGCATAAAATATGCTCAAATGACTTATGCTTGTTTCTATATGTCCCTATAGAAAGCGAATGATTAGTCTCCGAGAAAGTGTATCGGATGAGGGACTCTAGGTCCTAACATTATAAGGTTTGATTGTGGCTTGAATCAGACTGGTTGTCTTTCATTTACTAAATGTTTGTCTAGATTTACTTTCCACTGATGAAATCTTATTTAATGGGATTTTTCACACACTACACCTTCGCATGAGTTTTCTGAGTTATTGCTTCCTTGGCTGAATTCACAGAAAAATAATGCGTCATGCATATGGTACATTTATGGTGTGTGTGTAGTATGTTGATCACTCCGGATTGTTAAGATATTCATAAGAACGAGCATGAGGTGTTGGACATCAATACAAGTTTTTATTTATGGTCAATTTTTTTTTTTTTGTTTGTGGTTTCTATTTAAGGGGGAGAAATTTTTTTATTATCTTGCATTTCACTCATTATGAACAAATTTGTTTTGGTTATTGTTTATTCCTGTTCCACATATGCTTTGATGAATTTTGTGAGTGTTTCAGGAACCATGGAGACCTTTTGTCATTCTGTGACAAAAAGGGGGAGTTGATTTTGATCTGTCATTTTCATTTATTTTTGTCCCCGAATGGCCAAAAGGGGGAGTTTGTTAGGTTATGTTTTGGCTTATTCGGTTTGCGTGTAAAGTTGGTGAAAATGAAGCATCTTAACATGTCCAGAAAATAGATTCTAGAAGGCAGGTCCGGACCCCCAGAAGCCAGGTCCGGACCCAATTTCCAGAGAATACCTGTTGAAGGGCATGTCCAGACCGCCAGAAGCCGGGTCCAGACACAAAAACCAGCAAGCCTGTTTTGATTGGTAGGTCCGGACCGCCAGAAGCTGGGTCTGGACCTCATTTCCAGAAAGCGTTATTTTTCTGAGATGTCCGGACACAAGATTTGGAGGTCCGGACATCACTAGGTTACACATATGTAACCCTAGCCATGTCCGGACCCTAGATTAGCCATGTCCGGACACTGTAGCTTTGTTATGTTTTATTTTCTATTTAAGCAAACTAATTTGCCATTTATTTGTACGTATTTTTTGGAGAGCAAAATTAGAGAGCCTAGAGAGAGAGATTTTGCTCTAGGTTTGTTTGAGAAAAGGTTAAATACGTGAAGCCAATCGGAGTTTCGGTGAAAGGAAATCTTATAGAAGAATTGTGCCAGATGTTCTGGAAAGGGCTACTGCAGTAGAAGTCAAGTGGGTCGCTTGTCGTGTACAAGGAAGAGTAAATTGCAAAGATTTTGTAATTCTTCTTGTATTCCTTATTCTTCTCATAGTGGATTGATTTCCTGGGTTTGGCTGCCCCGGAGAGGTTTTACATTTAGAGAGTTCTCTAAATGGTTTCCTCTTCGTAACCAAATATCTGTGTTCTTGATTTTCATTACATATCTATATTTGGTTGATTATTGATTGTTAGGTCAGATCTTATTCCGCTTAATATTTTTGAATCACCTAGACATTTGAATAGGTGTCGTTTGGAGTCGTTTTAGATTTTTCAATTGGTATCAGAGCGGGTTCACTCTATTTGGATTAAATTCTTGAGTGAGATCTATTGACTCCTGTTTATTATGAATACTTCTCAAAGGGAATATGATCTTATAAACTTCTTCAACAATTTGTTGGAAAAAATCACTCTTTTGAGACATCAATACACAAATGGTTTAGGGGAGTTTCAAGATCTTAAACATGTGAATGAATCTATTGTTACTAAATTGTCTGAATCATATGTTTTAATTGATTCTTTAAAATCTGAAAATTCTGTTTTAGGTTCTAAAGTTGATTTGTTAGAGAATAAATTAAAAGAGTCAAAAACTCAACTGGAAAATTTTTTTAGAAATTCCCTTGAGAATATGTTACATACTCAGAATTCTGATTGTGATAAATCTGAGTTAAGTTTTGATTGTCATGTTGCTTTGTCTTCTAACAATGATTCTACTTCCGAGATAATATTTGTTAAATCAGAAAAAGTAGAAGACTCTTTGGTTAAAAGAAAAACAGCAGCTGCCTCGATATCACAAGGTAAGAAAGTTAAGAAAATTCATATTGAACCTTGTGTATCTTACCCCATATATAGAGTTGTCCATCATCCTAGGAATCTACCTCCTAAAAGGTTTATCCCTACTTATCATCATTGTGGAAAAGTTGGTTACATTCGACCCAACTGTTTTAAATTGAAACCTCATGTGCATAAAAATAAAAATTCTGTTTCTAGGAAAGATTATGAGGGTTTGGTAATGATGATGGGAGGTGTGTCTAGAGTAGACAAGTTTGAAAATGTTCACGTCTCTACACCTTCATTCAAGAAGGTTTGGGTTAGGAAGGATTATACCATTCACCCATTAAGGGGGAGTGGTAGTGATCTCAACTAAAGTTAAGTGAGTCAATAACATGCCTATGATTAATTGTTTTGTTTATTTTTGAATATCCTAGAGTGTGTTATTTTTCTTTGCTTTGCATTTTTTTTTTTGGTTTTTTTTTTTTTTTTCTAGTTTATGCATTGCAATTGTTTTTGTTGTTACACTTTCTGTATGAAGAGTATATATATGATTGTTTTGAGATTCATGTTTTGAGGCATATTCATAAAGGATTTTTCAAGAAATTCATATATCATGATCTTTGAAAAGCTTATAGATGAGATGTTGTGTGCGGACCACCAAGATTTTTGTCTACTTGCTAATCAAATGTTTAGGAATGTGTAATGTTTTGTGAAGACCTAGAAGTAGTTATTAAACCAAATCATTATTTTGTAGTGGGACCTATAAGATGTGATGAAAGTTTAATGCTAAAGGACATTCATGTCTTGCCTGTTGTAATCTCAATTCAAGCATGTTGTTTTGTTTTGCATTGCATTGTTCTTTGTTTTGCATTTGTTTTTCTTTTGTGTGCATTTCTTTTGTGAAAAATTTCAAAAAGACAAAAATATGTTACTTTGATTGTTTCCTTTTCTTTCTTTTGTCTTATGCACCTAGATAGTCCATTAATTTCTCATGTTGCTTTTTATGGATTTAATTCCTTACATCTTAGAATGTTCTTAATATGCATGAGATGAAAATTTGTGTCAATGGACTTGTTTTTGTGGTTACCTAAAGCCTGAGCTTATGCGGTACATTTTACCTATGCTTTATCTTTTGTGCACATTTAAGCTTAAACTGAGGTTTTGTTTCACTTTATTTGTGAGGTCTGTTAGGTAACCATATGAGGTTTTTGACTAGTCATATTTTTCAAATTGACCATATGCTAGTTGAACCTAGGGCTTAAAAATTCATGCTTTCTCTTTTGTGATAAGCACCAAAAGTTTAAGGACACTCTCTCAAAGAAAAAAATAAACAAAATCGTGAAACAAATAAAATCAAAAGATCATATTCCAAAACGAATTTATTTCACTGTGTCAAACTTATGCAAAATATTTTACAAAGAGAATTGTATAGGATGAGAGTGGCTAGGCCCTAGTATGATAAGGTTTGACTTTTGATTTGATATACTTGTCAAAACCTCATGGTGGTGAAACTTTCTCCTCATTTTGTAAGTTGAAAATTTTTCTCTTTGGATGGCTTACCCACACACCACACAAGCATGGGATGAATGAAACATTTTTCTTTGCTTGGGTTAAGCAATATGAGTTTCTTGCCATTTTTAGTCTCATGTATATTTTGCATATTTGGAGCATGTTTGGATATTCATTGTGCAATACATGAGTCATTGATGTGTTATCATGTGTGTTCATTTAACTTTTGAGGGGGAGAAACATGCTTTGCATTTCCAGTTTCTTGTTGTTAATTGAGTCATACATTGAGGGGGAGTTTTGCTGATGTTTCTTTATGATCACGCATTCTACATCATTTTTTTATCATGAGTTTTATTTATGTCTTCTTGTTCCACATATGCCTTGATGTATTTTGTGAAGTGTTTCAGGAAACATGAAGACCTTTTGTCATTCTGTGACAAAAAGGGGGAGTAAATATGGGGAGATGATGAGATTGGCTCGACATTTTGGTTTTGTCACTGAATTGCCAAATGGGGAGTTTGTTAGTTCTTGTGTTGGCTTAATTCAGTTTCAAAATGCAGATGCTACTGTTCATGGGCTCAAACATTGATATAGAATGCTTAGAATCCAATCTCCACCGTTCATAATGTAGATTCATGTGTTATGAACGTCTCTACAAAATTTCAGCTCAATCGGACCACAAACGCCCTTCGATCGGAGCTGTTGATCAAGACTGGACAGACCGGGTCCGAACCGAAATTCCTCGGGTCCGGACCTCATTTCCAGAAACTAAAATCTTGCTCCGCAAAGCCATGCCCGGACCGCCCATTAACATGTCCGAACACCCCGTAAGTTTTAGGCCAAAAAACGTGATTTTAAGTGGGTTAGGTCTAAGGTTTTGTCGGGGGTATATATACATCATTATAGAAGAGAGAAGTACGAATTTTTCACCCCTAGAGAGTTCGTCGGAGGCTGTGCTAAGAGAGATCATATGTGGTGAGCGTTAAATTGAATCTCTTAGAGTTTTAGTTATTCCTTTGATAAATCTACGGTTGAGAAGTCTATCGGAAGGGTCCGGTAAAGGAGAATCACGTTGAAGAAGATTGTGAGCAAGGAGACGAGTCGTAGGCTTGTCGATCTTACAGAGCCAAGGTCTTGCAAAGGGTTGTAAGTGTTCCTAGTTTCTGTAATCTCTGGATAATCTTTTGATAGTGATTTCCTGAGTTTGGCTGCCCCGGAGAGGTTTTACTTTTAGATCGGTTTCTAAAAGGTTTCCTCTTTGTAACCAAAATATCTGTGTCTGCCTCTTTATTGCTTTATATATTTTGGGTGATTGAATTGTTTATTGCTTCATAATATTAATTCCGCATAAATTGTGATAAACAAGTTTTTGGAGTCGGCATAGCGTTTTTTAGTCCGGCCACCCCCAAATGCACCTGATCCCCTCCTCCCCAGGTTTTTTTTTTTTTTTGGCCTTTTGGGGGGTGGCCAGACCACCCCCTTGGCCATGGGGGTGGCTCCAGCCACCCCCTTGGCCAAAAATGGGGTGGTTCGGCCACCTCATTTTGGCCAAGGAGCCACATTGATCTGTTTTGCCGATTTTTTTTTTTTTTAAAAAAATATAATTTAAGTTGGTTGGGTGTGGGAAAAGTAGGAATAAATTAAGTTTTTATTTTTGAAAATTGTGTGCAACTTTTACTGCCCAGCCTGCATATATCAGATGGTACTGTAGCTGGAACAGTGCCGTTCCAGCTATAGTGCCGGCCCCGAGCTGTTGGCAAACAAGGGCGAAATGACTTCGAATGGTCTATTTGTTGGGATGCATAAATGACAACGTCTTGGGAGAGCTATTTTTTTCACAATTTTTTTTGTGTTTTTTTTACCAAATAGTCCAAATCCTAGCTATTCCAATGTTGACATGTAATCTTCTTCTTCCCTGAAACATCTTTATGAGGTTACATTTCAATTAGCGCAGAACGTTGGTCAGTTATATCGATTTTGGTAGAGAAATTTTATTTTTGCCTTTCGAAATGAAAATGTTGGTAAAGTTGATTAATTCACCGACTTATTCAGCTAAATTTTATTTTCTTTGGCCTTTTGACCAAATGGCGGTCGGTAAAGTTGGTTAGTAATGTCGGTATGTGGAAAAATTAAACAACTTGACAGTAAAGTCGGTTTGGTTAAACCTCTTCCACCTACTGCACCAAAAAATTCGAAATAGAAAAAATCATACCGGCTCCTGTCTACCATCTAGTCGGTTACGGACGGTGTCGGTCGAAAATCAATCAAAAGTCAATCGGTTGGTAGTTAGTCGGTTAATTTGATTCTTTGAATAGCTCTAATTTCAACGTCTTGGTGGGAGAGCAATTATTTTCACTTTTTTTTTTTACTGGGGTGTATTTTTATCAACCCTAGCTATTTTCCAGGTCATTTCCTTCTAACACGCATAGTACATCATATCCCAACCACCCCCGACACGAGAATCTTCTGCCATTTCCATTCTCAATATAACGTGTCGTCTTTTTTTTTTTTTTTTTTGTCTTCATTCATGAAACATCTCTTTTGAGTTTGTTGACACAGCTTGGACGATTCTCACATGTAATGTGTGTGCGGAAAATCGCTGACGAGATTGAGGGACACTGTACAGTAAAAACAGCTTCCGGAACGCTAATGGAGTGAGAACACACATATCGATGACATTGCAAAAGATTTTTAAATGGTCTTCTTTTTGCCAAAAGCCTTTATAAATAGTCTTCAGCCTCACCAAAATTATTATTTATTTTTTATTATTTTGGTGAGATAATTTAATAAAAGTGACTTAAATCTTCAGTACTTATCAAACCTAAAAAGAGCTTGTTTAGAATTGTAGTGAAAAATAGAGTTTTTGCCTATGAGCTTTTGTCGAAAGTGCTATTACTGAAAAACTGTTTACATGTTTGGTAACCGCAAGTCTTTAAGTGTTTTTTAATGTTAATGATGTTTGGTAACAAAACAAAAAAAGTGTTTTTAGTTGCAAAAATAACAATAAATGACATATAATGATTTTTTTATTTTTTTTTATTTTTAATATAAGCTGAAAAAAAAAATCATTATGTGACATCAAATATATGTCATTTTACATGAAATCATTAAATGTTTTTCAATAAAGGCTTAAGGTTGGTAATAATTATTTTATTTTATTTTATTTTCCATTTTATACAAACCTTTTTATATAAAAATGGTTAATGTTAGCTTTCACAAGTAAAAATTATTTTGTAATGGTTTATGCAACAAAATGTTAACATTTTATTTTTTTTGTACGTACTTATATGTCATAAAAAGTGATGTCAATCATTTTCTTTCTTTCTTTCTTTTTAAATTATTTAACACTTCAAATTATTTAACACACTTTTTAACACCACAACGCTTCAAAGTATTTAACACATAAAAAATAACAACATTCAAGGAGATCCTTACAACATCTTAAGTAGTTTATAAAAATAAAAAATAAAAACATTAACGAGTCATAAGTAGATTAGTAATATGATCACGCTCAATGTTCATAGGATTTTCATCTGATGTCTTTGATTGTTGTATACTTGACTGATCTTGTGCTTAGCTATCGCCTATATAGTCAGTAAGTAGTAAATCCTCATCATTTGCATATGGTTGAAACTTAACATCCTTTATTGTATGCTTCCTAATGAAGTTATGAAGAGGTATAGACGTCATCACGATTTTCACTTGTTTATCATAAGGAAAACTCGGTATGCAATGCAATAATTTTCACTTATTTTTCCAAACTCCAAATGTTCTTTCAATAGTGCATCTAAGTGATGATATGCATGATTAAAAATCTCATGCATACCTCTTAGTTGGCTTCCGCGACGAAAGTCTGGGAGATGATACCGCTCTCCTTTGTATGGCCCCATGTATCCCTTAATATGAGGATATCCTGCGTCTATCAAGAATACTTTCCTACAAAAAATATACGAATAACAGTCATAATTTTTTTTTTCTTGTATAATTCATAATTGTTATTTTTATTAAATACAAATCTCTAAGTGGGTGTGGAAATCGCAATTCTTCCTTTCGAATAGCTTCCAAAAAAATGCGTGTATCATGTGCAGTACCTTACCATCCAGCTCAAACAAAGGTAAAACACATACGAAAATCACAAACAGCCATAACATTCTAAATAGAAGCCCCTTTTCGACCAATATATCACTACAAAAAATATGGACTTTATTGACATGGCAAACAGTAACTTATGCTTGCCACGTCAATAATTTTTGACGTGTGTAAATAAACACGTTAATAAAATTTTTTTTAACGTGTCGGATTTTAACACGTCAAAAATTTTTGATGTGTCAGAGTGGCACGTCAAAATCATAATGGCACGTCAATAATTATAATTAATTATAATTATATATGGTTATTATATATATATGTGCTTTATATTCTTTAATTTATGGTTATTAATTAATAGTAGGTAACAAAATATATATGGCTATTAATTAATAATAAAAATTATGCAATGCTTTCATTATATATGGTTATTATATATATGTGTTTTATATTCTTTAATTTATGGCTATTAAATAATAGTAGGAAACAATATATATATATATATATATATATATATATATATATATATATATATATGGTTATTAATTAAAGTGATATAGTATTAATACATATCATGTTTTCAATATTGTAGGAATATTAATACATATATGTATTATCTTAGTTAAGTATATAGTATTGTTTTTTTTTTTTTTAAATAAGTTCTCATATAATTTTTTTTTCTCTTATTATTTTCAATATATTTTCTTATGACACGTCAATAATTTCTTGACGTGTCACATTTTGACATGTCAATAATTATTGACGTGCCATTATTTCACACGTCAAAAATTAATTAATTCATAATATTAATTATTTGTTTTAAAAAAATATTAGATAACAAAATTTAATTGGTACCTATATTAGGTAACAAAATTTAATTGGTATATTTATGTAATATATATGTATAATTGGTATATGGTTATTAATTAATATTAGGTAACAAAATATATATGGCCATAAATTAATAATAAAAATTATGCAATGCTTTCACTATATATGGTTATTATATATATGTGCTTTAAATTCTTTAATTTATGGTTATTAATTAATAGTAGGTAACAAAATATATATATGGCTATTAATTAATAATATCAATTATGCAATGCTTTCACTATATATGTGCTTTATATTCTTTAATTTATGGCTATTAAATAATAGTACGTAACAAAATATATATATGGTTATTAATTAAAGTGATATAGTATTAATACATATCACGTTTTCAATATTGTAGGAATATTAATACATATATGTATTACCTTAGTCTTAAGTATATAGTAATTTTTTAAAAATAACTGATCATATAATTTTTTTCTCTTATTATTTTCAAAATATTTTCTTGAAGTGTTAAACGTAACACGTCAATAATTTCTTGACGTGTCAAAATGTGACACGTCAAGAGACACGTCAATAATTATTGACGTGCTATTATTACACACGTCAAAAATTAATTAATCAATAATATTAATTATTTGTTTAAAAAAAATATTAGATAAAAAAATTTAATTGGTAACCTATATTAGGTAACAAAATTTAATTGGTATATGTATAATATATATGTATAATTATACATGATTCAAAATTTAATTGGTACCTATATTAGGTAACAAAATTTAATTGGTATATGTATAATATATATGCATAATTGGTATATGTTGTCATATATTAAGAGATATATTCAAACCCATTAAAATTTTATAAAACTAGTTAATGCTCTTGTCTCTTAACACTCTTATGCATTAGCCATTAAATGTTTATAGACAATAATAAATATGTACATATTTCTTGTGGTTTGTACTCTTTTAATTTATTTTGAAAAAATTATTATGGCTACATCACGTTTCAATATTGTTGGAATATTATAAACTAAAAAATTAAAGTGTTTTTTAGTATTAACAATCTAAAATATTAATATAAATATGGGTTCTCTTAGTCTTTAGTATATAATATTTATAAAAAAATAAGTGATCATTATGAAAAAGATTTTTAAATTTTTATTATTGACGTGCCAAATTTATTGACGTGTCATATGTGGCATGTCAAAAAGGGCATTGGAAGGCACGAGCCAGCTGCACGCCTCCCTTTGCTTTTTTTTCCTTGTTTTTCCCTCCTCCTCTAAGTTCTCTATTTTCCTCCTCCCACGCACGTACAGTTGCTCCTTTTCACTTCGTTTTTTGAATTTTGAATTTTTTTTCCTCTTTTTCTTTCTTCTATTCTATTCTTTTTCTCACGCCTCCCCTGCAGCTTCCCCTCTTATTTTCTCATAAACCCATCTTCTAGATCTCTCCAACGCCTCCCTTGCAGTCATGAAATTTCCGAGAAATTGCCACCACCAGTGATTTGTCCCCATAGATAAAGCTCTTGTTCGTGGAGATGGGCGTGAGTTACGTTTAACGTCAATTACAGCTACCCTCTTACATGTACGTGTGTATATATATATATATATTTTCTTTTATTCTTCTCACTCCCACCTCCCTTGTTTGTAGCTTAAACAAAAGAAACGAAAAGAAGAGGAGATCCTACCAACGAGAGAAATGGAGAGAGAAGGGAAGAGGTCTGAATATTTGGGGCTTTTAAGGTATATATATGTGTAGTGAATTCATGAGATTTTAGGAAATTTGTAGGGATTTATATGGGTTTTGAGTTGCAACTGGATTTTTGATGATAAAACATGAAGTAATTGGTTCAGTTGTGGAGCTAAAATTTAATTGAAAAGAAAAAAAAAATTAATTGATGATGGGTTTGGGAGAAAGAAAGAAGAAACGGCCGGTGGGATGGATTTGGAGTTGAATTTGGTTTTGGTTTTTCGCCTCTAGTTTTGTTTTTCTGGTTTTCTCTGGATGAAGAAAAGTGAAAGAAGAAAAGAATAAAAAAAAGGGTTTGGCAGAAAGAAAGAAGAAATGGCCGGCGATGCTAGTCGGTAGGATGCTCTCCGGCACCAGCAATGTGGGTATTAGTGAAAAAAAAAAAAATTTAAAAATATTATTATTTTTAATAATTTTTATACTTTAGTGACGTTTCGAAATTGGCACGTCAAAAAATTTATTGAGGTGGTGAAAATCACCACATCAAATTTTTTTTTTTTTGACGTGGTGAAAATGCCACGTCAAAAATTTGGATTTTTTGATAGCCCCCTTTTTAACTGTTGAGACACGTCAAAAGTGAAAGATTTCTTAAAGAAATAGAATTTGGCGGAATGATCTCATCAGCCTTCTCATTTAGCTTAAATAATGAAAGAGTTACAATTACAATCAAACTTTAATCTTATCAAGATAAGAGTGATAAGATAACTATCTAAGAAACCTATTTACAATAGAAGGCTTAATATACTAAAGAAATCTAATTAGAAATAACTACAAGAGAAGAGATATAATACAAACAGATGATGTTCTGTTTGTATTTACAGATAGAAGAGAGGTTGAGAAGGAATAGAAGTCTTATGATGCAGGATCGCTACTGAGACTGCGATCGATCGCATTCGAGTGTTCTCGAATGATAAATCTCTCGGATACTGCGATCGATCTTGCGCTCGATACTCTGAAGGCTGCGATCGATCGCAATGTGTTGCTGGAACTTCATCTGGATCATCAGTTAGCTTAACATGCCCCCTCAAGCAAAAAGGGGATGGAATCACTTTGAGCTTGGATTTGAGAAAGAGAAAACGGGCTGAAGATAATCCTTTGGTAAAGACATCTGCTATTTGATCTGCTGTAGAGATGAAGGAGATTTTGATATCTCTGTTGAGAACTTTTTCCCTGATAAAGTGATAGTCAACTTCAATGTGCTTTGTTCTAGCATGGTAAACTGGATTGGCTGCCAAAGATAGGGCACTCACATTGTCACACCAGACAACTGGAGCAATTGGTAGAGAGATGTGAAGTTCATGAAAGAGCATTCTTAACCAATATAGTTCAGTTGTAGCAATAGCTAGAGATCGATACTCAGCCTCAGTGCTTGATCTAGAGACCACTGGTTGTTTCTTGGCACTCCAAGATACCAAGCTATCACCAAGAAACACAGCAAAACCAGAGGTTGATCGTCTATCATCAGGGCATCCTGCCCAATCAGAGTCACAGAAAGCATTCAGTTGGAGATTAGTCTTGGAGTAAAACAGGCCATGGTCAGATGAGCTCTTAAGAAACCGTAAGACTCTCTTGACTGCGGACCAATGAGTGGCCGTGGGGTGGTGCATATGCTGGCACAGCTGGTTTACTGAGAAAGCTACATCAGGTCTTGTCAATGTACAATATTGCAGAGCTCCTACTACACTTCTGTATTCAGAGGGATCAAGTAATTCTTCACCATCTAATCTGGAAAGTTGGGAACCAGAGGAACAAGGAGACTTTGCAGGCTTTGCTCCTGTCATGTGAGTTCTGTTGAGAAGCTCAGAAATGTATTTGGATTGGCAGAGATGAATACCTGCAGGGTCTCGAGTGACCTGAATGCCAAGAAAGAAGCTTAGTGGTCCTAAGTCCTTTACAGGAAATTCCTGCTGCATGAGTTGTACTATAGATGTAATCATATCAGAGTGTGTCCCTGTAATGATAATGTCATCTACATAGATTAGCATAAATATTTGAACACTGCCAGATATAAAAATGAACAAAGAGTTATCCACAAGAGATGCAGTGAAACCAATATCCAATAGATAAGTAGAAAGTCTTTTGAACCAGGCTCGTGGGGCTTGTTTAAGACCATAAATAGCTTTCTGCAATCTGCACACTGAGTGAGGATGGTTTTTGTCAACAAAACCCTTTGGCTGTTCCATGTAAACTTCCTCTAATAAGGAACCATGAAGAAAAGCATTAGAGATGTCTAACTGCTTAATCATCCAGTTGAAGTATACTGCTAGTGCTAAAATAACCCGAATAGTGGATGGCTTAATAACGGGACTGAATGTGTCAGTATAATCCACCCCTGAGGTTTGTTCAAATCCCTTAGCAACTAGTCTGGCCTTAAATCTGTCTACTGCACCATCTGATTTTCTCTTAATCTTGTACACCCACTTGTTATGAATCACATGTTGGTGTGAAGGCCTAGGACAAAGAGTCCATGTCTTGTTGGAGAGAAGGGCCTCAAATTCCAGAGACATAGCAGCCTGCCACCTTGGGTCAGGAGCAGCCTTACTATAGCATGAAGGTTCAGTTTCAGGTAGAAAAGTATGATAGCCTAGAAGGGGATACCTAGAGTGAAACATTTTGAAATCTTAGAAGTTTTTGGGTTTTTGACTTCCTGTTTTGGACCGAGTGGTCATGGGGTAAGATGGGAGAGGAGAGGGTGTCTCAGTTATAGGTTGAGCAATGGGTTCAGTAGTAGGTTGGGAAAGATGATCTGTAGTTAAGGAGGATGCTGCAGTAGATGCAGTAGGATTTGGTTGAGTAATAGGCTCAGGGATAGGTTGGGGAAGATTGTCTATATTTGAGGAGGGTGCTGCAGTAGATGCAGTAGTGTTTGTACTTAACAGTTGAGTTTTAGATCTTGTAGTCATTGGATGGGATGGCATTGGTGCAGGAGGCAAAGTAGGATTTGGATCTGCAGTATGGGAACAATTTGCAGTAGATGACTGCTGAATTGTATAAGGCAGGGTTGGGGGTACTGCAGTATGTGAACAATTGGATGATTCATTAGTGAAAGAAGAAATAGTAGGCAAAGGGAAAGGAGAATCACCTGTGGAGTGTAACCTGGATGGAAAGTGTGATGTAGCAAGATCCTTGGCTGGAAAAGAAGTCTCATCAAACACAACATGTCTTGAAAGATAGGCCTTATTGGTTACTGGATCAAGACATTTGTAACCTGCAAAGTTATAACCTAAAAAGATACAAGGTTTAGACCTATAATCTAGTTTGTGAGCATTGTAAGGCCGCAGGAGAGGATAGCACAAGCATCCAAAAACTCTGAGTTTTTGGTAGTCAGGGGCTTTGGTGTAAAGTTTAGAGTATGGAGACATGTTTTGGAGAACAGGTGTAGGCAATCTGTTTATGATGTATACAGCAGTGAGGAAAGAATCTACCCAATACCTATTGGAGAGATGAGAGTGAGCTAACAATGTTAATCCAGTTTCAAGGACATGTCTTAGTTTTCTTTCTGCAAGGCCATTTTGAGGAGAAGTGTATGGACAGCTTTTTCTGTGGACAATGCCATTGGTTTTGAGAAAAGATTGGAATTGAAGAGAGGTATATTCACCTCCTCCATCAGATTGGAGTTCTTTAATTGTTGTGGAGAATTGGTTTTCCACAAGCATTTTGAATTTGAGAAATGTTTCATAGGTTTCAGACTTGGTGTGTAAGGGATAAATCCATGTAAACCTGGAGTAATCATCTATAAAGATAATGTAGTATTTATAACCAGTGTTTGACATTACTGGAGAAGTCCATATATCAGTGTGAATGAGTTGTAGAGGAGATAAAGATATACGGTTAGAAGCAGAGAAAGGTTGTTTCTTACTTTTGCCCAATTGACATGACTCACAAAGGATACTTTTATTGATATTTGAAACTGAAACAAAATTTGAAAATAAAACAGGGAGATTATTATCTCTAACAATTCGGGTGACTACATCATTAGCAGGATGGCCTAACCTAAAGTGCCATACTAAAGAAGAGGTTCTAATTCCTAACAAAGCTATGAAAGACTTGCTGCCCTTGTGAGACTTCTTGCCTAACCGTAGAGGATACATGCCATTCTCACTCTTGCCTTCCAGGAGGATTGTTTTGGTCTGAAAATCAATGATATAGAAATTAGAGGAGGTTAGAACAAAGAAACAATCATTATCATGACAAAATCTTTGAATGGAAACAAGGTTTGCAGCAGATTGTGGACAATGCAAGACATTATTAAGTTTAAAAGTAGAGGTAGAAGATTGAAGAGTTGTAGAACCAGAATTGGCTATAGCAAGAGCTGTTCCATTCCCCACAGCAACAGTTTCATTGTCTTGGAATGGTTGCTGGATGTTAAGGTTCTCTAAGTCTTGAGTGATGTGCACATTGGCTGCACTGTCTGCATACCACTGAGGATCTTCATAGGTAGTGTTGGATTGGGCCACCATTGCAGCGAGCTGATGAGGTGGACGTCTCCCTTGGAAGGAATAGTCCATCCTATGGTAGCAATCCAAGGCTTGGTGGTTTACCTTCCCACATATTTGGCATGGAACTCGAGGAGCAGAATTGAGAGATGTCTGGCCTGAGTTTGGTAGTGGTAGTAGCCCAGTAGAGGTATTGTACCTTGGAGCAGGAGAAGTATTGTACCTTGATGCTGCATTGTAATTGTTGTTGTTGAAGAACCTGGCAGCAGGAGGAGAAGGTCTAGGGCTGAAATTTCTAGTAGCAGAAGAAGGTGATCTGGGACTGAAGTTTCTTGCTGGAAACTTGGCAGGGTATTGTCCATGACCTCTGAAGGATTTTTGTCCTCGTTGTTGAGTAAACAAGGCAAAGTTTGAGGTGTCTGCTGATGATGCTAGCTGCTGATTCAATAGTGTTTCATGATTGACAAGCTCCTCTTGAAAATCATCCAGTGAGAGTTGTTTCTCTCTAGTTAGAAGAGAGACAGTGGTGACAAAAGTGTTGAAAGAAGGATTGAGGCCATTGAGAAGAAAAGAAATCAGGTCCTCATCAGGAACAGGTTTCCCTACTGCAGCTAATTGATCAGACCATACCTTGGCTGATTGAACATATTCTGAACAGGTCAAGGAGCCTTGATGGAGACTCATCAATTGTCTTTTGAGATTGGCAATTCGAGACCTAGAATCATTAGCAAACTTGGTTGCTAAAGTGGACCAGACTTGTTTGGAAGTATTAAGTCCATAAACTGTGGACAGAACTTTCTCAGAGAGTGTCAGATTGATCCAACTGAGGATACATTGATCCTTTTTGTTCCAGATGGTAAATTCTGGATTAAGAGTTTCCACACCTTTGTCATCTATGATCAGTTTGGGAGGGCATGGTTCAGATCCATCAACTATGCCTAACAGATCATGGGTGCGCAGGATGGGTAGAAATTGTGTGGTCCAACCTAGATAGTTTGGACCTTCAAGCTTTCCATTGAATTGGGAAAGTGTAGGTGGAGAGAAGGTTGATGTAGAAGAAGATGCCATTAAAAGACAGGTTGGTGTATAGTAAAGGGAAGAAGAAGAAAAGAAAGAAACTTGGGGCGTGTGCCTACAATGGCTCTGATACCATGAAAGATTTCTTAAAGAAATAGAATTTGGCGAAATGATCTCATCAGCCTTCTCATTTAGCTTAAATAATGAAAGAGTTACAATTACAATCAAACTTTAATCTTATCAAGATAAGAGTGATAAGATAACTATCTAAGAAACCTATTTACAATAGAAGGCTTAATATACTAAAGAAATCTAATTAGAAATAACTACAAGAGAAGAGATATAATACAAACAGATGATGTTCTGTTTGTATTTACAGATAGAAGAGAGGTTGAGAAGGAATAGAAGTCTTATGATGCAGGATCGCTACTGAGACTGCGATCGATCGCACTAGTACCTGCGATCGATCGCACTCGAGTGTTCTCGAATGATAAATCTCTCGGATACTGCGATCGATCTTGCGCTCGATACTCTGAAGGCTGCGATCGATCGCAATGTGTTGCTGGAACTTCATCTGGATCATCAGTTAGCTTAACAAAAAGGGGTTTTTGACGTGTCAATACCATTGACACGTCAAAAACTCATAGTCAAAAAATCATGCAATTTTTGTAGTGTATATGATATTTGGTTTGACGAAGAAATTTTAACTGGCATATGGGTTCCATCAATAGCTCTAATACAATCTTTGAAGTATGACCAATATCGCTCATCATCACGAATTTTGCTTGGAATATCCCTAAACTTCTTGTCAATAGCATTAATAATGTCAATCACCATTCTTGAAATGACCACTAAACATGAGTAAAAAGTCTACTAACTTGTTTCCCTTGAATGTTTAAACCTTTCTTGCACTATCCTATTCTCAAACTCATGGCCTAAAGTAATCAAAAACATAGCTACCAACTCTTCAATAGTTAATTTCCTAGTACCTCTTAAATGATATCTTTCCTTCAACTCTTTACACAAGTAAAGGAATACATGTATTTCCATTTTGAAATTTTGTTTGCACTTATCAGGATTACCTTGTACAATCTCCATAACCCACTTATAACCTGTTTGAGAAGAGGTCCTACAAGGTTCCTTTACAATATATGGCATATAATAGTTCTCAACAAATTCTACGGCTGCAGCTGCTATAATAAAAACATCATTTTCATTTTTCTCTTCACCATAATCATTATCACTTGTATTATCTTGAGTGCTATAATCACTATTATCCATGTCTGAAAGGAAAACTAATAAATATATAAACACAAAATAAATATATAAGCACCCATTAAAATAAGAAAAAGAGATATCTACGTAGTTATGAAATATTATAATATACTCACTTTAGTACACAAATCAACACATTAAAATAAATAAATAAATAAATAAATCCTTGCAGCTTTTCAAATAGTTCATAACAAAACAAAATTAAAAAATAACAACATTATTCCATGCTACGACGGTTGATTTTTCTATTTTCCATTCGCTTGATAAAGTCAATCTGCAACCATGGCTCTTTAATAGTCACAAAAATCTTTCTATGTGATCTCTTAAGAAATATTTCTGTTGCAAACTTAAGGATGACAATGTCATTTTCTCTTTCAGCAATCTCCCGAACAACATCCATAACCTTTTCAATATTACATACAGGTTTATCGTAGCTATTAAATGTCACTATATTCTTACTTTCTATTACATCAAAAATACGACTCAAATGTTGACTAACGATTTGAACTCATTTATTTCTTTCTTACATTGAACAAGACCAAACTTCTTATTTCCTTTATCCCGCGTATCTAAATCAGTAGGAATATCATCAATGTCATGTGTATTGAGATTTGGTTCATCATCCAAAACATCTAAACCATCTAAAACATTGCCATCTTCATCAACCATTACATCTACACCATTTATGGTACCAATATCATTAGGAACTGACCCTATGGATGGTGCTCAAGATCCCTCTCCGGTGGCAATTATATCTCTAAACAATATTTTCACCTTAAGCCAAACCTATCGTGCGAAACTTGGTTGCTTCTGGAACTTCTTGTATTTAGGTATATGTAAAAATCAATAATAAACACTTTTTAAAATCATTTTAATAAAAACAAATCAGTACAAATATAATACCTGCAATTTTTATTCTCCACCAATCATCAGGCGCTTCAATTGTCTTTTTCACCGAATCCCATCCAAGGCCAGTTTCCTTGCCTATCAATTTTTTCCAAATGTTCCACTCTTTTTCAAACTATCCCACTTGTTCTTTAGTTGTTTATAGCAATATTGTTTTCCAGTTTTTTCATTAAATTTATCTATCACATTTTTCCATCCAGTCCTATTGAAATGTGTTCCTGGGCAATTACCAGCATGAATCTCAACAATAGATATGTCAAGATAATCTTGTAGCATTTTTTCAGTCCAAACTACTTTCTTTATCTGAGTATATGTAGTAGCAGCAACAACGTTGCTTTGACCTTTTTTACTCATATTTTTCACACAATAAATAAGCTGATAAAATTATAAATAAAAAAGTATGTTAAACACTATTAAGAATTAAAAATTTGTTTAAAGTGATCAATTGATAGAATGCAAAAAATCATATTTGCATGAATAATATGCATGTCCATCCAACAAAAGGGCAACAACAAAACAACAAAAAGTAATAAAATTAAATTTCTGCAATAGGAAAGACATTAAATAATTCAAGTGAATTTATTGTTTTACCATGCCATTGTCATTCACCTCTTCATAAGCTTCATATATATATATATATATATATATATATATATATATATATATATGAGCATGATGTTTATGTTTTTTTTTTTTTTTTGTGAGTAGCATGATGTGGAATAAGTTTTGTAAATGAGAAAGGCTTGACTCGGTGGTGTATGAGAGAGAAATAGATTCTAAAGAAAAATGTCTATCATATCTCAAAAAAGATCCACATGTTATTGTCAATTGTCATCTCACAACAGAAGGCTCACGTGAGAGAGAGAAAGATAATTTTTAATACTAATGCATTGTCATATATTAAGAAACAGAAGAGCTATGCCGGCCTATGCGATGTGAGAGAGAGAGAAAGAGACATTGAGATTTGTAATTCAAATAGCTCTCATGAAAGAGATATTAAGATCTGTTTGAAGGGCGACGTGCTCCACGTGAAGATGCAAAAAAAGCAGGCTAAAAAGACGTTCCGCATCATAAACAAGGTAGAAAAAAGCAAAGGTAAAAAGCCACTCAAGCTATATCTCCCTTGTTCATACTTTCTACCATCTCTCGCTCAATAAATCTTAGACTCAAAAAGCAAGCCAAAATGTAGAAACCTCGGCTCTCTCTCACTTTTGTTTAATAAACCATACAGCTCACCATGATTTTTTTCTTGCTCTGTAAACAACTTCTCTTGGTCATGATTTTTGTGGACAAAAACTTCAAACTCTCGTCTCTTTTTCTCACTTTGACCTTCGAAAGAAAAAAAAATTACATAGAAATCAAAAGAAAAATCAAGACTTACCGTGATATGCAGCTCTCAAAGACTGGCGACGGGACTCACCAGCGCTCAAATTTACAAAAGGGTTTGCAACTCTCAAATGCGCGGAGGAGGCGCAAGGCATGAAAAAAATTGTATATATATTGGTAATGTTGTAAATATGTGAAATATTTTAGATATTTTTTGTTAATGTTGCTATTTTCATTAAACAAAACTGCAGCGCGCCTTTATCATTTTAAGTGCGTTTGGTCAAAAGCCTCAAATTCGAGCTTGTGACTAGCCACACCTTTCAGCGTTTGGGAGGAGAAAAAGAACTTTGTTAAAAGAAACTCAAACAACCCATTTTTTCTTTGAAAGTACTTTTTGGAACCTAGAAGCCCTTTTGGTGCATTAAAATTATCTCACCAAAATTATTTTTTAGTTATTTTGGTAAGATAATTTAATAAAAGTGACGTAAATCTTCAGTACTCATCAAACATAAAAAGTATTGTTCTGATAGGAAGATGTAAATTTAATCACTTAAGTGAAATATTCAATTTAAATGAGGGTAAATTGATGGAGTTATGGTTTGATCCTAAGGACTTTAGTTTTGATACCATGTTAAATTACCACTTATATCCCATAAGCTTAAGTTGATAGGAAAAGTTAAATTTAATCACTTAATTAATCATTAGTTTAATATTATTGTTAATGGTGTTCGAAAACTTTATTTAAATTTTTAGTTTAAAAAAAAAAAAAAATCCTTTGATGTATGTAATATAAAATTGAAAAATGTTTTAGAGTATTTTTGGTGAATATTTTGTAATAAAAAATATTTGTTCATTTTTTTTTAACTAAAAGAACATTAAATAAGGAAGGCCTTGGCAGGAGATTAAGGATAGTGTTTGGTATTCTTGATGAAAAAACATATTGAATTTGGAGAAGTTCACACAATGCCGTGATTGATCAAGCAGAATACTTCTTGTCAGCTCTTCCTCCCCATTTTGCATATTACAATTTATAACCATATAAAAGTCTATTTTGGATTGCGGTTTCAATAAGTGCGATTTTAAAAATTGCATTTTTGAAATCACAACTTTTGAAAATCGTAAAGGCGTTTGGTAAAATATGTTAAAATACTCCCTCCGGTCGTCTATTTTATATCGCAATATTCCCAAAACTATTTCTTCGTCGACCAAGGGCTTCATCATCAATTCTTTTAGAAATGTACTAAAGTTTGGTGGCAATGGCATGGCAAGAGGATTGAACCGTCTTTTCCTAGTATGACTCTTCTCGAAGAGAAATGATAAATATCCTAAATTTTTGTTTCAAAAGTTGATTTTCAAATGATGTGTCAATATCCCCTAAATTGGTAACACACTTCCTAAAATAATAAAGAAAAATGCTAAAATGCGATAAATTTCCAACAATTTGCCCATCTAATTCCTAGGTGGCAAAGGGCACATGGCCCATTTGCTATTTTTTATTTTTTAATTTTAAAATCAAAATCATAATCAAAAAATCAAAAAATAAAAAGGGGTGGCCAAGTTTAGCTTAGGCGGTCTGGGGTGGCTAGCTACCCAAGTTTAGGTTAGGCAGTCTGGTGTGGCGAAGCCACCCCTAGCCACCCCTTGGGTGGTTTGGGGTGGCCGCGAGTCACCCCATGGGTGGTTAGGTGTAACACCCCAGTCCCATATTGGGAAGATGAGAAGAAGCCCACATTGAGTGGGTAGTTTATAGAGATAGTCATGGGTGCTAAGTCCCACATTGCCTAGTTACTAGGTGAAACTGGGCTTTATAATGAATTCTAGGGAAGTTCCAAATTGACTAGTCCTTTTGGAGTAATAGCGCAGATGTGGCTAGCGCTTTTCCCTGGGATGTTATAAATGGTATCAAAAGAAGAGAAATAATCGGGATTGTTTCAAATGGTATCACAGCATTACCCAGCCTGAGATGATGGGAGTGTGCACAAGCTTATGAGGGTCGCTAGTGGACACACGTTGGTGATACCAAAAGTGGGTTATATTATAATGGTGTCAGTTAAGACACAATGAAATGTATAAGGGCCAAAAGTTAAGGGCCGAGAATGAAGAAATTCCCTGAGGATTGCCAACGGTGACACTGGTGCCCAAGAAGAGTGCTTGTAGAGTCTCACATCGCCCGGGTATGGAATATGTTATGATATTTATTTATGAACAGATTGAATTTAAAAATTTTTATAGTAACTTGAGTAAGTTATGGTTCAAGTATGATTTGTTTTTAATTTGGGTCGCTCAATTTGAAGATAGGTGGTAATTTATGGGCTTTAATTTCGAGGACGAAATTCTAATAAGGAGGGAAGATTGTAGCACCCCAGATTTTTAAAGTCTTATTTTAGAGATATTAATTTGATGCTATGATTATATTAATATTCATATTAGGCAATGATATTAATTCTTGGGAAATTTATGAGAGTGGTAATTAGATAATGGTAATTGGTGATATAATAGGATAGTAAATGGTAGGTATAAGGATGGTAGAATAAGAAGGTAGAATAGTATAGGGTTGGTGAAATAGTATAGGGTTGGTAGAATAGTATAGGGTTGGTGAAATAGTATAGGGTTGGTGAAATAGTATAGGGTTGGTGAAATAGTAAAATGAGGGTATAATTGTAAATTGAAGATAGAATAGTGTTTGATTTTCTCCTATAAATAGAACTCTTCTCCTTCACAATTTTCACCACTCATCTCCTCTCCCATCTCTTGCATATATTCTTCCTTCTTCCACTTTTTACTCGGTCTTTCTTCTTTCTAAGAGTGTTTACTCAGAACAGAGAGACAAAAGGGCGAGACCAAGCGCTACAAGAAAGAAAGAACACAAGAGAGGAGAGAAACCGAGAGTGAGATGGGAAATTTAAGACAGAGAGCTGAAGAGGAAGAAAGAGAGTTTAGGCGAGAGAGAGAGAGAGAGAGAGAGAGAGAGAAAGTCAGTGAAGGGATTGTTATGGGTATGGACCAATTGCAGCAGAACGGGTTTCAAGTAATTACCTTTGATGATCCATTCATGTAATCCACTGTAAGTATTCTTACTTACTGAGTATGATATTGATATCCAATAATACGGATTTTTGTGGTTTTATAACTTGTCTAGCATTTTGCTATATATGATTCAACAATGATTTATATTGTCGGAAATCAATTGACTCACTACTTCACAGTTTTTTGTAGTGCTTCCAGGAATGGAAAATCAAGGTAATTATGCAGTTGTGATTAGAGATTCATATTGAGATGTACAGAGATTCCAAGTTGGTTAAGTTTTGTCTAGAGTTTAGACTGTCGGATAGATTTGTATAAATGCCTTGTACGACATAGCTTTGGGTATTTTTGTATAAAGAAAAGTATTTTAACAGTATTTTTTTGTATTGATAATTACAGTTTTTCCGCTATATGAGATTATTTCAGCGTAACATTCGTGTTTATCTACAAGATAAGACAGAAGAGAAATA
This sequence comes from Corylus avellana, assembly GCF_965113065.1. Classification (NCBI taxonomy): domain Eukaryota; kingdom Viridiplantae; phylum Streptophyta; class Magnoliopsida; order Fagales; family Betulaceae; genus Corylus; species Corylus avellana. The sequence continues at coordinate 21,056,439 of NC_142490.1, read as the reverse complement.
TCGGGATGTTATAAAATGGTATCAGAGCCACCTAGTAACGCCAGGTTATGTGGTATTGGAGCACTGCATGACGTGGACCTGACGAGGACGTCAGGAATTTAAGAGGGGGAGTTTGTAACACCCTAGTCCCATATTGGGAAGATGAGAAGAAGCCCACATTGAGTGGGTAGTTTATAGAGATAGTCATGGGTGCTAAGTCCCACATTGCCTAGTTACTAGGTGAAACTGGGCTTTATAATGAATTCTAGGGAAGTTCCAAATTGACTAGTCCTTTTGGAGTAATAGCGCAGATGTGGCTAGCGCTTTTCCCTGGGATGTTATAAATGGTATCAAAAGAAGAGAAATAATCGGGATGTTACATTAGGGGTTGCCACGAGCCACCCCAAACCACCCAAGGGTGGCTCGTGGCCACCCCCAAGTGGTTTGGGGTGGCCCGTAGGCTACCCCAAGCCACACCTGGGGTGGCTCGAGCCACCCCTTAGGTGGTTTGGGGTGGCTCGCGGCAACCCCTAACCACCCATGGGGTGGCTCGCGGCCACCCCATTGGGGGTTTGCAGGCCACCCCAAAGCACCCAAGGGGTGGCTCGAGCCATCCCAAGGGTGCCTTGGGGCGGCCCACAGGCCACCCCATAGGAATTGGTGCCACCCCTAGCCACCCTTCAATTTTTTTTTTTTAGATTTAACTTTTAAAATTTATTTAATAAAAAATTAATATTTTAATCAGGTAAAACTGAGAGTTTTGAGTAGTTCTAACGAGTGTTAAACATTTTTAACGGTATGGAGTTTCTTGTAGTTTCGATTGACTCAGGGACTAAATTTTCGAAAAAAAAAAAACCTAGGGAGTTTTTAATGAAAGTGCGTTGACCTAAGGAGTTTATATCTAAATTCCCTAAAAACAAATAAAAAAAATAAAAAAGAAGGGTGGCTGGCCACCCCATCTTGGATACAAGGGGTGGCCGGCTACCACATTTTGGGACATGGGGGTGGCGTCGCCATCCCCGTGGCCCTTGGGGGTGGTTCGGCCACCCCCAAAGGCCAAATCAAAAAAAATAAAAAAATTTGGATTTGGCCGTCGAGGGTGGTATGGGGGTGGCTTCGGCCCCCTCCAACCGGCCCATCAGGGTGGCGATGCCACCCCCATGTCCCAAAATGTGGTGGCCGGTCACCCCCCGTGGCTAGGATGGGGTGGCCAGCCACCTTTTTTTTTTTTTTTTTTTTTACTTGTTATAGGTTTAATAACCACTAACTAGCAGTTATAAATAACTAACCACCTAAAGCGGTGTGGATGCGGTTAGCAAATTGGACTAATCACTTTTCAACAAACTTTTAATTTTTTTCAATTTCACCCCTATATTAGGTTTTTCTATTAGATCCTATCAAAATTCTCAAATACAATTGTTTCATTTTTTCTGTAAAAATAAAAATAAAAAAATTGCAAAAATTCAGGTGTGAGTACTTTTGCAAATTTCGTTAAATCTTAATGAACATCCATGTCTGGATTCGACATCTAACCAATCTCATCTTAAGTCCGAAAATTGGTGAATAAGAATGGCACAAAACTAGAAACTCTTTTACTATATCGTAAGGATTGCAACATATGGAGGAAGTAAATAAATGATACAAACCTTTTTGAACAGAAAGCACAAAGACTTGCAGTAGAGGATAAAAGAAGGGGTTAAAGAATAAACATTTCATGCATTTGAAACAAGGAAAGCAGATCAAGAGGGGACCTCAACCCCTTTGTGCTAAGAAAATCAACTATTGATTTTGGCCTAGAAAAGTTGGGTACCTCACAATCCAAAGAGTAGTTTTCTTTATTTCTTTCGAATTCCCAGACACCCATTTACAGCATTGATTTAAATCTTCCATCCCAATGAATTCCACCATTTCAGGAGAATGAACTTTTATCTACTCCCTTAATCAACTGAGCCTCATAGTCATCAAGAAGACAAGAACCAATTGTTTCAGAAACTTTTTAAGGATTTTACAGTAAAATACATTATATGGATAACCATAGATGCACCTTGTTAATCATATAGAAGATGTAAAAAAATGTAAAAGCTAGAAGTCTACTTCCACCATACATGCACCTTGTAAATTAAATGACTATACTAAGAAATGCACCAGAATGCAAAATTTTGACCATCACATAAATATAATCAGTGATGAATAGAAAGTTTATGCAACAATTTCCATCGGTTAGCATTATATCATCTCTATTTAAAATAGAAAAAGGAAAAGCTCATATTTCTGTAGACCAGTTCAATATGCACATACCTTTACATTGATCAAATAAAGATCAGTATGAGTTCTACAGTGTTCTTGTACTTTGAAATTTTTATTAGCCTCTTTGGAGTCTCCTTGGTTATGACAGTTTGATAACATTTTTATGAACAGCCTACCTTAAGAGTGATAGTTGTTTTTCATTTTTGATTCCTTCCAGCTGGAAGTACAATGAAGTTGTCTTAAATCATGACTTTTTTTTTGGCCCCATAGTGTTAAGCACTGCTACCAATTATGTATATGGTTTAAATGGTCTTTCTATTTTTTTATTTTTCTGAAAACATCATTTTCATATATATTATTGGTATATATATATATACACATAACTGCTTTTCAAGACATTTGCAGGATCATGTGTGGTGTGTTGGTTGGCAGGATAGACTACAATCACCTAATAAAAGAGGAACAAGCAACTGGAGTACTAAATACTTTAATGGCAACACTCAATAATGCTTCTGCTTCTGATTTTCAGAAATGCATAAACAGAAACATACCAAAAGATCCCCCTTTCTAACATACAACCAAAAGTAAAAAGAAATATAGATGAAGAGCCACAGAAAATTCATATATTTGAAGAAACATCATTAAGGATAAGAACTGCTAGTTAATGACTAATATCTTCTAGATATTCATGAAATTATCTTCATCACATAAATGCAACCACTTTCATGGGGTGGGGAGGACAACAAATGCTTCTCTCAGTTCGTTTTTTACCTCAAGGTGCCGAAATGTAACAGCACATTCCAATGATTTTGATGTTATCTAAGTTTCTTATACCCGTCAAGGCCCAGAATGCTCTCTTGACTTTAAACTAATCTGCCAGGGGAAAACAAGGACCAAAATTACTTTCACATGGTGACAAGAACTCAAATTAAAGGCAGGCAATAATGAGATTCATGGGAATTAAAAGAATCAAAAGATCTTGATGATAATTCGGAGTTAAACACTTGGGAGGAGAAGAACTACAATTTCTAAGAAAAGACTGGCGGAGCGGACCAGTAGTCCAATTGCGGCCTCTTTTAAAAGGCGTATGTTTGATGTCGAGAGTTGCTGCCTCTTGAGTCTTGATTTTCATTTTTTTAATTTATTTTTAAAAGTAAAATAATAAATTTTTTCTTTTTAAATGCACCACATGGTGGGTTGATCGTATTAGGATCTCTCCTTAGAGATCCTAGCCATCAACTGAATTCTCTCTAGTCTATTTTAGACTTTTGCTTTTAGGCTTTTTTTAATGAATTCTATTGAGCATTAAAAAAAAAAAAAAAAGGGGTCCCATTTCCTCCGCAACTCTCGCCCATTCACTTATGGTTTCTTAAATGCAGCTGTCCAGCCTGGGTTTAATTGCATCCTTAAATTAAAGAAACCTTCAAAAATTATTTTATTTAAATTTTTTTAAAAAAAAAATTATAAAATAATACTTCTGCCCTTTCAAACGAAGTATTCCTCTCAAATTAATTTGACTGGAGAAAGATAAATTTTCCTAAGCCTACCACATCACTCCAGCTCCATCAACCACAATTCGACACGATTTAGCTCATTAAAGACGTCCTCGTATGCTTGGTGTTCTCTCACTATATATTCGAAGTAATTTTAAGTGGCTTACTTGTGTTTTACTAAGAATGATATGACTATAAAAATTATCATTGAACTTGTAATTTATTATTATTGAATTTTGATCAAATGATAATTTTAATAGTCACACAATTATTAGTGGGTTGAGTGAAGCTAAACACCACACACGCCAGCATTTTTTTAATTTTTTAATTAAAAAAAAAAAAAAATTTATACTGACGGCCACGGCCCATGCCAGCGTGTCCTTAGTGGGCCATATTCAACATAAGTAACTCATTCGACTTTTACATTGTCCAAGACACTTTTCTAGCATTACGCAACAGCTCCCTGTCGTTTGTTTTTGCACTCCCCAAGACACTATTTTTTTCCTTCTTCCTTTCTCTTTGAAACTATCATTTCTCTTTTCTTTATATCATTTCAATGGCATTTTATTTATTATTAGTCAAAAGCTCTTGCTCCTTCTCCCCCTTCTCCACCTATAAATTGACATTATCAACATCCTTTTGTTTTCACCGCCAGACATCTTGTTTCCTCTCGCCAAAGAGCCCCTCTCCTGCTCTGCGCAAATTCTGGTGAGTAATGTGTTGGGTTTTTGTCAAAGTTTGAATTTAGTTGTAATGTCCTACTTCTCCTACTTATATTACTGTTTTTGATCATCGTTGCCAGTTGTGTACTGTGAAGAACATGGCTTCTTATAGATGTTCTTTGCGGGTAGAGTATTCTCAGTCATTTCGGTTTGTTAAGCTTAGCTCATTCTCTACCATATTACATGATTTATGTATGGTGGATTTTGACCACAGTTCCGACTTGAATAAAGCTCGAACGGAGCTAATTGATGCTTTGTCATCAACCGTCCCCTTTTCTGCGAACACTAGGTTCCCTGCAAATGCTCTGTACGTCTGTGTTGACAAACCACAGTTGTTTACACAAGTGGCCGAAGTGATGCGGGTGCTTTCGACCCCTTACAGTCTGCTAACTGCGGCGGCCATTAAAGACTATTTTTCTGCATTAGCTCGCATGCGTGAGCTGATCCATTCCCAACTAATCATCGATCGTGTAGTCTTCTCCAGACAAACTTTTGAGAGTGAGTTTCAGATGATGAGTAGTTGGGAATCGTATGATGAATATTGATTGTAAACTTGTAGTGTTGTTGTCGATGGTCGACTATGTTATCTTTAACAAGTTTACTTCTATATATAATGATCCTGTCCTTGAGTGTGATACTTTTTGCTGTTCTTGCTTTGATTTATTTCAAAAAGTAGAGATTTATGGGGAAATTCATGTACAAAATCAAGTCACGACTTGTTTTTTTCATACAACTTCCCTTTTGTTCTATCTATGTCTTCCTTTCTCTGATGTTACATTTCCTCATGTTTGTACTTTGTGCACAATTTAAAATGGAACCCAGATTGAATATCATGGTGACACTTTAATTCCTTGCTAATATGAATTTGCTAATTGAACAAAAGGATAAAGAATAATGCTATAAATAAATACAGTCACATTGTTGGTGTAGTGGGATAGAAAACACTTTTCACCGGTTTTGCATTATGAAGAAAAAAAAACAAACAAACAGAAAAAGTAATTGCCTGCTTGAGTCAAATATATATATATATATATATATATATATATATATATTTTGTTTGGTCTCAAAACAAATTTTGAACAAAGTAAACATTTTTTTTCTTTTGTTGGTGTGGACACACCATCATATATACATGAGATGCAAAATTAACTGGAAAAGTATATAAATTGTAACCTTATTTTATGATGACATAATGATGGAAAATTAACATCCCGCTCCTAAGGAAAATTCTATGTATTTCTAACAATAAAATTTGAGCAGAAATTTACACCATGATATTTGAGGGAACAAGATTTTCTCAAATTCAAATAAATGGAAGAATGTCGAGTTAGTTATAGTGGAAGTCTATCTCTGTCTTGTCACTTTTTGAGTGGACAAAAATACAATTCCAATATAACTAACTCGATATTTTCGAGTTCAAATGAAATTGAAAGGATCATAATTCTTATTTGAGTAAGTGCACTCTTTACCCCCATTTATTACTCATGTTATATTGGGATCTGGATCCACTGAAATTCCTAGGAGAATTCTAGATCTAGACCGTATATTTCCATCAAAGGGCCAATGTCATGTCATGTGTCCCACTAATAATAAAATAATATTTAAAATTTTAAAAATAAAATAATAAAATAATATGGGGTACCGGCCACCCTATTATGCCATATTGGGTGGCCAGCCACCCTAAAAAAATTTGGGTTTAGCCTTTGGAGGTGGTTCGAGGCCGGTTGGGGGTGGCCCCATGGCCCTTGGGGGTGGATCGACCACCCCCAAGGGCCAGACCTAAAATAAAATGTTTAAGGGTGGCCGGCTACCCCATATTATTTTATTATCTTTTTAAATATTAAATGTTATTTTATTATTAGTGGGACCGTGGCAGGACATTGGCCTTTGGATGGAAATGGACGACCTGCATCTAGAATTCTAGAAATAAGTGGATCCAGATCCGTTATATTGGCTAGTGTAGCACATTGTAAGCCACTTAAAACACGACACAACGATCAATGTGATACAAGAGTAATAAATGAGTGCGAAGAAGAGCATTACTCATGATAATACAACAATGGTCTAATAAGATAACAAAACTCAAGTGCAAGGCAATTCAGTCGCATAAATAATGGAACAGAAACCATGTTTACTTAAACTGGTTACCCTCTTCCTGCTGCTTCTTTTTCTTCCTTTCCCTTTTTCCTCCTTAATCGACTAGGTAGGAGTTTTTTTTTCTTAATTTTGGGTATAATGTATTCAAGTATGTTAGTATATATATTGAGACTTTGCAAAAGTGATAGAGAAAAATCTAAACCCTACAAAAAGCAAAAATTTCTGATGTTTGGTTCTGTTACATGAACTCACTTGGGTTTTCTTTGCTCCGAATGAGAGGAACACTATCTTCGCTCCAAATTATCCACTCTTCAAACAATGCTTCTGTCACCTCCACACATAGCCGATGCTCCTAAATTGAAAAAAATAAACAATAAATATGTCACAAAAAAGCATCCAACCCAAGTGGAAAGTTTATGCACAAGAATCCTGTAATTTTATCATCCAAGAGGGTATTAAAGTATTTTTGGTGAATTCTTTGTAGGGGTGTTAAACGAGCAAGCCGTTTACGAGCGAGCTCAGGATCAGTTCGTATAAGCTCGGCTAGTGCTCGACTCGATTATTAAATGAGGCATTTTGTGAACACAAATACTTGCTCGAATATTAAACGAAGCAAGTTCGGCTCGACTCAGTTAGGCTCATGAACAGCTCATAAAAGGCTCGAATTGGTAATTGTTCACATAGTTGCTCATAGTAATATTAAAAATTGATGATTTTTTTTTTTTTTTTTTCCTAATAGCATCCTTTTAGAATAAAAGGATTAAAGATGCATAACCTCTTTCTTCGAAACCAAGTGTCTTGTTGTCTTAACTTAGGCTCCATACTCGGCTAGCCAGGCTAAGCAAATGCTCGTATGTAAGCTGGCTTCTTAAGCCATTTAAGAGTACTTGAAGTTTAAATTTATAATAAAAAAATAAATTATATATAAGAGTCAGCTCGCGAGTTGACTAGACTTATTATGATCTCAAGCTCGGGCTTGATTTTTTTTTTGCTAATCCCTAAGCTCAGCTCGAGCTTGAGTAAAATTTAAATGAGCCAAACACAAATAAGGGAAGATCGCTCAAGTTCGGCTCGTTTACACCCCTTATTACTTTGTAATAAAAAATATTTGTTATTATTATTATTTTTTTTAACTAAAAGAACATTATTTAAGGAAGGCCTTGGCAGGAGATTAAGGATAGTGGTTTGGTATTCTGGCTGAAAAAAAAAATATTGAATTTGGAGAAGTTTTCAAGCAAAATACTTCTTGCTAGCTCATCCTCCCCATTCGCAGATTAAAATTTATAACCATATAACAGTGTTAAAGGTTCGTTTGAGATTGTGTTTTCAATAAATGTGATTTTAGAAATTGCGTTTTTGAAAGTGTTTGGTAAAACATGTTAAAACTTTTTTTTTTTTTTATCAAATATTTGTTATGAGAAATCGTGATTTTGATTTAAATTTGTATTTTTTTTAATAAACACCCCTTAGCCTGCTTAGAGCATCCATATTGAGATCTTCAAATAAAAGTTAAATCTAAAAAGAAAAACTAACTTTTTAAAATTTGAATAGTCATTTTGAAAATGAACCAAATATCAAACTCATTATATTTTCCTCTACTTTAGTTAAATATTATTATTTTCTTTTTCCTTTTTTCATTCTTTTTTTGTTCTAGGTAGATGAGAGTGAAAGGGAAAATGAGTACGCAAGATTAAAAATCTAAATAACTTTCATTTTTTGGCACTTGGTATTTGAAGAGCTTTGCTAATCAAAGTTAAATTTGAAATATAGTAGAGAGCTTGTTAAATGATTCTTTTGTGAGTTTTTTCAAATTTTTAAAGAAAAAACAAATTTAAAGAGTTCAATATGAATGCTCTTATAGAAATCGCACATTGTTTTTCTATTTTAGATTAAGTGTTTTTTAAATTGTAATACCAAATGAGTTACGTTTTACAATATCATTTAAGAATGTAAATTATTCTTTAGAAATCGCAATCTTAAAGGCATTCTAACTAAACCTACCATGTCACTGCAGCTCCACTAACCACCATTCGACACAATTTAGCTCAATAAAGACTTCCTTGTACTTTTTGATCTTCCCGCTTCCACATATTCGACTTTTACACTGACCAAAACAATTTTTCTAGGGTTGGCAAAACAAGTACCTAAAATGACTTGTTTACAACCCGTTTACCATTTGCATGTTTTTTCATAATAAGTTTATCTATGCGTTATAATGAATAGTTACATGTATAAAATAAACAAGTACCTGTTTATTTGGCAGGTACCTGTTTTGCCGGCCCTAAATTTTTCTGGTGAATATAAAAGTGTTTTGATGCAATATAAAATTGGAAAAGGTTTTAAAGTATTTCTGGTGAATATTTTGTAATAAAAAATATTTGTTTATTTATTTATTTATTTTTAACTAAAACAACATTAATTAAGCAAGGCCAAGGTATTTGGCCTGGGCAGAGATTAAGGTTAGTGTTTGGTATTCTTGCAGAAAAAAAATATTGAATTTGGAGAAGTTCACATACTGCACCACCTGATCAATCAGAATACTTCTGGCCAGCTCATCCTTTCTCGGATTACAATTTATTACCAACTAAACCTACCACATCACTCCAACTCCACCGACCACAATTCGACACGATTTAGCCCATTAAAGACATCCTTGTACCGTTTGTTGTTCTCCTATGCTCACATATTGAACTTTTAGGTGGTGTTTGGTAAATAGGTTGGCCTAAACATTGTAGTTGATGTAAAAAAAAAAAGGTAAGAATATTTTATATAAAAAAATGAAAAAGTGATATGAAAAAATGAAAAAATTTTATTTTGTAGTGATTATTTTATTTAAATAATAATAAAAAGTAAATTATGTAATATAAAAAAAATAAAAAAATTAAAATATTTTGATATTAATTTTTTTAAAAATAATGATAAATAGTGTTTAGTTCAACTCCAACCACTTTACACTGTCCAAGACACTTCGAGCAATACGTCACAGCTCCCTGTCGTTTCTTTCGCACTTCCCAAGACAAATTTTTTTTTTCCTTCCTCCTTTCTCTGTGGCACTATCATTTCTCTTTTCTTTATATCCCATCACTGGTATTTTATTATATAATTCAAAAACTCTTGCTCCTACCCACTTGACGAACACGCCAGATCTGAGCTTCTCCCCCTATAAATTGACATTATCAACATCCTTTTGTTTTCACCTCAGCTACCACTTCCCCATCTCTATTTTCTCCGACCTCTTCTTTCCTGTCGCCAAAGAACCCTTCTCCTGCTCTGTGCAAGTTCTGGTGAGTGATTTTGGTGGGTTTTTGTCAAAGTTTCAATTTAGTTCTACTGTTGACTGTTCTACTTCTCCTAATTATATTACTTCTTTTGAATTACCGTTGGCAATTGTGAAGTGTGAAGGATATGGCTGGCTATCGACCTCCTTTGCAGATAGAGTATTCTCGGTCCTTTCGTTGGGTTGTGCTTAGCAAATTCCGCAAAGTATTACATGATTTATGTGTCGTGGAGTTTGATTACAGTTCCAGTTTGAGTGAGGCTCGTAGTGCGCTAAATGGTGTTTTGTTACATGAGGTCCCCTGTTCTGAGTACATGAGGTTCCCTGAAAATGCTATGTACGTCTGTGTCGACAAACCGCCATTGTTTGCGCAAGTGACCGAAGTGATGCGGGTGCTTGCGACCCCTTACAAAATGTTAACTGCGGCAGCCATTAAAGACTATTTTTCTGCGATAGCTCGCATGCGTGAGCTGATGCATTCCCAAGTGGACGGTGATCGTGTTGTCTTCTCTAGAGAAACTTTTGAGCGTGAGTTTGAGTTGAAATGGGGAGTTTCATTATAGATTTCAAGTGTTGTTGGCGATGGTCTACTATGTTATCTTTAACAAGTTTACTTCTTTTATGTTGAGTATTCCTACCCATCTACGTATACCCTGTTCTTGAGTGTGATTACTCTTTGCCCTTTAGCTGTTCTTGCTTTGATTTTTTTCAGAAAGTAGAGAGTGATGAGGAAAAAAAATAAAAGCAAACAGAAAAAGTAATTGCCTTCTTGAGTCAAATATGCTTTTTTTTTTTTCTTTTTTTTTTGGGTTTTGTTTTGTTTTTATTATTATTATTATTATTTTTTTATGGTCTCAAACAAATTGTGAACAAAATTAACCTTTTGGTTTTTTTTTTTTTTTTTCTTGTTGGTGTGGAGTAGGGCTGAGCGTCGGTCGGTTACGGTAGGAATTTTTTCTTCCGCTCCAAAGTCGGTAAAGTCGGTAAATTCACCGACTTTTTCCGACAATGATTTGTAGCCACCGACCGTCACCGCCGAGTCGGTTACGGTGACGGTCGGTAATGTCGGTTTGGGCTGGGTAACAATCAGCAAGAAAATAGATTGAAAAATCAAGCCCAAACAGTAAGAAAAAGAAATTTTCCTCCACTTTCTCGGCAACCAAACATCAGAAAGAAAAAGAATTCTTAATCAGATTAAAAATACTCAATCAGGGAACACAACTTGAACCAAAAAAGGCATAGAAACTCGAGTCTAAATTCTAAAACATGCTTAGCAAGAAAATACCTCTTTTCCTCCACTTTCTCGGCAACCAAACAGCAAAAAAATAAAATCAAAATCAAAATCAAATAAAAATAATCGAAGAGATGGAGTCATGAGTGACAGTGATAGAGAGAGGCAAAGATGAGAGGAGAGTGAGAGAGAGGCAGAGTGCAGAGATTAGAGGAGAGTGAGAGAGAGGCAGATGAGAGTGACGGCCACGTCGGCTAGGGTTAGGGGATATGGAAGAGAGCTTCTAAATGAGATTATATAGGGCACAAATTCAAGACAAAACGGCGCCGTTTGACTAGGAGAATATTTTATTTTGATAAGTAAAAATGTAAGTAAAAAGCGACCAGCATGAGGCTCGAACTCACGACCAGTAGGCGTTCAGAATGCGCTCAACCAACTAAGCTAGACAAATCTTGTTAGGAAAATATAACGAAATTTTTACTTATATTAAAAATAAATATCAAAACGATGTCGTTTTACAAGTCGGTAAAAGTCAGATCGGTAATGTCGGAAACCGACTTCCAAAAAACTCATTCCGCCTGCCGACCGAAAATTGTCGGAATAAGAAAATCCCAGTTGCCTACCGTCCGTCTTCTTGTCGGTCATGGTCGATCTCGGTCAGTCTAGGTCGGAACTAGGTCAAAACTCGGTCGGCACTCGGAACTCGGTGAATCTGCTCATCCCTAGTGTGGAGACACCATCATACATATATTAACAAAAAAAAACAAAAAAACCCATATTATTTTTTTTTTCAAACCCATATTCAAAAAAAAAAAACAAAAAAAAAAAAAACCCAAAATAAAATGTGTGGTGGGTGGTTGGCCACCCATAGAAGCGGCTGGGGGTGGGCACGACGGCGGTGGCCTCGACCACCACAGAGGAGCTCCATGGGTGGTTGCGGCCACCCCAATGTTTAGCATAAAAAAAATAAAAAAATAAAAAAACCCAAAATAGAATGTGTGGCCGACAGCCCCAATGGGTGGTCGGCCGCCCACAGAAGCGGCCGAAGGTGGCCACGACGGCGGTGGCCGCGGCCACCCCAGAGGAGCTCTAGCCACCCCAATGTTTATCATGAGAATGTTTAGCATTGCTTATAATTTAGTATCTAGCTTCATTGAGTCTCTACAATTTGATCCATTGTCTGGACAACATCGTCGAATTTGGAGCAATCCTGGCTTATGGGAGCGTATTAATCCTTAAACATGGTTACGTATCTTGTTCCTATAATATTCTGCTTACATGAAATTGCATGTTGCATTTTAAAAGAGTGTGTTAGTTAATATGTTCTAGGGAATGATTTTTCTTCTAATTTGAATAAGTGTTCTCTCCTAGGTAAAGGTGAAAACTGTTTATAATTTTTTTTTATTAGTATTTTCATCTCAAGAAAATTTAAGAAAAAACATTAATTAACATGAATTTGAGAAAAAAAAAAAAAAATTAATAACTCAATAACTACATAATGCTCTAAGGTGTGTCATGAAATGAAAAGACCTATTTGAAATATAATATAAGAATATCTTTGGGTCTGACTCTAATATACCTATAATGTTAAACAGTATAATTTAAAACCAGCAAATTGACGTAATTAGCCTTCAACATTAGGTCATTTCGTGCAAAGAGAAGAATTTAAGGCACTTATCCGAGTGATCCACAAACGGTCTACATTTGGGATTGAAATCCTGATGATTTTATAGACTATTAGATTTAAAATGAAAGATCAGGATTTCGTAACATTAAAATATCCAATTTTGAGTAATTGGATGAGATCTCAATCCCCACTTCTGTCGTATGAAAAAATGTCCAGGGAAATCTTCGAAAAGCATTAATCATGCTTTGAAGGTCCGTGACTGTTGAGTCATCAATTTTGCCAAGAAACACAGAAGAAAACACAAAACGAGCGCGCGCACACAAAAAAAAAAAAAAAAAAAAAAAAAAAAACAGCTTCAGGAAAGCCAATGGAATGAGAGCACACAAATGGATGACATGGAAAAAGATTTTTAAAATCTCACCTAAACATTATTATAAGGATCTGGCATAAATTAGGTCTTTTGTGCCCTTTAATCAAAATTGAACACCTAAGAATATCACACAAAATAAAAAAAGATGGAAAACACAGGATTACAACTTATTCTCCCATCATCCACACACAAAAAAAAAAAAAAAAAAAAATCATTTTTCTCCTCACTTCTTCGTTGCTCTCTCTTTCTCTCCCTCTCCTTCTCTCTTCTGTGGCAGCAAAGATCTTTGCCAGGGCCCAGCCCAGAGCTTGCCGTTGAAGACACCGGAGTCTAGCCCAGAGTTTGCCGAAGACTGGCCCGACGCCGGAGCCTAGACCTCTCCGGTGCTCTCTCTCTCTCACACATACACACACACCGGCAACAGAGAAAAAAATTTCTCTGTTGCCAATTTAGCTCAAAATTTTTCAACTACCAATTCACGACCTGAGAGAATTCAAGGACATTAAGGGTCCGTTTGGTTTGCGAAATAGATTCCTGCAATGGAATGACTATTCCTATGAAGTAATCATTCTTTTGTTCGGTAGGGTCTATTCTTGAGAATAGTTATTCCCATGGAAATAACTAATTCTATACGCACAAGAACAGCTATTCTTCTAAAAAAATTAATGGAGTAGCTATTCCTTATGGAATATAATAGATTTTTCAAAAAACCCTTATTATTTTTTTATTTTATTTTAACCCTAAAATTTGTTTTCTATTAAAAAAAAAAAAAAAAAAAAAGAAGCTAAAATTTAAGGGGTGGCCGGCCACCCACTGGCAAGATCTGGGGATGGTCGCACCACCCCCAATTCATGCCAAGGGTGGCTAGCCACTCCAATGAGATTGCCGGCTACTCCTACAATTTTAGGTTTTTTTTTTTTTTAAAGAAGGGTAGAGTTTTTGGTAATTTTGGTTTAACTCTAATTAGAATACATATGTTGTTACTAAACTAAAAAAATAAAAATAACTATTCTATTTCACTTTCCTCTATTGCTGCTGATAGTAGCTATGCATTTTTCAAACCGAATACTCAATCCGCTAACCAATAAAAATTTCTTTTAAAAGTAGCCTTTCTTTCAAAGAAAAGATTCTTTTCTTGTCACCCCTAGCTACCATCGACACGAAGTATCCGTGATAAGATTAAAGTAACTTTTGGTGCAAGAATTAATTGGTTACAAAATCTATTAGCTCTTGCACAGAAAGTTTCTTTAATTTTGCCACCAATTAATCAACAACCTCCCATAGACCAGAAATTTGGTGTGATAGAATGTAAATGTGACGAAACTAAGTTAATATTTTTTCGTAAGCCATATATCGTTAATTTGTAATAGGATTTAATATACAAGTAAGAAAAAATTAAAAATTAAAAATTAAAATCAAAGTATTAAAGAGATAATTAATCCTTATTTATTAGCTAAACTTAATTACCACGTCACTCCAGCTCCACTAACCACAATTCGACACGATTTAGCTCATTAAAGACATCCTCGTACCTTCTGATGCTCCCCCACCACAAATTCGACTTTCACACTGTCGAGGAAAGACTCTTTGTCGTTTCTTTCACATGTCCGAAGACTTTTTTTTATCTTTTTTTTTCTCCTTTCTTTCGGCAACTTTTTCCATCTCATTTTTTCTTTATATCGCATCCGTTATCCGACCTCCATTTTATCCGACCTCTTGTTTCCTCTCGCCAAAGAACCCTTCTCTTCTTCTCCTGCTCAGTGGAAGTTGTGGTGAGTGATGTGGTGGTGATTTTGGTGGGTTTTTGTCGAAGTTTCAATTTAGTTCTAATGTGAATACTTCTGTTGACAGTTGTGAAGTGTGATGGATATGGCTGGCTATCTACCTCCTTTGCAGATGGAGTATACTCGGTCCTTTCGTTGGGTTATGCTTAGCTCATTCCATAGAGTATTACATGATTTATGTATCGTGGATTTTGATTACACTTCCAGCTTGAGTGAAGCTCGCAGGGCGCTAAATCGTGTTTTGTTATATGACGCCCCCTGTTCTGAGTACTGTAGGTTCCCTGAAAATGCTATGTACGTCTGTATCGACAAACCGCCATTGTTTGCGCAAGTGACCGAAGTGATGCGGGTGCTTGCGACCCCTTAAAAAATGTTAACTGCGGCAGCCATTAAAGACTATTTTTCTGCGATAGCTCGCATGCGTGAGCTGATGCATTGCCAAGTGGACGGTGATCGTGTTGTCTTCTCTAGAGAAACTTTTGAGCCTGAGTTTGAGTTGAAATGGGGAGATTCATTATAGATTTCAAGTGTTGTTGACGATGTTATCTTTAACAAGTGTACTTCTTTTATGTTGCGTATTCATAGCCATCTATGTCTTTCCTTTTCTTGAGTGTAAATTGCTCTTTTGCTGTTCTTGCGTTGATTTACTTCGAAAAGTAGAGATTGAAGAGGAAAAAAAATAAAAGCAAACAGAAAAAGTAATTGCCTGCGTTAGTCAAATATGCTTTTTTTTTTTTTTTTTTTTTTTTTTTATGGTCTCAAAACAAATTGTGAACAAAATAAACAGGTTTTTTTTTTTTTTTTGAGTGACAGTCCCCATCCCTGCAGCAAATCTGGGGTGGCCGTAGCCACCCCATAATGCGACGGGGATGGTAGCACCACCCCTAGATGGCTTGGGCGTGGTCTCCCAAGGCGTCTGGCCGGGGGTGGTGCGACCACCCCCCGACCTCTTCTATGGGTGTATGATCACTCCAATAGATGGTCAAATCACCCACTTTATTTTTTCGTATTTATTATTATTATTATTATTTTATTTTTTTTTAATTTTAAAGTTAAACAAAATTATATAGGTATTTTTGAAAAATTATTCTATTCTTTAAGGGTGTAGTTTAGCTAATCTTGTGTATATGAGATTAGTAGTCCAATGAGAATATATTATTCTCAAGAATAGTGTGTTATCAAACAAATAAATAGCTATACCTAGGATTATCTAATTCATTCCAAAGGTCTATTTCGCAAATCAAATAAGGCGTTAGAGGTCAGAGCATCTGTATTGAGCTCTACAAATAAAAGTTAAATTTAAAAAAAAAAAAAAAACTCACTTTTGTAAATTTGAAGAGTCACTTTTAAAATGAACCAAATATCAAACTCACTATATTTTTCTCTACTTTAGTTAAAGATTATTGTTTTCTTATTTTTTAATTCTTTTTTTTTTTTGTTCTTGGTAGATGAGAAAGAGAAGAAAAATGAATATATAAGATTAAAAATCTAAATAACTTTCACTTTTTGGCTCTTGGTATTTGAAAAGCTTTATTGATCAACATTAAATTTGAAATAAAGTAGAGAGCTTATTAAATGTCTCTTTTTGTGACTTTTTAAAAATTTTAAAGAAAAATCAAATATAAAAAACTCAATATAAATGCTCTTAGCTCTTTTTCTTGTAACCTTATACGATGAAGTATCCGTGATTAGATTAAAGTAACTTTTGGTGCAAGAATTAATCGGTTACAAAATCTATTAGCTCTTGCACATAAAGTTTTTTTTTTTTTTAATTTTGCCACCAATTAAATCAACAACCTCCCAAGGCAAAAAAAAAAAAATTTCTGCGTCTCCAGATGATAAATATATGGGTTATCCAGCCTGTACTATCCTTACTGGTCTTATTAAGAGCTTATTTTATGTGCTTTAGATTTGTTTTGGAAATTGGTATATTACCGAATATATTTTTCAATACCATAAAAATATTATGGGTTAAATACTTTATTAGTACCTATGTTTGCACATTTTTTATTTTATTTTTTCACTTAAGGTTTAAATCCTATTATTAATGGTACTTTTTTTTTTTTGAAATATTATAAATGGTACTTGACTTACGGAAAAAGACCGACTTAGTATTTCCATTAGATTCCGTCACATGTGTTATCATGTACAACTGCCACGTGTTTTAAAACATAAATATAATAATAATAAAAAAACTAAACCTTAAAAAAAAATAAAAATTTTGAAAATTAATGGGGGTGGCTGAACAGCCCGAACCCATAAATTTTCAAAATAGATATATATTTTTAGGTTATATTTTTTAATTATTTTGTAATTTTTAATATTTTTGAGACATGTGACATTTCTAAGTGACGACACATAGCATTCCGTTAGTTTGGGCTAACAAAGGTACTAAGTTAATATTTTTCCATATATCAAGTACCATTTATGATTCATTCTCCCTAGAAAACAGTTTTTAGAGGAGGAGGGAGCAAATCTGCTCTCTCGTCCTCTCCCTTTTCCTTCTACTCCTTGCTCCTTACTCCTAACCTCCCCACCTTTTTTTTTTTTTTTTTTTTTTTTTGTAGGTATTCTCTACCCAGATCAGCAACTTCGGCCGCTCTGCTATACGTCGGTCCACCTTCCACCGTGTTGTGTCGTTCATCCCCTCCCTGGCTGTTGCTGCTATTTGCTAATTGTTTGTTTGTGTTTTTTGTTTTGAATAAGAGGTTTATTCTCTCTAGATCTGCCCTCATGAGTGATGAGGAATAATTAGGTGTGAGAGTTATTTCTAACTACTTAGATAATTAGGTGTGAGTGGTTATCTTTCATAGCCAGTTTAAATAAATTTTGTTAGGAAACTTGACTACCTATGTCTTAGATCTAGTTTGCTTGGAGCATATATGCTCTTTAATTATATTTGTACATGAGTTAGTGGAGCAGATCTGCTATATATATATATATATATATAACCTATGTACTAGAAAAATATTTAACACCGAATATTTCAATAATTTCATAAAAAGAAAAAGAAAAGCAAAAGAAAATATGAAACTTTTTATTTTATTATTATTTTTTTAAAATTTTTGAATTTTATAAAGGGTAAAGGGTTCTTCAAGGATTCATAGACCAGAGTGTGGGTTTGCCTGGTGATGCCACATGTGCTTGGTAGACTCTATCGAGTGGTTTTTGCTACGTGGTGTTTCTATACACGTTCGGTAAAATTTGTTTATACTATCTAAAAAATGAATTCAACAAATTAGGCTTCGTTTACTTCGATGTAAAATGATTTTTTTATTTTACGGTGTTTACTGCGACGTAAAATAAAGGTTAACGGAAAATATTTTCCTTTGATAGAAAATTATTCTTTAATTTTCGAAAAATGGTTTACAGTTCTCATTCTCAAATGGACGAACCCTGCCAAGACCCGCCCAGAGCCTTGTCAGGACTTGCTCGGGACCAGCTCAGGACTTGAGCGAGACTCGCGTAGGACTCGCGCAGGACCCCGCCAAGTCCTGCCTGGGATTCGACCGGACCAGAACGAGACCCGTCTGAACCTGCCCAGGACTCGCCTAAGACCTGACCGGGACTTGCGCAGGACCCCGCCAAGACCTGCCTGGGACTAGGCCGGACTTGACCGAGACCTGCCTGAGAGTTACTCGGGACGGGACCGAGACCTGCCCAGGATCTTCTTGGGACTTGATCGGGAGTCATCTGGGACTTAACCGGGACTCGCTTGGGACTTGACTGGGACCTGACCTAGACCCACTCAGGACCTGCTCGAGACCCGCCCACAACTTGATTGGGACTCACCCGGGACTCCGCCGGGATCTGCTCGGGACCCACCCAGGACTTGATTGGGACTTGATCGGAAACTGCAGAGCAGGTCCGGTTAAGTCTCGAGCGGACCCTGCCAGGACCTATGGGGTCCCGGGCAGGTCCAGTCAAGTCGCGGACGAGTCCCGTGCAGGTCCCGGCGAGTCTTGGTTAGGTCCCGGTCAAGTCCTAGGCGGGTGCCTGACAGATCCCGGCGAGGTCTAGGGCAAGTCTCAGGCGGGTTCCAGTCAAGTCTTAGGCAAGTTCCGACGGGGTCCCAGGCAGGTCCGGGCGGGATCCCAAACAAGTCACTGGCGGGTCCCAGTTTGGTCCCGGTGAGGACCTTTTGTAAATAATATATATAATAAAAAATTTATTTTCCATGTGCGTGGTAAACACAGTAGAATGCCTTAGTTTTTTTATTTTTAAGGAACAAATTAGTTCTTGCTTTATGGTTAGTTACATTATTACAATTTTCACTCTCATACTTGTCCGACCAGGAATCAAAGGAGGGCATCCAATTTGTTATATGAAAAGGTATTTTTGTTTTTTCAAAAAAGTAAAATGAGCAAAAGTCAACAATTTTTGGGTGGTTCAGCCTTTGAACGGTTAAAATTGGGGTGCTTCTGTTCCATAATTTTTCAATTTTGTTTTTTAAAGTTTAATTTTTTTTATTTTTTTTAAGACACGTGTGACAGAATCTAATCTAAAAAAAAAAAAGTACTACCCTAATACTTAAAAAATCAATGCCTTTTTTTTTAAGTATTAAAAAAAGAATTAATCCTTATTTATTACTTATTAGCTAAACTTGCCACGTCACTCCAGCTTCACGAACCACAATCCGACACGATTTAGCTCATTAAAGATATCCACGTCACTCGACTTTCACACTGTAGAAGACTCTTTGCTAGCGACAGGCAACAGCTCCTTGTCGTTTCTTTCACATGTCCCGAAGACCCTTTTTTTTTTTTTCTTTTTCTTTTTCTCCTTTCTTTCTTTAGGCTACTTTTTCCATCTCATTTTTTCTTTATATCGCATTAATGGCATTTTATTATATTATTCAAAAACTCTTGCTCCTTCCCACTTGACGAACACAATCCGAGCTTCCCACCCTATAATTTATAGGGTCGGCTCAATGTATTTAGGGGTCTTAGGCGAAATTTTGAAGTTGGACATTATCTTTTTTAATATTTAAATATTAATTAAATAATATTTATTTTTATAATATTATTATATTATTATAATATTATTATTATTTTTATTCTTATTGTTGTTTCATGACTTTTAAGTTTAACTTTTAACTAGTTGCCCAAAAAAAATGATGTGGCATATTAGTTTTTTTTGGGTTAATTGGTCTTATTTTACAATGAGCTTATTATATTAGAGCCTTATTTTAGAGGTCTTAAATTTTTATGAGAAAAAATTTTGGGCCTTATCTAAAAAAAAATTAAGACTTGAGTTAAAATAAAATTAAAAATTTTTTTAGGTCTTATTAAAAATTTTTTTGGGCCTTATTAGAAAAACTTTTAGGCCTTACTAATTGGGGCCTAGGCGACCGCCTCAATGGCCTAGCCATTGAGCCGGCCCTGCCTATAAATTGACATTATCAACATCCTTTCGTTTTCACCGCCAGACATCTTGTTTCCTCTCGCCAAAGAAGTTAAAGAACCCTTCTCCTGCAGCCCTGCTCAGCGCAAGTTCTGGTGAGTGATGTGGTAGGTTTTTGTCAAAGTTTCAATTTAGTTGTAATGTTCTACTTCTCCTACTTATATTACTCTTTTTGATCATCGTTGCCAGTTGTGAACTGTGAAGAATATGCCTGGCTTATATAAACCTTCTTGGCGGATAGAGTTTTGTCGGTCCTTTCGTTGGGTTAAGCTTAGCTCATTCTGTAGAGTATTAAATGATTTGTGTCTCGTGGATTTTGATAACAGCTCCAACTTGAGTGAAGCTCGCAAGGCGCTAACGGATGCTTTGATATCAGACGTGCCCTTTTCTCTTGAGGGCTGCATTCCCTTATAATGATGTGTACGTCTGTGTCGACAAACCGCAGTTGTTTGTGCAAGTGGCGGAAGTGATACGGGTGCTTGCGACCCCTTGCAAAATGTTAACTGCAGCAGACATTAAAGACTATTTTTCTGCGATAATTCGCATGCGTGAGCTGATTCATAATACCGGAGTGGACGGAGTTGATCGTGTGGTCTTTTGTAGAAAAACTTTTGAGGCCGAGTATAAGTTGACCTGGTGGAGTCCATGATTATAAATTTCTAGTGTTGTTGAAGAATGCAGATGGTCTACTATATATGTTATCTTTTGGTGGTTTGTTTCTTTTATGTTGCGTATTCCTAGCTATTATTATATAATGACCCTGTGCTTGAGTGTGATTACTCTTTGCCCTTTTGCTGTTCTTGCTTTGATTTATTTCGACAAGTAGAGAGTGATGGACAAACCCATACTCGCCAAAATCCTTGTGGCGGTCTAGGAAAGCCCATTTTTGTGCCCTCCGAGGACCTGGGTCTCGGGTGTACGGCATGGTGTGGGTTGGGAGTGCCGGTGCGCTCGGTGCCAGTGGTGGGCGGAGGCGACCAAACCGTGTGAGAAGAATCAGATTGGTCGGATGGTTGGTGTTCGGCCTTCGTGGTGGTGGTCAGCGGTGCTTGGTGGTCTCCGAAGGCGCTTTGGTATGGTATTCCTCCATACTCAAGTACCCAAATCCAAGCAAAACCCATTTAGGCAAATAAATCACAAATAAAGAAAAATCTAAGCTTAATATGTAAACATGTATACACACCTTCTAAGCCGGATGAATTTTGAAACGTCTTCGTTCTGGTGCTGTGGGCGATCGAGGCTTCGCTGGAAGCTGAGGTTGGGGTGGGGGAGAGAGAGAAGCAGCTGGGTCTTTTGGCGGAGACAAACTTGACAAAGCATCGTTTGTTAACTGTGGCCACGTAGAAAAAAAGGGATTTGGGGCGGATTTTTTATCGCTCCCTAGCATTACTCGATTGAATATCATGGTGACACTTTAATTCCTTGCTAATATGAATTTGCTAGTTTAACAAAAGGCTAAAGAATAATGCTATAAATGTATACAGTCAAAATTTATGGTGTAGTGGGTTAGATAACTCTTTTCACCGGAAAATATGCATTTTTTTTTTATGGTCTCAAAACATATTGTGAACAAAATAACCATTTTTTTTTTGTTGGTGTGTACACACCATCATATATTAGATGAAAAATTAACTGGAACAGTATATAAATTGTAACCTTATTTTATGATGATATAACGATGAAATCTACAAAAAATTATTTTTTTTTTGACTGAGGGTTTTTGACGTGTCAATGGTATTGACACGTCAAAAACCTCTCTTGACGCGTCGTTTTTGACGTTCATCGACCGTCAAAAGGGTAGGTGTCAAAAAACTGGAGTTTTTGACGTGTCTACAGTGACACGTCAAAAAAATTTTGACGCGTCGAAAATGGCACGTCAAAAAAATATTTTTGACGTGCCGAAATGACACGTCAAAAATATTTTGACGTGTCAATCCGACCCGTCAAAAAATTGTACGTGGGGGTTTTTGACTTGTCAGACAATTTGACACGTCAAAAATATATATATATATATTTTTTTAAAATAATTCCAATAATTACAATTCCTGATAAATCCTGATATTACAATAATTCCTTATATAACCAATAACCAATAATTTCAATATTTGTAATCTACATCCAACATCCAACATTCAAATATTCAATTACAATAATCTACATCCAACATCCAATATATATTCAACATCTAATATATATCCAATATATAACCAATATCCAACAACCAATATATATCCAACACAACACAACCAATATATATCCAATATCCAACATCCAATATATATCCAACACAACACAACCAATATATATCAAATATCCAACATCCAATATATATCCAACACAACACAACCAATATATATCGAATATCCAACATCCAATATATATCCAACACAACACAACCAATAATATATATATCCAACACAACTTCATTAAACAAGGTAATATATCCAATATATATATCCAACACATATATCCAAGACAACACAATTTCATTAAACAAAATTCTATATCCAATATAGATATCCAACACAACACAACTTCATTAATAATATGTATCCAATATCCAACAAACAAAATTTCAACACACACACTACATTTCAACACAACACATAACAAAACATATATATAAATGAAAAAAACGTTCTAACACAAGGCAAAACAAATATACAATAAAACATTTCTGGAGTATCTACTAGAAATTAGTTTCAATTAGTCTCAACAAGCATATACAAAACATTTCTGGAGTATCTAACAATATACAAAACAACAAACAGTGTTGACCAGCCCTATGGTGCTCTACTCAACACAATCATCCTCCAACTCCTAATTTGCATTACCTGCGAATTAATTGTGAACCAATAATAATCAATACAAAAATTAGAAATTATTCTATAATACGATGCAAATATACGTAAGTTTTAAAATGGACCGCTGTAACTAGGGGTTTGTAACAGTTATTCTAATAGTGAACAATTGTTAGAAAAACAAAATAAAATATAGAATTACCTCTCGGGGGCGCAGACCCAGACGTCGACCCGAACATTGCCTCGAGCTGGCGGAAACGAGCCTAAAAAATGTCATCTTTCTCTGCTATCTGGGCTTTTTGTGCTTCAATCTGCCTCGCCATCTCATCCATTGCACTTTTTTGTGCTGCCCGCTCCTCTTCAAGTTCTCTGATTCTATCTGTCATCTGTGAGAACGAGGAGCTCCAGGAATTTTGAGACCGTGTCTGGGACGGTGTATAGTATGAATGTATGCTGCCCCGCACCGGCAGCACATTCGGACCCAGCTGGCGGACCCTACCAGCATACTCCGGCTTATTTCCATGCGCCTGAGCATGCGCGTCATTAGGTGTCCACCGTACCGTCCCTTCCGTCACGGTATCAGTATTTGCCGGGTCAGTGGCCGCCAATTCCTGCATCAGCTCCTGTACATTAAAAAACAAGTTAGTATCTCGTATATATAAGGAACGTTAATATATATGCTTGAGTACTTACACATCTTTCTCTGACCACGTCATTCGGATAGCCACCTTCCTTGTATGTGTGAGTCTTGATGTAACTTTCCGCTCGAGTTGGAGGAGTGCCCCCCGCGTCTACGGTCTGCATACAAAAAAAAACATAAGACGTGTTTTTGACTTAAACAACCGATTATATATGTATATAAGTACCTCTTGATGTGTCACTCTAGCATAGCTCATCGACCCAGTGCAGTGAGGCGTGTTGTTTTTTGCTCGCAATTCTTTCATCTTGGCAGCATACTCCTACATGTATATAAGTCTTAAAATGTCAGGCCTAACCCAATTAGAATTAATGAAACTACAATTAATTCCACTAGCCAATTGCTGAAAACACTCCTGACGTACCTGATTTTTCGGGTCGCACCATCTCGCCAACAAGACATTCAAGTCCACTGGGTCGTATCTCCTAACGGCATCTTCACCCATTCTCGCCTTCACTGAGTCTGGAGTATCACCCGCTTGAATTTTTAATGATTTTTTTACAGAGTGTCTCCAACTCTTCAGCTTTGTGCCCATATCTTTGAAGGCGTCCCTTTTAATCGCCTCAATATTGTATTCAGGCGGCATGTAGAACTGAGTCTGCATATATAAATCAAACAAATTACAAATATAATTGCACACTTTAATGTTTAAAATATTGAAATACATATGCTAAAATATGAGGAAAAATGTAACCATACCATAAGGGTGTCCCATATATCTTCCTTCGCACGAGGATGTACATGCTCCCATTCATCCCAGAGCGTAACATAAGTCCCTGCCCTTATGACGTTCCCGGCCTCCCTTCTGAATTTCATCCCGCTAAACCCTACGGGCTGCCATGCTTTATTGTATTCGCAGACAATTTTTTGGCCAAGGGGGACCTCCCACTTCTTGTTCGATGGTGGGATGTCCACCACCTGAAATTGGGTGCTCCCGTCTCCCCTGGTACCTAACACATTAATAATTGCAAAATTTATTAATTTCAAATTTAATACTAACTACATAAATTTTATACATATTCAAACTGAGTTTTTTAAACATATATACTTACTTATTGTCCGGAGTTTTCGACCGCCCAACACTTCTGGAGGATCTTCGGCCTCCAAGTCACCTGAGCCATCATCCGCATGCTCCCCATAGTATTGTGTCTCGCTATCATCTGGCTGCGATGGCTCACTGTATGGTATACCCGTGTTCAACTCATGGGGAAAAATCATCTCTACCTCACCATGTCCACATACACCTAACTCGCTCATGGTAGGACATGGAGTGCCAAGATCATAGGGAACCGGCTGAGACCCTTCCCCATGCTCAGGGAGCAAGGGTCTATACCCCTGGTCGTCTATCTGTGGAGACCGTCGTCGTCTACTCTTCCCCCGCGTACTCATGTCAACCTGCAAAACACATAATATACTCAATTAATTATGTATATAATAGATAAAAAAGTCACCAATATAACCAATCAATGTAGAAAGAAATAACATTAAATACGTCAAAATAAATGTGAACGATATATATTATTAAAGTTTTAAATTTTTTTAAATCACATACGGATCTAAGTCTTGTCGGATGTAGTCAATGTCATCCTGGGGATCCACTTCATTACTGCTAGTCATGCGGAGCGGCTCACACTCGTGGTAGCTGACACTTTCATCATCAGAACCTTCACCTTGTCCAACGTCGTATACGTTCCTAGGTTTAGTTCTTACAACACAAGCCCAATCAGGGTCCCTTTCATCTTGGACGTAAAAGACTTGGTCAACTTGTGACGTTAGCACATACGGCTCATCAGTAATTTCCTGGCCCCGGTGGACAAGGTTTTTGAAGCTGACAGGCAGTATGCCATACTCGTCAACTTTGTACCCCCTGTCCCTCGTGTTATCCGCCCAATCGCACTTGAACAAAACATACCTAGTCCTGTCGAAGTACTCCACCTCAATTATTTCCGTCAACTTCCCATAGTACGTTTCACCATCAACTGTTGGCACGCACACCCCGCTATTCTGGGTCCTTTTTCCAGCATCGCATGCAATAGTGCGAAACAGCTTTCCATTAATCACATATCTGTTATATCTAGTCGCTGTGGCCTTCGGCCCTCTACAATGCATTACCAGTTTGTGACCTAATTCCTTCCTTTGTCGATCGTCCAATCGATCGACCTGTAAGCATATACGTAAAAATTGACCATAAGAAAGTTTCTTTAGTTGTTATGAATCAACAACTAAATATAATGGGTCAGTAACAGTTAAACGTCACGGTAGTCTTACGTAGTCACGGTACCAATCGGCGAATAGCGCATGATGTTGGGTTTCAAACTGATCCTCCGTCGTTCGCCCCCTACTGCATGAACGCCTAAGTGTATCCATGTGCACCCTACAATACAACGTTTCAATTATATTATAATTCACAACTAAGGGTTCAAGGTCATATTGAACTTGTATACACTACTAACACGACTTACGTCCGTAGTTGAAGGAACTCATCCGAGTTAAAAATAATGTATCGGTGAATTTGTGTCAATGTGACACGGTCGAGGATAACTCGTGTTCCCGCCCCCTTTGAACCATCTGGGTTTCTTACAGTTCTATTGTGAAATGTTGGTGCGTGGTCTAGATACCTTGAGCAGAACGCAACCAACTCCGTTGCTATGTAGCCCTCCGCAATGCATCCCTCAGGAGCCGCTTTATTGCGGACATTAGATTTGAACACCCCAAGACTTCTACATATGATCATAATTCATTCATTATAATTAGTGACGATTTAATATAAAATAAAAATTCATAAATATGAATATTAGTAAAGCTATTTTACCTCTCTGTCGGATACATCCACCTATATTGTACCGGTCCACCTAGTCGGCATTCACGGACAAGATGCACGACCAAGTGAACCATCACAGTAAAAAAGCTTGGGGGAAAGACCATTTCCATCTGGCACAAAGTAACATAAATGTCACCCTCTAATCGGTCCATATCATCTCGTGTCAATGACGTTGAACATATGCCCCTGAAGAATGCAGAAATCCCGACAAGTGGTCTTACCACGTTTCCTGGCAATGATCCACGCAATGCAATAGGGAGAAGTTGTTGCATAATTACGTGACTATCATGGCTCTTCAACCCGAATATCGTACAATCACTAAGTCGTACACATCGAGAAATATTAGAGGCATATCCGTCCGGCACCCTTACATTTCGAAGCACTTTCAAAAACTGAGTTTTCTCTTCCTTAGACATCGTGTGACAAGCTGCGGGCATATATGTTTTACCATCCTCGCCTGTGTACGGATGAAGTGTATGTCTCAACCCCATTTCTTGCAAGTCTGTGCGGGCTTGGATGTTGTCCTTTGTTTTCTTTGGAATGTCTAGTATTGTACCAAGAATGTTGTCCATCACATTTTTCTCAATGTGCATGACATCAAGATTGTGCCGTAATAGATTATCTTTCCAATACGGCAACCTAAAGAAAACACTTTTCTTTTTCCACAACACGTTAGCAGTACTAGTATCGCCTTCTCTTTCTGTCGCCCCACTCTTCTTTCGTTTCTTGTCTTTTTTCTTTTTATCCGCCCTTGCCTTACCGGCATTCTCATCTCCATATGCCATATCTTGCAATTGTCTAAGAATTTCATCTCCACTTGGCACATCTGGGGCACATTCAAATTCTTGTTTGCCGTCAAATGTTGTTCTATTTCTCCTCCACGGATGATCAATAGGCAAGTATCGCCTGTGCCCCATATAACAAAATTTCCTGCCGTGCTTTAACCGCCTGGACCTCGTCGAGTACATACAGCAGGGACATGCCTTCTCACCCCTGTTAGACCACCCAGACAAATCTGCGTATGCCGGGAAGTCATTAATTGTCCACATCAACTGGGCTCGTAGCACAAAATTCTTTTTTTTGGACACGTCAAATGTGCGAATACCTACAGTCCATAATTCTTGTAACTCCTCAATTAAGGGTTGTAGGTAGACATCTAGATCCATTCCAGGTGACTTTGGGCCCGGGATTATCAGCGATAGTATAAATGAAGTTTGTTTCATGCACGTCCAAGGAGGCAAGTTGTACGGTACAAGCATTACAGGCCAAGTGCTGTGGGATGTGCTCATGTTTCCGAATGGATTAAATCCATCCGAGGTTAGTCCAAGCCTGACGTTCTTGCTGTCCGCCGAGAAGTCTGGATGCAAATTATCAAATGCCCTCCACGCTTCACCATCGGCCGGATGCCTCAATACACCGTCCTTAGTCCGGCCTTCTGCATGCCACCTCATGTAAGGAGCAGTATGCTCTGACATAAACAATCTCTGTAGCCGTGGTATAAGTGGAAACCACCGCAACACCTTCACCGGGCGTTTCTTACTCGATGAAATGGGTTGCCCATCCTCATCCAACTGAATTTCATCCTTCCACTTAGATACTCCACAAACAGCACATGTATCCAAATCCTTATTGTTCTTCCAAAATATCATACAATTATTAGGACACGCCGGTATCTTCTCATACCCGAGGCCCATGTCCCTTAGAAACTTTTTTGCCTCATATGTATTAACCGGCAAAGCTTCATCACTAGGAGGCAACAACTGATTGATAAACTCAAGAAAAGATGAAAATATTGTGTTACTAAGTCCGCCAACACACTTTAAATTGTACAGATGTACAGTAGCACTAAGCTTGCTATGTTTGGTCCCATCATGAAGTGGCTTCTCTGCCTTCTTAAGCAAGTTACTGTACTTTACTCTGTCACTGTCGTCGGCTTCTTCATTCACAGTTTCTTCATTCCCCTGCACCGCAACTTCAGGCTCACAATTGTCTTCCATGACATCGTGCATGCCGAATAGATCACGCAACATTGACCGCATGTTTTCACCCTGTGCTGCGCCTAAACCCTGATCCGTGTTCGTGGTAGACGACGTAGAGACTGCAACAGGATCCCGAACAGGCCTCTCCCCGTGATAATACCAAATTCTGTATGCAATCATTATTCCCTTACCCCCTGTCAAATGGTCAAATACCAAATCCGGCGAGTGGCGCTGCTTATTACGACACACCTTATAGGGGCAGTGAATTTTTCCATCAGGGATTGTGCAGTTCCTAACTGCAAAGTCCACGAATGATCTACACCCGTCTCTGTATTCCCTTGTACCCCTAGACTGTGTCATCCAACTCTTGTCCATAGCTTTAAGTACTGAGACCCTAACTGAATAAATTAAATAAATCTAAGTTAGTTACTTAGATGTTCTTTTATTTTTTGTGGTTCTTTAACTACATCGTTATAATTTTTTTATTTTCACTTTTAATAAACAAACACATAAATTGACTTTTAATTATAACATCTACATAATCTTAATGTGCAAAACCTAAGTAAATTACATATGGGCACCCTAAATAAACTACATATAGCTAGTTAGGTTAAATGTTGGTTTTCTTTTTTTTCGTTTAATAAACCATTTATGCATTTGTATGGAAAGTGTAGATGAAATCCAATATCCAGCTTCAATTCAAATGTTCGTTGTTTTTTACTTTATACGTACGCATATTAGGAATGACATACTTAATTATTCTAAGTTTTGTAAATGTAAACATTCACATACGAATCATATATATAGATATGCCGTTGTTAATCAAAACCTACACAAAATATGGGTCTACATCTAAATGCAAAATTCTCCAGAAAAACATAATTTCAAACTACCAAGGTACGTAATTGTACATGCATGCATGCAAATACATTAAACAATATTCTCACCATATACAAACCAAACATGTCAAACTATTCAAATATATTACAAAACATATATCTTAAACAAATAAATTACTTACTTAACCTATAAAATTAGTTTACATTGTAAATTACATTTTTTTTATATAAATTAATTAATTATCTATTAAATAATTTAATTAATATATATATATAATTAATCTATAAATATATAATCTGTATATATATATTTGCAGATTATGTATATATATATATATATATATATATATATATATATATATATATATATAGATATTACGAAATATATAATCACATATATAATCAGATATATAAACCTATATATAATTTTCTGTGTATATATATATATGTATATAAACCCATATATATATATATATATATATATACCTGATTTTCGAGTAGGAGAACGAGTGAGAGCCTTCCGAACTCGAGGTTGTGGTCGCCGGAGGGAGTAACGGCGGTGACGTGCGCCGGCGAGAGAGAGAGAGCCACCGAGGGGGAAAAAACCACGTGAAAAATGCTGCAGAGGCGAGTTGAGGTTGGCTGGGTTGAAGGAGAAAAACGAAAATGGGTGTTGAGGGTTTCAGGCGGAGGCTTGAAATGGCTTGGGCGCTGTGAGAGAAAGAAATGGGAGAGAAGAAGATGCAGGGGATGACGTGGCAGGAGGGAAAAAAAAGAAGAAAGGAAGGCCCTGCAGCCTGCAGGAGACGACGTGCAGGGGAAGGCGCTGCAGAAAAAATGCGCGCCTTCCCGATGAGCTTTTTGACGTGCCACATTGGCACGTCAAGAACCTTTTTGACGTGCCACATGTGGCACGTCAAAAAGGTTCTTAACGTGCCACTTGGCACGTCAAGCCCATATATCCGTTTTTTTAATTTTTAATAAATTTAATTATAATTATATAATAAAAACTTATTTCTACTAACATTTTATTTCTTTTATTATATAATTTTTTCATCTTATATAACATATTATTCATTCTCTCCAATTAGAATTAAATAGATAATAAATAAATAAACAAATTAATATTCTAGATGTATAGATATATAATTAAATGTATCAACTAACCGGCCGCATATGTTGTGTTTGTCGAGTTCGTATGAGGTTTGCAGGTCTTATAAAAATAAATGTATCGAATATGACCCATATATTTTTAGAAAAATAATATGGGTACCTATCATATTAATATCAATAGACTGATCAATTTAAGCATGCAGCATATATATATATATATATATATATATATATATATACCAACTTCATTTATACTAATATGATAAACTATATATAATTTTCCTACCCAATCAAAATTAATTTTCTATGCCAATTAACATTCAAGTGTTGTTTATTACATATTTGTTTATATCATAATTAAGATCATTTTCGATATATATATACATATACATATATACATATATATATATATATATATATATATATATAATTAAAATGAAAATTAATATGGTTTTTTGACGTGTCATGCTTGACACGTCAAAAGTTTTTGACGTGCCATGCATGACACGTCAAAAGTTTTTGACGTGCCAAACATGGCACGTCAAAAACTTATGATATATATATATATTCTTATTCTTATTTAAACTATTTTCATAAAATTGTATTTATTTAAATGTTATTAAAATAGTATTTACTCTATCATATATATAAATATATATTTATTCTCTCCAATTAGAATTAAATAGATAATAAATAAATAAACAAATTAATATTCTAGATGTATAGATATATAATTAAATGTATCAACTAACCGGCCGCATATGTTGTGTTTGTCGAGTTCGTATGAGGTTTGCAGGTCTTATAAAAATAAATGTATCGAATATGACCCATATATTTTTAGAAAAATAATATGGGTACCTATCATATTAATATCAATAGACTGATCAATTTAAGCATGCAGCATATATATATATATATATACACCAACTTCATTTATACTAATATGATAAACTATATATAATTTTCCTACCCAATCAAAATTAATTTTCTATGCCAATTAACATTCAAGTGTTGTTTATTACTTATTTGTTTATATCATAATTAAGATCATTTTCGATATATATATACATATATATATATATATATATATATATAACTAAAATGAAAATTAATATGGTTTTTTGACGTGTCATTCTTGACACGTCAAAAGTTTTTGACGTGCCATGCATGACACGTCAAAAGTTTTTGACGTGCCAAACATGGCACGTCAAAAACTTATGATATATATGTATATATTCTTATTCTTATTTAAACTATTTTCATAATATTGTATTTATTTAAATGTTATTAAAATAGTATTTACTCTATCATATATATAAATATATATTTATTCTCTCCAATTAGAATTAATTAGATAATAAATAAATAAACAAATTAATATTCTAGATGTATAGATATATAATTAAATGTATCAACTAACCGGCCGCATATGTTGTGTTTGTCGAGTTCCTATGAGGTTTGCAGGTCTTATAAAATATATGGGGGTTTTTTTTTTTTTATTCTCAAATTAATTTTAATTGGAGAGAATAAATATATATATATATATATATATATATGATAGAGTAAATACTATTTCCATAACATTTAAATAAATAAAATTTTATGAAAATAGTTTAAATAAGATAATATATATATATATATATATATATATATATATATATATATTATATAGGGTTTTGACGTGCCATGTTTGGCACGTCAAAAACGTTTTGACGTGCCATGCATGGCACGTCAAAAGTTTTTGACGTGCCACACATGGCACGTCAAAACCCTATAATTACTAATTATATATATTATATTATTTAAATCATTATAAATGATATTCACAATTTAATTATATTAAAATTATGTTAACTCTATCATATATTTACTCTATCCAATTACAAATAACTAGAGAAAAAATAAATTAGTATTCTAGACGTATAGATAATTAGACGTATCAACTGACCGACAACATATGTTTCGTTGGCCGATCGAGTTCATGTGAGGTTTGCGGGTCTTATAAAATAAATGCATCGAGTATGTTTTATATATTTTTAGAAAAATAATATGTGTAGCTATCATATTAATATTAATAGACTAATCAATTTAAGCATACAATATATATATATATATATATATATATATATATATATATATATATATATATATATATATACCAACTTCATTTATACTAATATGATAAACTATATATAATTTTCCTATCCAATCAAAATTAATTTTCTATGCCAATTAACATTAAGTGTTGTTTATTACATATTTTTTTATATCATAATTAAAATTATTTTTGATATATATATATATATATATATATATATATATATATATATATATACGTATATATATATATACAATTAATATAAAACTATTGACGTGTCATTCTTGACACGTCAATAGTTTTTGACGTGCCATGCATGACACGTCAAAAGTTTTTGACGTGCCAAACATAGCACGTCAAAAACTTATATAATATATATATATATATATATATATATATTATCTTATTTAAACTATTTTCATAAAATTTTATTTATTTAAATGTTATTGAAATAGTATTTACTCTATCATATATAAATATATATATATTTATTCTCTCCAATTAAAATTAATTAGAGAATAAAAAAAAAACCCCCATATATTCTAGATGTATAGATATATAATTAAATGTATCAACTAACCGGCCGCATATATTGTGTTTGTCGAGTTCATATGAGTTTTGCAGGTCTTATAAAATAAATGCATCGAGTATGTTTTATATATTTATAGAAAAATAATATGTGTAGCTATCATATTAATATTAATAGACTGATCAATTTACGCATGCATACATATATATATACTAATGATAATAAACTATAATTTATACTAATGACAATAAATATTAATTTTTTATGCCAATTAACATTAAAAAGTTTTTGATGCCAATTAACAATAATTTTTTATGCCAATTTTTTATGCATATTTGTTTCTATCAAAATTATTGTTAATTTTTTTTTTATTAAAAACTTTTTTTGACGTGTGGAATTGACACGTCAAAAGTTTTTTGACGTGTGAAATTTACACGTCAAAAACTTTTGACGTGTCAACTTGACACGTCAAAAGTTTTTGACGTGTCTATTCCACACGTCAAAAGTTTTTGACGTGTCTATTCCACACGTCAAAAACTTCTGACGTGTGAATTTCACACGTCAAAAAACTTTTGACGTGTAGAAAAGGAGACGTCAACAAAATTTTTTTTGACGTGCTTACTTAGACACGTCAAAAGTTTTTGACGTGGCAAACATAAGTTACTGTTTGCCACGTCAAAAAACTCATATTTTTTTGTAGTGAAAAATTAAGATGCTCCTAAATTGAAAAGATAAACAATAAAGATGTCACAAATTATTCGCTCTTCACAAAATGCTTTAGATTTGTTTTGGAAATTAGTATATTACCACCTACTGTATTTTCTAATAGGATAAGAATATTTTAATAATTTCATAGCAAGAAAAAGAAAAGCCTAAGAAAATATAAAATTTTTATTTTGTTCACTTAAATTTATGATTCGATCCCACCGAGTTCAATAAATTTATTCTGCTGACTTCAATTTGACAATCTTGCGCATGCAGCGACTATGGGAGAAGATCTGTCGGCTTTCTTCTTGAATGGATCAAGGCACTACCGTAGCAACTGGCAAGATACCTTCCGGAGAGCTGCGTCGTTTCAAGCACTGTGGACTTCATCTGCGGTTATCCCGACTATCATCAATTTTTTTTGTACCGATGGCTCCGCCGTTAAAGGGACAAATCTAGAAAATCTATATTTACTGTGTAGCAAATCTCAGAAGTCAAAAAGATTGACTATAAATTAAAGTAATGATTAAGTAATTAAATTTATTTTTTCCTATCGGCTTAAGTTTTTGGGTCAACATGGTATTGAGTCAAAGGTCATAGGATCGAACCTTGACTTTGCCAAATCACTAACCATTTAAATTAAATATTTCACAGGAGCAATGATTAAGTAATTAAATTTACATTCTCCTACAACTAGTGATTTAACACTATGCATGATTTGGGCCCTAATTCAAGAGATGTATACCCTCTTCTCAAGTCTATATAATATACTCTTTGTAAGCAAAAAATATATTGTAAAATAAGAGAATTCCTTATGTTGGAAATAATTTGGATAGAGCACAAAATTCTTATTAAAATAAAATAATACAAATCTGAAAATTAACAATAAAATGTATAAATTACAAGAGATGAAAGTAGAGTATTGAAAGATCTTACAATGCTATAGCATTATGCAAGAGCTTTGTCCTTAAAGGTTGATTCATGTCTCTCGGAGTGTATAATTCGGTGCGATCGGATTCTTTGACACGCAATCTCCTAGGATTAGACTATAGCGTCTACCTTCGTTAATAACACAATTCTCATAATGAAAAGTAATAGAACAATACTTTGATCTTCTTGATAAAAAATCACATAAAGAAAATACAAGGAATAGAACACAATTGGTTGGCATTGCCACTAAATCTATCAAGAGTATATATATATATGGTCTGTTTTTTTCTTCTCAAACTTATGTTAAAAATACATATTCGTGGAAAGTTGAGAAGACTCTTTTTCATAGAAGTGGTAAGCTGATTTTTCTTTTAAAAGCTCTTAACTATGTAATAAATACAAACAGTCATAAAAGTAAGATCATGTCAAAATCCATAACCATGCCATGCGTTAAAGACTTGGTCTTCAACCTATGAAATCACCAACGGTAGAATTAGTCAATAGCTTGTAAATAAAAAATTTAATGATTGAAATGTTAAAAGAAAAATACACGCTTTTTTTTTTTTTTTTTTTGGAAGGGGAAAATTTCATACTCATTCATTGATAAAAGGTCGCGAGCAAAACTTTTACAAATAGAGCAAAAGCTCTTAAAGCAAATCATAGCCGAAGCTAAAATTACATACGTCAACAACATACCAATGCATAGGTTTAAAAATAGATCTGCACCAAACAGACACATTTCAATGCATAGGTAGCACTTATTCCTCACCCTTGAGAGCAAAGAACGCCCAAGCCAAAACTCTTCCTCCTCGACCCAATAGTAAGAATATCGTTCACATCCGCAATCCAAGGGTCTGGACCAAAGTAGCAATGGGCAAATCAAAGAGAAGACAAAGCCTTATTACAAGCAAAAAGCAGGAAGGAAAAATGTAAAGGGAAATAAAGGGATAAAACGAAAATACAAGCAAGAATATGGAAAAAAAAAAGAAATACAGGGAAAAAAAAAGGAAAAAAAAAAAAAAAAAACTATACGGATAACAGCAGTCGGGAGGAAGTCGATTGTGTGCTGGCCGGAAACTGACGCTGAGGTGGCATTGGAAGTTCATCGCAGTGGGGACTCGAGAAAGACCCGGTAGGGGACGGTGGGCAACAGAGCGGGAGTAGAGGAGATTGGTGGTGCACACAAAACAAACTGGGGGGAGAGTTTGAGTGAATCTCCCAAGAGCAGTACCCACAGAGTGTGCCAAACAAGCAACACAAATAAATAACAACACACCAAGATTAACGTCAAAAAAACAAAACAGAAAACGAAATCAAAACCACAGCCGGAGAGACCAAAAACCCAAAACATACTTAGAAATACAGATCCAGTGCAAAAGATGGGATGAGCAAGGGCGAAACCAGTTAGCAAGGTGGTAGCGCATGTGTCGAGGTGGAGGGCAGTAGATTGGGCAAAAACGAACCGGTCCAAAGCCAAGCTCAATCCAGCAAAAAACGTAGCAGAGAGTGATGGCGAGGGAGGAAAGCGGCAAGGTGAAGAAAGGGAGACGGGCCACACCAGAGAAAAGCGAACTAGAGGGGGGAAAGGGGCGGTAGAGAAGGCGAAGAGAGGAGCCAACGGGGCTAGAGGCATCAGGTAAACTTCTAGCACCTATTGCAAAGAGAGTGAGGGGAGGAGGGAGGCAGCCAACGACCATCCATCCTCGTCAAGCCTAGCTAGAGATACTTTACCTTTGTGGCTGCGACGCTCAAAGAGAAAGGAGCTAGGGTTTGGCAACTTTTCTTTGTTACCTAAAAGACAAATACCATTTCATTGATTCGACAAAAAAAAAAAAAAAAAATGCTTGTAAAATGTTTTAATGACTAAATGGTTTTGTAAACAATATTAATGTCCAAACCATTATAAACCAAAATGGTTAAAACTTTTTTTTTTTTCATAAAAACTCATGAAGATAATATCAAATGATAAAACAGTTTCAAAGGACTGAAAAATAAATATTTGTAACACATATTACAACACCTTATTCTTCTAAAATCTTTCATCAGCTGCCTTGGACCACAATTTTTTCTTTAGGTTCTTTCTTTTATTTTATTTTTTTAGTTTCTAACTTTTTTAATTTTATAAAGGGTATTTTTGTTCTCGGGAAACATTGACTCCAATTAATTGTTTAGAAGTATACCGATAATAAAGTGAGAAGGGTTCTTCAAGGATTCATAGACTGGTCTAGTGGTTTTCTTGGTGATGCCACAACTTCGTCCGGTAGACTCTACAAAATGGTTTTCACTTTTCTGTACCATTTTTTTTTTTTTACTTTTTATATCAAATATTTTTGGGTAAAATCAAGATATTCTCCTCAAACTACAATTTAATTGACAATATCTCCCTAAATGATAATGTCTCCCTCAAACTACCAACATATTGTCAATGTCCCCCAAAGCTAACAAAAAGAGAAAAATAAACTTTGAAAGAAAATAAAAAGAAAATAATAATTTTTTTGTTAAAAAAACGAAAATTTTAATTTAAAAAAAAATAAAAATATATATATATATATATATATATATATATATATATATATATATTTTTTTTTTTTAAAAACGAAATTTTTTTAATTTTTAATTTTTTTAAACGATTTTTTTTTTACATGGAAATTTTTATTATTAAAAAAAAAAAGATATTAAAATTTTTTATTTTTTAAACGGAGATTTTTATTTTTCAAAAAAAAATATATAAAACCAAAATTAAAAAAAAAAAAAACGAAAATAATTTTATAAAAAAATATCGAAATTTTTAAATTTTTTTCTTATTAAAATGTTATTTTCTAAAAAAACCTTTGCCACCCCTTGGATTATATATATATATTCTTACAAGGAACAAGATCTCATCAAGGTCAAATGGACTGAGATGATGATTGAGTCCCAAAAGCATATTTTGTTTTTTGATTATCTTCAAAAACATTTTCCTGTCGACAATGTCTTGAACGTCATCAAAAAGAATTTTGTCAAGGAAGATAAATCTGTCATCAAAGCTTCTCATCCTCCCCTTGAAAATATTCTTATTGATGTCAACAAAATGGTTGTTAAAAGTTCCCCTTTTAAAATCCATGATGATAAGGATCCTATTACTAACGATAGGAGAATTATCGGACAAAATAATTTTTGTGCCCGATCTTTGCATATTTTAGGACAACAATTGGATCGTATCGAAGAGAAACTTCCTTCTCTCTCTTCTGATTCAAAGGTTTCCTCTGATCCTCCAAAGATTGAAAAACCTCTTATCTCTCTCACTGATTTGTCAAAATCTTCTGGTTTGAAAACGACTTCTCAAATGAACCTTGAGAAAGTCAACAAATTACTTTCTGAATTAACTCATACTCGTGCCAGTTCTTCTGGACAAAATTTTGGTATCAAAAAAGTTTCCTCTTCTAATTCTGAAACTTCTTCTCAAGAATTCACTGATTCTGACATCAGAATTTTTGAACAAAACTTTGGCAAGATTGAAATGGAGCCAAAACTCCAAAGGATCTATGTCGGGTCTAAACCCTTCAATCTTACAAAGAATTTTTATTCCAAACTTACTCCTCCTGATTTACAATTCGAGGAAAGGTTTCTCCAATCCCAATTCTCTGTGTCTGCTGATAAATTGTATGAATGGAATATTGACGGTTTATCTGAGCAAGAACTGCTTAATAAGATGAATCATATGTCCATGGTTGCTAATGTCTATCTCACAAATCACAATAAAAGCCAAGCTGATATTGTGGATTTATATCTATGCTGCATGTATAGATATAAATCCTGCTCTCCTTGCTGCTTGATATATATATGTGTGTGTGTGTGTGTGTGTGTGTGTGTTTTAGAAGTTTAAGTATTTTTTATTTATTTTAAAAATGGAAGTTTCGTCATTTGAGGAAACATTGACAATTTTTAGTAGTTTGAGGGGGGACATTGTCACAATTGAATGTTTGGGAGGACATTGTCAATTGGGTGAGAGTTTGAGAGTTCTCCAATATTTTTATTGTTGGGAGATAAAAGGTTATAAAGTTTTTACCAAGACTACATTAATATACATAATTGAAAACAACTATAGCTCAAAAGCCTAAATTAATGGGCTAAGGTCCATTTAAGTATATTAAGTATTATTTTCTTTTATATTTTCTCAATGTGGGACTCAACACTCACAAATGCGCTCCAACTACAATAAAAAATAAATAAATAAATAAAAGGATTTGTCAAACATTTTCGATCTGTGAAGGCTTGCTTCTGACTTTTGCTGCCAGAATGCATGTAAACCGGAATGACAAGATTTTTGTTTAAATGAATGAATAGGGGTTGATTTTCCCACAAAAAAATCAAAAGGACAAATTTGATTCTGCTAGCCTGTCGAAAAAATCTTAACAATAAAACATACACGCGCGAGTCCAACAAGAAAACGTTGGATAAAATCAAAATCTGTCCTTTCTTTTTCTCTTGCTAAAATCTGTCCTTTGCAGGTCGTTTGGCACCAGAGGGTTACTATTTAGTGAACAGAAATTATACCAAAAATTGATGGTTATTGTTTAGTGAACATGAACTATAAAAAAAAAATATTAATTAATGTGATAAAAAAAAATTAAGAATGTTTGGTATAGAAAAATAATTTTATTTATTTTTTTATTTATTTTATAGTAATTTTTAATTTGAATAATAATAAAAAATAATTGATGTATCATTATAGGCTTTTTATAGTATTTTTTTATTTTATATCTATATTTTTATCCATTATCGATATACCATCTGTGATACAAAATGAGACCGATTGAATGAGTAAAAAATAAGTTGTTAAACCACTTAGGGCGAAAAAGTATTTAACCCTAAAAAAAAAAAAAAAAAAAAAAAAAAAAAACAAACAGTAATAGAGCATGCATTCCAAAATAGATCGTGAAGATGCATGAAATTCACCATCTTTGGCCAGGGGGATTTGCTTTACTATAAATTAACCAAAGAAAAAAAAGATAACCAAAACAATCTAAAGATCTATCTGAATGTAATATGGCATATTTTATGGGCATTTTTTTATAAAGGTTTATCAACTTGTTTATGAGCACCCACATCAATCAAGTTGTACAAAAATTATATAAGAATTTAATTTATAACATTACCTGTTATTTACTATATAGCTTCCTCGACAAGGGAGTTGGTCTCGAGAATTCGACCCACCATCTGGTCAACATCGTCGAATTGGGAGCAATTCTTGCGTATGGGGGGTATTAATTCTTAATTCTAAGATGTTCAATACATAGAGCTTTTCCCTTGTAGGTTGAATGTTTAATGATTAACCATTACCTAGTCCTTCTCCCATCTAACCTTTGCAAAATAAATCATTACATATGTAGAGCCTATATCTTCACTAATGTGGGTCTTACATATTCAATAGTTGATTTTCAATAGTGATGTTGACACCATTTAATAATTAGTGATGAAATGTTGATGGAAAGGGATTCAATTGGAGAGGAACATGTCCCTTTCAAGTGAATGGCATAATTGTTATTTTACACTTCATTCGGTCAGAGCATTCATAATGAGTTCTTTATATTTATTTTTTCTCTAAAAATGTAACAAAGGATTAGGATCCCCTCAATTTTCTTCTAAATTTTAGATTCTCTTATAATTAAATCCTCTTTACATCTAACAATCTATAATGTGCCAACTGTCACACAAAATAAATGTTAAAGTTAATGAAAATTCATTTTCTCTCCCTAGTTCATTGAGACATTAAAGTTTTTCATCAACTTTAACATTTATTTCGTGTGACAGCTAGTATATTGTGGATTATTAGATGCAAAGCATGTCTATGATTTAATAATAAGAGAATCTCAAATTTGAAAGGATCCACAAAACTCTTAAAAATACCCATTTAACAAACTCCTTATATATATATTACTTATATTACTTTAAATTACTTCAATTTTTTTTTT
The DNA here is from genome assembly GCF_965113065.1 of Corylus avellana. Classification (NCBI taxonomy): domain Eukaryota; kingdom Viridiplantae; phylum Streptophyta; class Magnoliopsida; order Fagales; family Betulaceae; genus Corylus; species Corylus avellana. The sequence continues at coordinate 21,015,743 of NC_142490.1, read as the reverse complement.
TTTAAATGATCACATAAAAGAATTGAGCCAAAATTGTGTCGTCTCTATTATTTCTCTTTATAAAATCCCGCCTAAAAGAATTAGGATCCTTTCTGGTGAGAAGAAAAGAAAAAATTCTTTTCTTCTCACCACTAGCTACCTTCACGATGAAGTATCCGTGATAAAATTCTTTTCTTCTTACCACCACATATTCGACTTTCAAACTGTCGAAGACTCTTTGCTGGCAACACGCAACAGCTCCCTGTCGTTTCTTTCACATGTCCGATGACCCTTTTTGTTTTTTTTTTTTTTGGGCTAATTTTTCCATCTCATTTTTTCTTTATATCTCGTCAATGGCATTTTATTATTATTCAAACTTGACGAACACCATACCTGAGCTTCTCCCCCTATAAATTGACAATATCAACATCCTTTTGTTTTCACCGCCATCTTCCACACCTCAGCTACCACTTCCCCATCTCCATTTTGTGCGACCTCTTGTTTCCTCTCGCCAAAGAAGCGTTCTCCTGCTCTGTCGTGCAAGTTCTGGTGAGTGATGTGCTGGGTTTTTGTGAAAGATTGAATTTAGTTGTAATGTTCTACTTCTCCTATTTATATTACTCTTTTTGATCATCGTTGCCAGTTGTGAACTGTGAAGGATATGCCTGGCTATACATCTTATTTGCGGATAGAGTATTTTCAGTCCTTTCGTTTTGTTAAGCTTAGCTCATTCTCTACCATATTACATGATTTATGTTTCGTGGATTTTGATAACTTGAGTGAAGCTCGAACGAAGCTAAGTGATGCTTTGTCAACAGCCTTGATCCCCCTTTCTGAGAACACTAGGTTCCCTGCAAATGATCCGTACGTCTGTGTTGACAAACCACAGTTGTTTGCGCAAGTGGCAGAAGTGATGCGGGTGATTGCAACCCCTTACAGTCTGCTAACTGCGGCGGCCATTAAAGACTATTTTTCTGCGTTAGCTCGCATGCGTGAGCTGATCCATTCCCCAGTGGACGAAGATCGTGTAGTCTTCTCTAGAGAAATTTTTGAGCGTGAGTTTCGCTTTGTTAGTTCAGGTTTTGGCTCATTCGGTTTACATGTATGGAGTTGAAAATGAGTATTTTAGGAAGCAAGTTCTAGAGTAGGGGTGGGTATCGGTCGGTTAAACCGGTTAATGGACTTATCGGTCGGTTAACCGATAAGCTATCGGTTAACCAAGTCTTAACCGATTACCGACTGATAAGAAGTATTAACCGAAAATTATCGGTCATATCGGTAATCGGTTAACCGGTCGGTTAAATCGGTTTGGGCTTTTGTGGGCTTTTTATTGGGCTTTTACTGATTGCTAATTGGGCCAAAAATTAATTTGAGATTGCCAGATTGAGTTTTGTGGGCTTTTTATTAGGCTTTTTTTTTTTTTAGTTTGTATTAATATAATAATTAATAAACTCTTTCTAATTTCTCTTACTGGGCTTGCTCCATGGACGGATGGACCAATATAAATATATAATAAATTAATAATCATATGAGATTGCTCCATGGACCATGAGCATATTTGAGCAGAATCGGTTCTAGCCAGGCTAGCTTCTGGAAGTGGAAGCTCATTTTGTTCCAAATTTCCAATGAAAGAAATATGTCATTGTCAATCAACAAATTGGGCTTTATCTGATTCAGAAAGGCAAAATTGAAATTCTTCATTGAAAGAAAATTCAACATTTCTACCCATAAATATAAATTATATAATGCAGTCACTCACAATAAAACAAAATTAACAAATGCAAAATCTAGTAGTTAAAGACTCAAAGCATTGAACCAATTCAAGACCTTAAACATTTTGTATCAGGGGCTCTCTTCAACCTACATACAGTGATCAGTGGATAATAAGCAATCTCAAATCAACAAAATTCCAAAAAAAAATCAAACATACTCAAACCCAAATTAAAATCCATCCAAGAATAATAAACAAAGTATTAACTAAGTAAAGTTAATAAGTCACTTAGTAAAAAGAAAATAAGTTTAACCCACATAAAGGGCAACACCGATTACACAAATATCAAAAGTAGAAAGAAAACATAAAGATAGTAATCAATATGGATAAACATAAACAAGGTTACACAATAATTTCCAATTCCATGATCTGCCTCAAACATGGATCATCTTCAATTCTTTAAATTTGCTTCATTCAATAGACAAAACATAAACATAGTTAATCGCTATTAGTGATTAATATTAAATAGTAAGAAATAAATATCAAGTAAGAAAAAAATATATGATACAAAAAACTTACCAAATACTTTAAACAAAACATCACCTCGCAAAGTTCTTCCATCAAACCTTTAATCCTCATCAAATGTGAGGGAATTAGACAGAATTTCTACCACAATTAAATTTTTAAAGGATTAGTAAAAAATAAAAATAATTTAATCAAATAATTAGAACAATGAACAAATTTGAAATTAACAAATATTACCCGACTCAAGCTTGTAGCTTTCTTCATCTTCAATATCAGGCAAGAGTTGCTCACCACACTCAAAATTGGGAGAAGATCTCAACCAATTTTGACAACAAATAAGAGCTTCCACTGTTTTCGGAGCCAAAGAACTCCGAAAAGGATCTATGATGCGACCTCCGGTGCTAAACGCCGACTCAGAAGCAACAGAGGTAAGTGGAATTGCAAGGACATCCCGTGCTATCTCGGCGAGAACCGGACACTTCGACTTATTTACCCTCCACTACATTAAAATATCAAAGGTCTTACTTGGTGACTCGACCTGCTCCGTACAATATTGCTCTATCTTTGTCCGACACATCATCACATTTTTGGACGCTCGAAAGGAATGGTAAATAGCTAAAGCATCTTTCTTATTAGTACCCACGCCTTCGGAACTTGTACCGACATCCACACCCTCATTTGAAACCCTACTCCCACTTCCTTCAACATTTTTAGCATAATGTTGATAAAACTGGTCCAAGACCTTCTTTAAGTTGATAATAATTCTTGATGCTTTTGATGTACCCACATTTGTCTGCAACCAAAATTCCAAGAAGGATATCTTGTAACGTGGATCAAGCACAGCAGCAAGAAACAACAGGGGGTTAATAGCCTCAAAGTCTCCCCAATACTTATCATATTTCTCTTCCATACTTGTTGCCATGCTACTCAACGAATAATCATCACTTTCACAATACTCCATCAAACAATGATAAACATTTTGGAGTGTATCAAAAAACAAGTTAGAGGTTGAGTACGAGGAACCCGACATTCTTATTGCCTCCTCATAAAACACATGCAAAAATTTAATAAAGTGTCGAACCTTCTTCCAATCATCTTCAGTCGGAGTCCCCAACTCATCATCATTCAAATAGTTGAAAAAATTCGAATCTTCATCTAACATAAGATCAAATGCCCTTTCATACTTTTGTGCTACCTCCAACATGGTATAAGTAGAGTTCCATCTAGTGGAAACATCAAGTTTCAATGAAGATTTACACCCAAGTTGATTCCTTTCTACACAAGACTTAAAGATGGCAAATCTTTGGGGGGATCCCTTCACATACTTCACTATATTTCGGATCCTTTCAATTGAATCATGTACATCCTTCGTACCTGCTTGCACAATTAAATTTAAAACATGCGCACAACACCTTATATGGACAAAGTCATGGCGACAAATAACATTTGTATTGGACATATTTCTTTTTTGAAACTCAGTCATTGCCTTGTCATTAGCAGTTGCATTGTCAAGTGTTATTGCCAACAAATTTTTAATCCCCCATTCCACCAAACATTGCTCTATTTCCTTGGTAATCGTTATTGCCTTTTGATCCGACACTTGGCGAAATGCCAATATTCTTTTGTGATATTTCCAAGAAGGATCAATGAAATGTCCAGTTACAACCATGTAATTCATATTTTGAATCGAAGTCCAAGTGTTCGTAGTCAAACAAATCCTTTGACCAGCTATCAACAATTTTTTTTGATTAAGTCCCTTTTGGTCATAAACAACTTAACACAATCCTTCATCACTGTATAGCGAGAAGGAAGCGTAAATCGAGGCTCAAGAACCCTAAACATTTTCCTAACACCCCTCTTCTCCACAACTGAAAATGGAAATTCATCAACAATGATCATTTCACAAAGTGTCTCCCTAATAATTTTTTCAGAATACTTAGCAATAATTAGGTTATTGCCACTAGCACCACTACTCTGATTCTCTCCGGCCACAAAAGTGAACTTAGACTGAGACCTATCTTCTCTTGCTTTTAAGCTCTTGTACTTTTCACAATTTCTAAAATGGTACAACATGTTAGAGGTGCCATTTCTTGTAGGATGACATTTATACTGCCTCCCACAGTAGTTACAATTTGCAGTAGGAAACTCTTCAAAACTACTTTTATCTTTAGTAAAATGGTCCCATACTGAAGATCTTTTCAATCTTAATCTTTTTTTCCCAGGGATTGGTGGTCGTCCACCACGACTATGAGATGTTCCCATAGAACCAGCACATCTAATCCCTTGGGTATCCGTTTCAAACTCATCAGATTCATCATCATATGTTTCTAATTCATCATCATCTATGGGACAAGAAGAAGTAGCTGATGTAGGTGCATATGCATCCATCTAAACTACAATAAAAATAAAAATAGTTTGTATTCAATATTTTTAAAACTCATACAATGTGAAAAATTAGTTATAAAAAAAAAGAGTATATGAAAACACTTAACACTTAATTTATAAAACAGACCAAGGCCATATTATTGGCCCATATATATACACTTAAGTGCTTAACACTTAATTTATAATTATAAACCACCAACAGCAAATAAGGCCATATATATACACGTAACACTTAATTTACAATTACAAAGTATAAACCACCGACAGCAAATAAGGCCATATATATACACTTAACACTTAATTTATAATTATAAACCACCAACAGCAAATAATTAAGGCCATATATATACACTTAACATTTAATTTACAATTACAAAGTATAAACCACCAACAGCAAATAAGGCCATATATGATATATATACACTTAACACTTCATTTATAATTATAAACCACCAACAGCAAATAAGGCCATATATATACACTTAACACTTAATTCTCCCAATACCAACCAGTAACCACTAGATTTGAAGCTCCAAAATTTTATGATAAATCAACAACACTACAATAGGCATGGGAAAAACTCGATTGAAATTTGAAACTCTGAAAAATCTTGAAATTTTTCAGAGAGAGAGATCTAATGGAGTACAAAGTTCAGAAAAAAAAAAAAAAAAACATTTAACACAGAAAATTACCTGGGCTGCGATGCGATGCGACTCTGCGAGAGACGAAGGTGCAGGTGTGCGATGGTGCGAGTTTGCGAGAGATCGACGGTGCAGGTGCTGCAGAGGGATCCGAGAGTCGAGGGAGAGGACGGAGATGCGGTGTTGCTGCGGGATCGACGGAGGGCGGCGCTGCTGTGGGTCGACTGAGGGAGTGGAGCTGCTACGGGATCGACGGAGGGAGCGGCTTGCGGCGCTTCTACTAAGGGACCAACAGAGGGAGACTATTGGGCTGTTGGCTGGTGGCTGCTGCACTGCTGCCGCTATGTGCACCGTGGGTTTGGGTCCTTTGGGAAATTGGGGAAAAGAGGAAGAAAGAAAACCACACAGAATAGCTTGGGTATTGATTTTCTGAAAAGTGAAAACCTAAGTGAAGTGAGTCAAAGTGAGTCAAGTGACTAATGACTAATGACTAATGAGTATAGTCTATACACTTAAGTTAACACTTAACAGTAGTATAGGCGATTAGGCGTGATTCACTGATTTGTGAAACCAAAACGACGTTGTTTTGGTTTCACCCAAAACAACGTCGTTTTGGTTTTAACTTTTAATAATAAATATGAAATTCTAAAAAATTAAAAATTAAAATAGCTTATCGGTCTTATCGGTCATATCGGTTAACCGATAAAAAAATTTTAACTGACCGATAAGCTTATCGGTATAAAATTTTTAACCGATTACCGACCGATAACTATCGGTTACGATTAATATCGGTTCGGTTAAAGTCGGTAATCGGTCGGTAATCGGTAATCGGTTAATCTGCCCACCCCTATTCTAGAGCATGTCCGGACCACCAGAAGCCGGGTCCAGACACAAAAACCAGAAACAATGTTTTGAAGGAGGGGTCCGGACTGCCAGAAGCAGGGTCCAGACACCATTTCCAGAAACGATTTTTTGAAGGAGGGGTTCGGACCGCTAGAAGCAGGGTCCAGACCCCATTTCTAGAAAGTTCATTTTATGAGGCCTGTCCGGACCTCAGATTTGCCCTGTCCGGACATGGCTGATTTATTAGGTTTATTTTCTATTTAAGAAAACGAATTTTGCTATTTTACATTACGTATTTTATTGAGCAAAATTAGAGTGCTTAGAGTGAGAGAATTTGTTCAAGATCATTGGTGAAGAGAAAATACGTGAAGCCAATCGGAGTTCCGGTGAAAGGAAATCTTATAGGAGAATTGTGCCAGATGTTCTGGAAAGGGCTACTGCGGTAGAAGTCAAGTGGGTCGCTTGTCGTGTACAAGGAAGAGTAAATTGCAAAGGTTTTGTAATTCTTCTTGTATTCCTTATTCTTCTTATAGTGGATTGATTTCCTGGGCTTGGCTGCCCCGGAGAGGTTTTACATTTAGAGAGTTCTCTAAATGGTTTCCTCTTCGTAACCAAATATCTGTGTTCTTGTTTTTCATTACATATCTGTATTTGGTTGTTTATTAATTGTTAGGTCAAATCTTATTCTGCTTAATATTTGTGAATCACCTAGACATTTGAATAGGTGTCGCTTGGAGTCGTTTTAGAATTATCAATTGGTATCAAAGCGGGTTCACTCTGTGAAGGATTTATTTCCTGAGTGTGATCCGAGACTCCATATCAAATGTCTCATACTGTTGCTCCTAATTCTCTTCCCGTCTTTGACGGAACAAATTATACGCTTTGGAAAATTCGTGTGAGAGCATATTTTAAATCCATTAATGTTTGGCATATTGTCGAATCTGGATGGACACGTCCAGAAAAAGCAATAGCTGAATGGACAACAGAGAAAAAGAATAATGCTACTGCGAATGACAAAGCTATAAATGCTATTTACATCTCTGTTTCATATGAGGAATTTACTAGAATTTTTAGATGTGAAATAGCTAAGGAAGCCTGGGAAACTTTAGAAATCACACATGAAGGAACTAAGGTTGTTAGAACTTCAAAAATTCAAATGTTGGTTTCTCAGTTTGAGGAGATTAGAATGCAGGAAGATGAAACTTTTGATGAATTCTATTCCAAGCTTAGTGCCATTAGAAACTCTACCATTAATTTGGGAAAGAAAATGGATGATGCTAAAGTTGTGAAGAAAATCTTAAGGTCTTTACCTGAGAGGTTTATACCTCAAATTGCTGCCATACAACAGAGCAAAGACCTAGACATAATGAGAGTAGAAGAACTTGTAGGTTCACTTAAGACTTTTGAGCTAATTCTTCCTAAACACAAGAACACCAAGAATATTGCTCTTAAGGCAAAAAATGTTAAGGTTGACTCTTGTGGCTCATCTGATGAGGATTCTGGAAATGAGGAAGAAATTGCTATGTTTGCTAAGAAGTTTAGGAAATTCTTTAGACCCAAGAAAGGAAATTTTAGAAATAGCAATTCACAATTTTCTGAGAAATCTAGAATTGAGAATGTTGAGAAAGGTAAGTCACTTAGAGGTATCAAGTGTCACAAGTGTGGAGGGCATGGGCATATTCGTGTTGACTGTGCTAACTTGAGAAAGTCAAATGGCAAGGCATTTAATGTGGCTCAAAGTGATGAGTCAGACAAGGACGATGCTGAACAGAGAGTTAATTACTTAGCATTTGGAGTTAGTTATGAGAGTGAGCATGATGATAGTGAGTGTAATTCTCAAGACAAACAAGGTGTGTCCGATAATGATTCGGAAGAGGAAAATGATCTGCAAAATGCTTATAATAATCTCTTTGTGGAATGCACTAAACTGAAAAAGCTGAATAGGCAGCACTTGAAAAAACTCAAAGAGGTTAATCTTGAAAATGATCAACTTTCTGTCACCTTAACTGATTCTCTTGCTACTCATAATACTTTGATGTCTGAAAATCAAATGCTAATTGCCAAAGTGAAATCCTTAGAGAATGAATTGAATGAATCAAAGAATCATTTAACAAAATTCTCTAGTGAAAAGCTAAATCAAATGCTACATAATCAGAAACATTCGTTTGATAGAACTGGATTGGGTTTTGATAAATTTGCTATTTTATCTACTAATGTTGCTTCTTCTTCAAAGATGATTTTTGTGAAACCAGTGAACAAAAAGGATAGCTTGGCTGAAAAGAAGGTAATTTCTCCTCAAATTTCCAAAGGTGGAAAAGGTAAGGGAACTCTAACTGATTCCTATATGTCTAGTTCTAAGTCGAGAAGTGTGCATATGTTAAGGAACTAACCTTCTCAAAGGTTTATTCCTACGTGTCATAACTGTGGTAAGATTGGACATATTCGTCCTAAGTGTTTTCAGCTTAACAGTCATGAGCCTAAAAGAGAATATTTCCATTCTAGAAATAGTTATGAGAAATTATTCAACATGATGAGAGATGTAGTAACACGGTTAGATGTCTTGGATAAGAGTCACACAGTTGTCCCTAATGTGAAGAAAGTTTGGGTCAAGAAGATTAATACCATTCACCCATTGAGGGGGAGTGGTAATGGACTCACCTAGATTAGGTGGGCACATACCATGCCTAGAAATTGAACATATTGATATTTGTCTATAGCTGTTCTAGGGCATTTTTGTTTGTTTTTGATTGTTTTTGTTTGCTTTGTCTTTATTTTTCTTTGGTTCTTTTATTTTTGGGATTGTTTTTATTTGTTGGATAGTCAGTTTCTCATGTCTTGTGCTCAAATGAATATTTTCCGGTTCAAATGAACTGAAAAATATCTAGTTAGTTATACTTTAGGAGTATTTTTGTCTTTTCAATTTTTTCACATAAAAATATCCGTCCACTATAACGAACTGGATATTCTCTAGTTCAAATATTAGGGTCTAGTTCGAGGATATCCTCTTCGGTTCAAATGAACTAGAGATGATCCAGTTCTCTTGGAAACACCAAGATATTTGAGTAAATGCTACTATTCACGCACATTTATTACACTCATCTCATATTGGCTGGCATAGCGTGGAACAGGATCCTCTCCAGTCTACTATGGATTTGAGAATATCCAATTAATGGTCATCCTGAGGCCATAAATGGGACATATGTCCCATTAATAAAAAATAATAAAATAATATATATTTTAAAAATAATTAAAAAAGAAAATAATAAAAAATTTAAAAAAACTAAGGGGTGGCTTCGGCCACCACAGACCGCCGGTCTGGGGGGTGGTCTGGGCTGGACCAAACCCCCAAGGGCCAAATAAATAAAAAATAAAAAATTGATTTCGCCCTTGCGGGGGAGGCCGATCCACCCCCAATGGGCCATGGGGTGGCTTTGGCCAGCCCATACCGCCAGTATGGGGTAGCCGAAGCCAACCCCAACCCCAACTGGAGTGGCCGACCACCCCTTAGTTTTTCTAAATTTTTTATTAATTTCTTTTTTTTTTTTTTTAAATTATTTTTAAAAATATATATTATTTTATTATATTTTTTTATTAATAGACATGTGTCTCATTTATGGGCCCAGGATCTTAACCAATAATTGGATGTTCTTCAGTCCAAAATGGAGTGGAGAGGATCCAGTTCCGCATAGCTCATAGTAAGCCACTTAAAACGACACATCAGCCAATACGATATGCATGTAATAAATGAGTACAGTGTAATAAATGAGTACGAAAATGAGCATTACTCATGATATTTATACAACCATCTTCAAACTCTGGCTGCTGCACATAGAACAATGGTCTAACAACATAACAAAACTCAAGTGCAAGGCAATTTGGTCGCATACATAATGGAACAGAAACCATGTTTACTTAAAATGGTTACCCTCTTCCTGCTTCTTCTTTTTCTTCCTTTCCGTTTTTCCCCCTTAATCGGCTAGGTAGGAGTTTTTTTCATAATTTTGGGTATAAAATTGTATTCAAGTATGTTATTATATATATTGAGACTTGGCAAAAGTGATAGAGAAAAACCTAGACCCTATAAAAAGCAAAAATTTCTGATGTTTGATTCTGCTACCTGAACTCACTTGGGTTTTCTTTGCTTCGGATGAGAGGAACACTATCTTCCCTCCAAATTATCCGCTCTTCACACAATGCTTCTGTCACCTCCACATATAGCCGATGCTCCTAAATTGAAAAAAAAAAAACAATAAATATGTCACAAAAAGGAATCCAACCCAAGTGGAAAGTTTATGCACAAGAATCCTGTAATTTTATCACCCAAGAGGGTATTGAAGTATTTTTGGTGAATACTTGGTAAAAAAAAATATTTGATAATTTTTTTTTTAAAAAAAAAAAACTAAAAGAACATTATTTAAGGAAGGCCTTGGCAGGAGATTAAGGATAGTGTTTGGTATTCTTGCTGAAAAAAAAAATATTGAATTTGGAGAAGTTCACAGACTGCCCCGACCTGCAAAATACTTCTTGCCAGCTCATCCTCCCCATTCGCATATTACAATTTTACCCATATATATAAAAGTATGATTGTGTTTTCAATAAGTATGATTTTAAAAATTGCATTTTTTAAGGCGTTTGGTAAAACATGTTAAAAACTTTTTTTTTTTTTTTTTTATCAAATATTTGTTATGCAAAATCGTGATTTTAGTTTAAATTCGCTTTTTATCACCTAGCCTACTTAGAGCATCCATATTGAGCTCTTCAAATAAAAGTTAAATTTGAAAAGAAAAAATCATTTTTTTCTTTTTTAAATTTGAAGAGTTACTTTTAAAATGAACCAAATATCGAACTCATTATATTTTCCTTTACTTTAGATAAATATTATTATTTTCTTACTTTTTTAATTCTTTTTTTGTTCTGGGTAGATGAGAGAGAGAAGGAAAATGAATATAAAAGATTAAAAACTAAATAACTTTCACTTTTTGGCACTTGGAATTTGGAGAGCCTTTTGATCAAAGTTAAATTTGAAATATAATAGAGAACTTGTTAAATGACTTTTTTTGTGAGTTTTTTCAAATGTTTAAAGAAAAACCAAATTTAAAGAGCTCAATAAGAATGCTATGATAAAAATCGCATTTTTTTTTTAAATTTTAAATTAAGTGTTTTTTAAATCTTAATGCCAAACGCATTACGTTTTACGATATCATTTAAGAATGCTGATTATTTTTTAAAAATCGCAATCTTAAAAGCACCATAACTAAACCTACCACGTCATTGCAGCTCCACTAACCACAAAAAAATCATTAAAAATTTTTCAAGCGGGAGAAAATTAAATTAAAAGAATGAAAAAAAAAAAAATTGTGACGTATCAAATGTTGGCACGTCACTAAAGTGGTGCATGTCACCACTTTGGTGACATGCCAGACTTTGGAACGTCACTATTGGTTGCATGGGGAACCAGCATATATCTTCTATTGGTTACAAGCCTAGGCGTACGAAGATATTCTTTTTCTTTTTTCTTCCTCTCTTACTCTTCTTCTCTTCTTCTCTCCCTCTCCCAGCACGCAGTCATCTCTCCGGTGCCGTTTTCTCTCCCTCTCCGGCGGTCTCTCTCCCCCTTGGGCAATCTAGCTTTCTCCCTCCAGCCATCTCTCTCCTATAGGTATATACATATATATACCTTGAAGATCTTCAAATTACTCTAGGCTTTGATTTTATTTTATTTTTGTTGGGTTTGGGATTTTGATTTTTTTTTTTTTTTTGATGTTGGGTTTGGGTTTTTGAAATTTTTCTGGATTTGATTTTTCTGGTTGGTTTGGTTTGATTTTTCAAGTTGAATCCACTTGGGGAACAGACATGCTCTACTCTAATGGGTAATTTTTCCAAGTTCAAAACTTTTGATTTTGTTTACATTTGATTGATCTATGGTTGCTTGCAAAGATGGAAGTTCCTCTATGATCTGAAAATTATTCATGGTCAAACATGAATAATTTGATCTGGTCCTCCTAGACCAGATCTGCTGCCTCTGCAGGTCAAAATTTCTCCCATATTGGCCCATTCCAGCCAAAAGTTGCTTATGTTCAAGAACTGCCGATGTTTCAAAAATCCGGCACCATCAACTCCGGTCAATTTCCTCAGCGGCCACCAACTTCAACAAGATGCTCCATTTTCAATCAAGACCAAAATCCGACTGAGCCATAGTCTGACTTAGTTCCTACCGTTGCTCCCTCAAGTCCGACTGAGTCATAGTCTGACCCAGCCCCACCAGAACATCAATGAAAACTAAGGTGGCTAATACTTATTAGGCATATGTGGGGATTCTCTATTGCAGAGATTCGAACTCACACCCTAGTACATGTCTAACCACTTTGGAGATTTCCTTCGGCCATTGAACCACCATCATTGATGGTCTTATGTAGAATTATATTTACTCAATAAATGCAAGATTTAGCCTATAGGGCTTTAGTGTGTGGATGTAGGTATATTGTCGAATCACCTTAATCTTGTGTCTATTTCTTTCTTGCTTATTTATTATTCTGCATTTATATTTCCGCATTATAATTTATTTCAAACACACACAGCTGCATCTGAGAAAAAGATTTCTCTGCTGCCAGCTCACGAGCTGAGAGAATATTCAAGGACAATAAAAATTTCCTTTTTAACGTAGCCTTTCTTTCAAAGAAAAAATTCTTTGCTTGTCGGCCCTAGCTACCTTCGCCACGAAGTATCCGTGATAAGATTAAAGTAACTTTTGGTGCAAGAATTAATTGGTTACAAAATCTATTAGCTCTTGCACATAAAGTTTCTTTATTTTATTTTTTTTTTTTTGAGAGAAAGCAATCTTTATTCAGAAAAATTGAGATGCGGGACAAAGCCCTACATAGATAGAGCTAATTGCTCTAAAATAACAATGTCAAAAATACACTGGGGGGGTTCTTCAAGCCACACTTGGTCAGTTGAGATCTTTAAAGCGTGCTGGGCCATTTCATGAGCCGCTGAATTGGCTTCTCGTTTGACATGGCGAACGTTCCATCTACGGAGGGACCCCAAAGCCAATCGGGAGTCCTCTATGAGCTGCCCATACCGTAGCCAGTTTGGGTTTGGATCATTTATGGCCTTCACTACCATTAGAGAGTCCCCTTCCAAGAGAATGTCGTGAATTCCAACCTCTCTACAGAATTCCACTGCACAGAGTGCAGCAAGAGCTTCTGCTGTGACCGGTTCGTGTTCTGCCCATATGGGCTTGGCGAGGCCTGCTATCACGAAATCCTTCTCATCACGGATCAATACACTGACTCCCATCCGCTTCTCCTTCGAGGCTATAGCTACATCCCAGTTCACCTTAAAAATTCCAGACGATGGAGGTTCCCATTTCTGCCTCCCAGCCGAGGAGACAGCAGGTGCTTCTGGGGCCTTGGCGTTTACGTTGTGGAAAAGTTGAAGAGAAGCCTTGGCTTTTGCGACTACTTCGTCAGGATGGGTAAATGGTACCCCATGGAGCACTTCGTTTCTTCTCTTCCAAATTCCCTTGGCTATCATTGCAAATAATTCTAAATCCTCCTCTAGCAGCAGCTGCACCATTTCCTCCATAATGTTCATAAAACATGCACCCCCAACCACCGTTTTTTGTAATTTTCTGCTGCTCCCACACCAGACATCCTGTGACGAAACACAGTCCCACAAAATATGGGCCATATTTTCTGGGCTCCTGTAGCAAAACATGCATTGATCCTCCGGCAAGACTTTCCGCTTCTTAAGATTGGACTTTGTGGGCAGGATATTATTACAGGCCCTCCACAGAAACATTTTGGTGGAGTTTGGGATCTTTAGTTTCCATATCTTTTTCCAGATTGCTTGACCGGCACCACCAGACGAGCACTCCCCCCTCCTCCTTTCATTTCGTTCTATTTCCAAGTGGTAAGTGCTTCTAACCGAGAATTCACCGGAAGGTGTCGCACGCCAGATAATTTTGTCTTCCCGATTATATCTACTTAAAGGGATATTGCAGATTACTTCCGCCTCTTCTGCGCAAAAGTTTTGAGAGATAAGGTGTTTATTCCATCGCACCGGGTTCCCCTCCAGAAGATCAGCCACCACAGCTTCAAAGTCGAAAATGTGATTGGAGGACCATGGTTTGTAGGTACTGGGCGTGGGAATCCATTTATCACTTTTTATTCGGGCTGTTCTCCCATTGCCAATGCGCCAAATAATACCTTCTTCTAATAAATCTCTTCCCGATAAAATGCTCCTCCAAGCGAAGGAGGGACGGTTACCCAATTTTGCCGAAAGAAAAGATCCCTGCTGGTAGTACTTTGCTTTAATAATTCTGGCGGATAGGCTTTCGGGGAATTGCATGAGTCGCCAACCTTGTTTAGCAAGGAGAGCTTTGTTGAACCCAATCAAGTCCCGAAATCCCAACCCTCCTATATCCTTAGCCCTTCCCATTTTCTCCCAGCTCATCCAGTGAATTTTCCTGTCATTCTCCTTATGACCCCACCAAAACTTCTGCATCAATTGATTAATATCCTTACACAATTCTTTGGGAAGGAGAAAGATACTCATGCTGTAGGTGGGAATAGCTTGCACTACCGCTTTTAAAAGGACCTCTTTCCCTGCATGGGAAAGTAATTTGGTCTTCCAATCAGAAACCCGCCGCTTCACCCGGTCCGTCAAATTTTTGAATTCGCCAATTCGGGATTTGCCCACCAACGCCGGCAAACCTAAATAAGTATCAAACCTCTGTGTTGCTGGGACACCGACAACCGCCAAAATACGCTCCCGATCAGTTTGGCTTGTGTTTCGGCTAAAAAAGATTGAAGTCTTGTCGTTGTTCAGTTTTTGGCCCGACGCTTGCTCATAAGCCTCCAGCACCCCTTTAAGGTGATTCCACTCCTGTTCAGTAGCTTTGCAGAAAAGCAAACTGTCGTCAGCAAAAAACAGATGGTTTAATCTCAAACCTTTGAATGAAGTAGGGACCCCCTTCAGTCTCCCCGTCAATGCCTCATGTGTGAGTTTTGCGCTTAGAACCTCTGCACAAAGTAAGAAAAGATATGGAGATAGTGGGTCTCCCTGTCGGATACCCCGGGTAGGCTTAAAAAAGCCCACGGCTGAACCATTCACAATAACAGAATAAGACACAGTGGTAATACATTTCATCACAAGATCAACCCATTTGTTTGCAAAGCCCATTCTCCTCATCACCTTTTCAAGAAAAACCCATTCTACGCGGTCATATGCTTTGCTCATATCGAGCTTCACCGCCATATACCCCACTCTTCCACACATACGAGAGTGCATAGTGTGTAAAGTTTCATAAGCTGCCAAAATATTATCTGAAATTAACCGACCCGGGATAAAGGCCGATTGGTTGCCAGAGATAATATTTGGTAGTAAAATTTTAAGACGATTTGCCATGACTTTTGAAAGAATCTTATAAACCACGTTACAAAGACTAATGGGTCTGAAATCCGACACACCTAAAGGGTGAGTCTTTTTGGGAACCAAAGCAATATGGGTATAATTGATTTCAGAATCTATTGTACCAGAATTAAAAAAATTCTTGATAGCAAGAGTTACCTCCTCACCCACTGAATCCCAATGGTCCCGGTAAAAAGCAGCAGGAAAGTTTCTTTATTTTTGCCACCAATTAATCAGCAACCTCCCTAAACCAGAAATTTGGTGTGATAGAATGTAAATGTGACGAAAGTAAGTTAATATTTTGCCGCAAGTCATATATGATATATCGTTTGTAATAGGATTTAAAATATAAGTAAGAAAAAATAAAAAATAAAAAATAAAAATCTAAGTATTAAAAAGATAATTAATCCTTATTTATTAGCTAAACTTACCACGTCACTCCTGCTCCACTAACCACAATTCGACACGATTTAGCTCATTAAAGACATCCTCGTACCTTCTGATGTTCCCCCACCACAAATTCGACTTTCACACTGTCGAAGAAAGACTCTTTGTCGTTTCTTTTTTTTTTTCTCCTTTCTTTCTTTCGGCAACTTTTTCCATCTCATTTTTTCTTTATATCGCATCCGTTATCCGACCTCCATTTTATCCGACCTCTTGTTTCCTCTCGCCAAAGAACCCTTCTCGATCTTCTCCTGCTCTGTGGAAGTTGTGGTGAGTGATGTGGTGGTGATTTTGGTGGGTTTTTGTCAAAGTTTCAATTTAGTTCTAATGTGAATAATTCTGTTGACAGTTGTGAAGTGTGAAGGATATGGCTGGCTATCAACCTCCTTTGCAGATGGAGTATACTCGGTCGTTTCGTTGGGTTATGCTTAGCTCATTCCGTAGAGTATTACATGATTTATGTATCGTGGATTTTGATTACACTTCCAGCTTGAGTGAAGCTCGCAGGGCGCTAAATCGTGTTTTGTTATATGACGCCCCATGTTCTGAGTACTGTAGGTTCCCTGAAAATGTTATGTACGTCTGTGTCGACAAACCGTCATTGTTTGCGCAAGTGATCGAAGTGATGCGGGTGCTTGCTACCCCTTACAAAATGTTAACTGCAGAAGCCATTAAAGAATATTTTTGTGCGATAGCTCGCATGCGTGAGGTGATGCATTCCCAGGTGGACGGTGATCGTGTAGTCTTCTCTAGAGAAACTTTTGAGCGTGAGTTTGAGTTGAATTGGGTGGATTCATTGTACATTTGTAGTGTTGTTGGCGATGGTCTACTATGTTATCTTTAACAAGTTTACTTCTTTTATGTTTCGTATTCATAGCCATCTATGTCTTTTCTTTTATTGAGTGTGATTACTCTTTGCCCTTTTGCTGTTCTTGCTTTGATTTGTTTCGAAAAGCAGAGAGTGATGAGGAAATTTATGTACAAAATCAAGTAATAGCCTGCTTAGTCAAATATGCTTTTTTTTTTAATGGTCTCAAAACAAATTATGAACAAAATAAACATTTTTTTTTTGTTGGTGTGGACACACCATCATACATGCGATGACATATTAACAAAAACTTAAAAACAAAAAAAACCCCATATTATTTTCTTTCAAACCCACATTAAAAAAAAAAAAAAAAAACTTAAAATAAAATGTGTGGGGTTGTCACCCATAGGTGCGGCCAGGGGTGCCCATGGCCACCCCGATAAGAAACGTCAGTGGCCGCGACCACCACAAAGGAGCTCCATGGGTGGCTGCGAGCCTGCAGCCACGCCCAGTGACCCGCTGGGGTGACCGCGGCCACCTCATAAGAGCTCCAGGGTGGCCGCGGCCATCCCTAAAGCAAATTTGGGGTGGCTACAGCCACCCCATAATGCGACGGGGGTGGTAGCACCACCCCAAGACGGCTCAGGTGTGGTCTCCCAAGGCGTCTGGGGGTGGTCGCCTCTTCTGTGGGTATCTGATCACCTCAATAGATGGTCAAGCCACCTACTTTATTTTTCATATTTATTATTATTTTTTATTTTGTTCTAAGTTTAAAGTAAAACACAATTATATAAGTATTTTTGAAAAATGTATTCTATTCTTTAAGTAGCTTAGTTAATCTTGTGTATATGAGATTAATAGTCATGAGAATAAATTATTCTCAGAAATAGTGTGTTACCAAACAAAGAAATAGTTATACTTAAGATTATCTAATTCATTCCAAGAGTCTATTCCTCAAATCAAATGGGGCCTTAGAGCATTTGTATTGAGCTCTTCAAATAAAAGTTAAATTTGAAGAGAAAAACCTATTTTTATAAATTCGAAAGCCACTTTTAAAATGAACCAAATATCAAACTCAATATATATTTCTCTACTTTAGTTAAAGATTATTATTTTCTTATTTTTTTAATTCTTTTCTTATTCTTGGTAGATGAGAGAGAAGGAAAATGAATATATGAGATTAGAAAACTAAATAACTTTCACTTTTTGGCGCTTGATATTTTGAGAGCTTTGTTGATCAAAATTAAATTTGAAATAAAGTAGAAAGCTTGTTAAATGTCTTTTTTTGTGAACTTTTTAAAATTTTAAAGAAAAGTCAAATATGAAGAACTCAATATGAATGCTCTTAGTTCTTTTCACTGTAGCGTTTCCTTCAAGAACAAATTATTTTCTTCCCACCCCTAGCTACCTTCAGGATGAAGTATCCGTGATTAGATTAAAGTAACTTTTGGTGCAAGAATTAATCGGTTACAAAATCTATTAGCTGTTGCACATAAATTTTTTTTTTTTTTAATTTTACAACCAATTAATCAACAACCTCCCAAGCCATAAATTTTTTGCAGCGTGTCCAGATGATAAATATATATAGGGGTTATTCAGCCTGTACTATCCTTACTGGTCTTATTAAGAGCTTTAGATCGATATGTTTTGGAAATTGGTATATTACCTAATATATTTTTCAATACCATAAAAATATTATGGGTTAAATATATTAGAATTTGGGTTTTCACATTTTTATTTTTCTTTACCTAGGGTTTAAATCCTATCATAAATGTTACTTGACTTACGGGAAAAGACCAACTTAGTACTTATGTTAGGTTCCGTCACACGTGTTGACAAGTAGAACTACCACATGTCCTAAAAAATTAAAATTAAAATTATAAAAAAAAAAACTAAACCAAAAAAAAAAAAAAAAAATTGAACATTTATGGGTTCAGTTTTTAGGTTTTATTTTTTTAATTTTTAATATTTTTTTAGGACATGTGACATTTCTAGGTGACGACACATGGCATTCCATTCGTTTGGGCTAACAAAGGTACTAAGTTGATCTTTTTCCATAAGTCATGTATCATTTTTTATAGAATTTGAATTTTAGGTGAGAAAAAAAAAATGTACAAACCCAGAGACTAATGAAAGTATTTAACTAAAAATATTTTAAAATTTTCATTAAAAAAAAATGCCAAAGAAAATGTTAAACTTTTTATTTAATTATTTTTTTTAAAAAAAATTTAAAATTTTATCAAGGGTAAAGGGTTCAAGGATTCATAGACTGGAGCGGTGGTTTGCTTGGTGATGCCACATGTGCCTAGTAGACTTTATTGGGTGGTTTTTGCTTCGTCGCTTTTCTATACACGTTTGGTAAAATTTGTTTATATATACTATCTGATAAATGAATTCAACAGTCCCCAAGAGGTAGCTCAATTAGTTGGGACCACGCCTAAAGAAGTAGAGATCACTAGTTCAAATCTCCCTCCCTCTCTTGTGCTGACATGTCAAAAAATAAATAAATGAATTCAACAAAGTGGTTCTTGCTTATGGTTAGTTAGAGCATTCCCAGATAAGGGAGCTGAGTCAGTTCCATGTGTGTAGGGAATATGTCTAAAAAATAACAAAAAATGTCCTCTAGCAAATTCTCTAAATGAGCCTCAACCATGATGATCGTTACATTGAAACTCAATACTCTCTCTCCTCTCACATCTTTTAATGATGAGTACGTCATGTGCATTTATACTCACTAATTCGTCGGACTTACCCTTGTGTTATTTTCCCTTTTTCTTCGTATGTACAACGATGCTATTATAGATAGTTTAGCAGAAGATAGATATTGCGAAGCATCCGGTTATCTTGGAAGATTTGATTCGGGAGATGCTTGAGAACTTATTGCAAGCTTAGGCGAGCACTCATGGTAACTAGTACTTATGAGTTATGTTATAGACTTAAGAGCTTAATATGCATGTTTGCACATTAAAGTATAGCATAGATCCCTTGTAAAGATAATGACTTGTATAGTGTGTGATTTTAACTACTTTGATGCTCCTTGGTACATGATCTGGTTGTTATGATTAATGTTTATAGAATTTAATGTTTATAGAATTTTATACTTTCCGCTATTTAGTATCCTCTCTTTTAAGGAGTAGAGGTCCTTGAATCTTGTTCCGCGAGGGATAAGTGCCAAGTGCGCCATCCAGGCACCACTAGCGCCCTACAGCCCACGTCACGGGCGCGTGCGTCCAGTGCTTCGTACCGTACTATAACATGTATTAGGGTGTACCCTAGCAAAGTTCATTTAATAGCGTAAATTTGTTGGACTTTATAAATGCCAACAAAATCTTCACTCTTTCTAATGTGGGACAACTTTCATTGAATGCTCATTAAATCCTTCTATTTAAAAACACTCCCAAGACACAAAATAATATCTATATTTATATATATTTATTTTGAAAATATTTCAACATGTGAATATGACGAAAGTGCTATATATATATATATATATATATATTTTAAAAAAAGTAAAAAATATAAGTATTAAAAAAATAATTAATCCTTATTTATTAGCTAAACTTAGCACGTCACTCCAGCTCCAGTAACCACAATTCGACAAGTTTTAGCTCATGAAAGACTTCCTCGTACCTTCTGATGCTCCCCCACCACAGATTGGACTTTCACACTGTCGAAGGAAGGAAGACTCTTTGCTGGCAACACGCAACAGCTCCCTGTCGTTTCGTTCACATTTCCGAAGACCTTTTTATGTTTTGGTCTTCTCCTTTCTATCTTTCGCCTACATTTTCCATCTCATTTTTTTTCTTTATATCGCATTAATGGCATTTTATTATTATTCAAAGACTCAAGACTCTTGTTCCTTCCCACTTGACGAACACCAGATCTGAGCTTCTCCCCCTATAAATTGACCCCTCTTGACCTCCCCTCCCTCCGCCCCTGCCGCTTGTTTACTCTCGCCAAAGAACCCTTCTCTTGCTCGATCTGTGGAAGTTCTGGTGAGTGATGTGGTGGGTTTTTGTCAAAGTTTCAATTTAGTTCTAGTTAATGTTCTACTTCTCCTATACTTATATTACTCTTTTTGATCATCGTTGCCAGTTGTGAACTGTGAAGGATATGCCTGGCTATCATGCTCCTTCTTCGCAGATCGGGTTTTATCGGTCCTTTCGTTGGGTTAAGTTTAGATCATTCTGTAAGGTATTAAATGATTTGTGTGTCGTGGATTTTGATAACAGTTCCAACTTGAGTGAAGCTCGCAAGGTGCTAATGGATGCTTTGGCATCAGACGTGCCCTTTTCTAAGAACAGTAGGTTCCTTGGAAATGATATGTACGTCTGTGTAGACATACCGCTGTTGTTTGCACTAGTGGCTGTTACAACTCAAGAATTTCTGCTTTGCTACATTACCTTCAATTGGTATAGGCAGTTTTTATATATAGATAAAATCTGTTTACCATGTAACACCATGTACTTGCTCTAGGATTACAATCCTATCTTTAAGTAATTACAAAAAGATATTATCTTATCTAAAGAGGTTGTATTTAAACATTACTCTTATCTTGTATATCTTGAATATTTGAATTCAAAACTGTTGATGAGAGATTATCATTTACACGCTCCCTCAAGCTCAGTGGGGGTGCAACAACTCTGAGCTTGTTACGGAGTGTAGAAAAACCGCTTGCTGACAAAGGCTTGGTGAAGATGTCTGCTACTTGGTCTTTTGTTGAGATAAAACGAATATCAATGGATTTGGATGCTACCATGTCCCGGACAAAGTGAAAATCTATCTCCACATGCTCAGTTCGACCATGGAAAACTGGATTTGAGGCAAGATACTTTGCCCCTATATTGTCACACCACAAAATTGGAGGTGTCAAGATAACAATTCCAAGTTCAACCAATAGAGATTTTAGCCATGAGAGTTCAGCAGCTGTGTTGGCCAAAGATTTGTATTTAGCTTTAGTACTTGAACGTGCCACAGTTGCTTGTTTCTTGCAACTCCAAGAGATAAGATTTTTCCCAAGATAAACACAAAATTCACCTATAGAACGACGATCATCACGACATCCAGCCCAATCCACTTCAGAAAATGCTTGGAGTGTGTGAGAAGAGGACTTTTGGATTTTTAATCCAAATTGAATGATTTGTTTGAGGTACCTCAAGAGACGTTTTGCAGTGTGCCAGTGACTTAACCGTGGATTATGCATAAACTGAGAAAGCCTATTTACTGAAAAAGCAATGTCGGGTCTTGTGATGGAAAGGTATTGAAGAGCACCAATAGTACTCTGATACAGTGTAGGATCATTAAAAACTTCACCATCAAACGAAGATAAATGCACAGAAGTTGTCATTGGGGTGGTGCAAATAGGTTTGGCATCAATCATTTTTGTTCTCTTAAGAATATCCAGCATATAACGTTGTTGAGACAAAAAAATGCCATCCTGAATCGGAGAGACCTCAATACCCAAGAAAAAATTTAAATTACCCAAGTCTTTTACACCAAAATCAGACTTCATCTGGAGTAATAGATTTTCAATAGCTGTAGAGTCTGAGCTAGTTATGATTATGTCATCCACATATATCAATACAAACATGGTGAGTGTAGTAGATTTATAAATAAACAGAGAAGTGTCAGACTTAGATGCTTGAAATCCAAAATCCAATAACTTGTTACTCAACCGAGAAAATCAGGCACATGGTGCCTATTTTAAACCATAGAGAGCCTTTTGAAGGCGACATACATGGTTGGGATGCTGTGGATGAGAGTAACCAGAAGGTTGAGACATATAAACTTCTTCATTTAAAATACCATGAAGGAAAGCATTTTGAATATCAATCTGTCTGATAGACCAACCAGAGGAGATTGCAATGGACAAAACCAAATGTACCGTAGTAGGTTTTATTACTGGACTGAATGTTTCTTCGTAGTCAATACCAGCTTGTTGATGGAAGCCCTTGGCCACTAATCTGGCCTTGTAACGATCAATAGAGCCATCTGCCTTCCTCTTGATTCGAAAAACCCACTTGCCCCCAACTAAATTGTGTGCCTCCGATGCTGGAACAAGACGCCATGTGTCGTTCTTAAGATGAGCATCAAATTCGGAATTCATGGCTCTACGCCAGTTTGCATCTGTGCTAGCTTGAGAGTAGCACGTAGGTTTAACCTCCTTGACATTTCCTGCAACCAAAAGAGCATGGGGAAGGGGGTGTTTGGGAGAATCATCGAGAAATTTCTTTGGCTTGGTGATGTTGTTTTTGGCTCTTATAGTCATGGGGTGAGTATTTGGAGCAGGTTTGGTTGATTGGAAAATAGGAGATGACTGTGTTGTTTCATGAGAACTGGATAAGGATCGGCTGGTTTCATGGGAAATGGGTTGTATCTGTGTGGTTTCATGGGAACTGGATGGAAAAGACGTGTCATTTTGAGTGGGTGAGATATTGGGCAGATTTGGTGTGTTGGAAGGGGAGATAAGGTGTGAGGATGATGTGTCATGTAAAGGGTGTACTTGTGTTTCAGGAGGATAAGGTTGGGTTGTGGTAGGAGACAAATGCATGTGAGGAGAGAGAAATGGAGTGAGATGCGTGGGATAGTGTTATGTTGTGATAGGAGACAAATGCATGTGAGGAGAGAGAGATGGAGTGTGATGCGTGGATTATGGGGCATTTGGAGAAAATAAAGGAGTTGGTATGTGAGCCAAAATAGGTGTAGATAGAGGATAAGTTTGGGATGTGTCAGATGAGCATGAATTGTTTGAAACAGAGAATGGAAAATTTTTTTCTTCAAAAACAACGTCTCTTGAAATATAAAGACGACCAGATTTTGGATTTAGACATTGATAGCCCTTATGACGAAAACTGTAGCCTAGGAAAACACACTGCACAAAACAAGGTTGAAGTTTGTTGGAATTATAAGGACGTAAGTTTGGCCAACAGGCACACCCAAAAATATGTAAAAATTTATAATCCGGAGAAATACGAAATATAATTTGATAAGGAGACAAATTTTTGAGCAAGGGTGTAGGCATATGATTTATGAGATAACAGGCAGTTTGAAAAGCATAATCCCAATATTCACGAGGAACATGGGCATGAGAAAGTAAGGCTAAACCTGTTTCGACTATGTGACGATGTTTTCGCTCCATAGCACCATTTTGTTGGTGGGTGTGGGGGCATGAAAGAAGATGAGAGATTCCCATATTTTGAAGAATTTTACTGAGAGAGCGATATTCACCCCCCCAACCAGATTGAACAATTTTTATTTTAGAATTAAAATAACGCTCAACATTTTCTGAAATTGCAAGAATATTGTGCAAACATCACTCTTGCGAGACATAGGAAACAACCATGTATATCGACTGTAGGCATCTAAAAAGGAGACATAAAATTTATTTCCAGTAGTTGAATACATAGGAGATGACCCCCATACATCAGTGTAAACCAATTCTAGAGGGTGATGTACACGTGTAGGGGACAAGAAATAAGAAAGCTGCTTGCTTTTTGACATGTGACATGCAGGACAAGTCAAAAGCTAATTATTTTGAGAAATTGGTAAACTAAATTTTGACAGAACACTAGAACAAATTTTAAAAGCTGGATGCCCAAGCCGTGCGTGCCAGTTGAGAGGTGATGTACGAACTCCAACCATTGCAGAAGCAGACTTTGGCGACACAAAGGAAGAACTCAAATTATTTTTGAAAGAAAATGAATGACTAGTACTGGAGGGTGATGGATGAGGAGAAGCCGTGACAGGGAGCTTGTATAAGCCACCATCATTCTCGCCTTGAAGAAGAATTTTCCCCAACTCCTATTCCTTCACAAAAAAATGCTATGGATGAAATTCAATGTAAGTATTTGTTTCAAGAATGAATTTGTGAACAAGAAGCAAATTTTTGGTAATTGAAGGAACATGTGAAACATTGTGTAACAAAAAAGAGGCTTTGGGAGATAAAAGTAGGGTGTCACCAATGTTGTGGATGTTTAATCCTTTACCATTACCCATGTGAACTTAGTCAGATCCATTGTAGTTTGATGAACAGAAGGTCAAGTTTTTGAGATCAGATATGAGGTAATGGGTTGCTCCTGAATCAAGGTACCAATTTGGATCTAGGCCACCAGACGGTGCAAAGAAATAAGCCTGCATTGGAAATTGACTCTCACGATTTGATGGTTGATCACGATTGGAAGGCTGATTATGGTTTGATGGCTGATCATCATATCGTTGGTAACAATCCAAAGCGACATGGCCATTTCGGTTGTAGATTTGACAAAGGGGCCGTGTAGTGGAAGAACCACGGCTTGATGATCCATGACTAGAATATGATGAGTATTGTCACCCCTGCCACGATAATTTCTAGATGGGCCGTTGAAGTGGGATCGGCCAGTTGAGTGGTAGGAGCCACGTCCACCACATCCTCCACGATGGCTGGAATTCCAAGAGACAAAATTCACACCAGCATCGAAGATATCAAGAGTGGGTTGTATCTGTTCTAGCCGCATCTCATGAGCCAGTAAATGGCCATAAATTTCCTCTATAGAAAGAGGTTCAGCTCTGGTTGTAACAGAGGTGATAAATGGATCATATTCGGATCCAAGTCCTCCGAGGAGGAATGCCTGTTGCTCTAAATCAGTGAACGGTTTATTCACGACAGCAAGAGCATCACTGAGCGTCTGAAAATAGTGATAATAATCAGCAATTGATAAATTTTCTTTCTTCAAATTGGACAATTTTAATCGCACTTGTAGGAGACGAGCATTGGATTGAGACTTGAACAGGGTTTCCAAGGTAGTCCAGGCGAGCTTGGATGTGGTGCAGCGCATGATGTATGAGATCAACTTGATTGAGAGGGTAGAAGTAATAGCCCCAAGAATGACCTAGTCTTGCATGTTCCAATGCAGAAACGCTGGATTTGGTTTAGTGGAAGAAGCTCCATCTTTTGTAATGGTTACAGTAGGTGGTGGGCAAGGAATGGTGCCATCGACGTAACCAAACAAATTGCCACCTTTAAGATGAGGGACAATTTGAGGTAGCCATGTAGGGTAATTGTCTTGAGTGAGCTTAATGGGGTTGAAATTTGTGAAGGTGATAATGGTAGAAGTGGTAGGAACAGTGGAAGCCATGAGAGGTGAGGTTTGCGGAAGAGAAGAGGAAAAACAGGAAAAAAAAAAAATTGACATTGGTCTTTTAGAGCTCTGATACCATGTTACAACTCAAGAATTTCTGCTTTGCTACATTACCTTCAATTGATATAGGCAGTTTTTATATATAGATAAAATCTGTTTACAATGTAACAGCATGTACTTACTCTAGGATTACAATCCTATCTTTAACTAATTACAAAAAGATATTATCTTATCTAGAGAGGTTGTATTTAAACATTAGTCTTATCTTGTATATCTTGAATATTTAAATTCAAAACTGTTGATGAGGGATTATCTTTTACAGGGCCGAAGTGTTACGGGTGCTTACGACCCCTTACAAAATGTTAACTGCGGCAGCCATTAAAGACTATTTCTCTGCAATAATTCGCATGCGTCAACTGATTTATAATAAAACCGGAAAGGACGGAACTCGTGTAGTCTTTCGTCAAGAAACTTTTGAGGCTGAGTTTAAGTGGGTATGGCACCATTGATTGTAAGTTTGTAGTGTTGTTGGCGATGGTCTACTGTGTTATCTTGAACAAGTGTACTTCTTTTATGTTGCGTATTACTAGCTATTATTATATAATGGCCATGTTCTTGAGTGTGATTACTCTTTGCCCTTCTGCTGTTCCTGCTTTGATTTATTTCGGAAAGTCCAGAATGATGAGGAAATTCATGTACAAAATCAAGTCACGACTTGTTTTTATCACCCAACTTTCATTTGGCTCGATATCTATGTCTTCCCTTTTCTGATGTTACGTTTCCACATGTTTGTACTTTTTGCACAATTTAAAATGGAACCCAGATTGAATGTCATGGTGACACTTTAATTCCTTGCTAATATGAATTTGCTAGTTTAACAAAAGGATAAAGAATAACGCTATAAATGAATACAGTCAAAATGATGGTGTAGTGGGATAAAAGACTCTTTTCACCGGTTTTGCATTATGAAGAAGAAAAAAAAAAAGCAAACTGAAAAAGCAATTGCTTGCTTGAGTCAAATATCCATATGATCAAATACCTCAGAATTTTGTTTTTTTGAATAAAGAAGCAAAAAGGGGTTTATTTTAATTATAGTCGGCAATTGGCTATAAACGAAAAGTGCATAGGGTACTATTGTGTGTATGTGCGGTTCCAGGGTAATGAACTGTAGAAGAATGATAAGGTTGAGATTCTGAAGGATCTTGATCATTGTTTTGTTTTTTTATCCATCCCAATATCTTAAACCATTTTTTTTTTTTTAAGTAATATCTTAAACTTAAAGCCATAAACAAATGTGGATTCCACATGAATAGTGGCTTGAGAGAAAAATGACTATTTGATCCTGAATGAAAAGAATTTAAAAAATATTTTGTACATTTTTGTCTTTCTCCATCACCTTTTTCTTCTTTCTCCCACCTTCTCCGCCCCTTCCTCTCTCTCTCACTCTCTTTTCTTATTTTCTACTTCCCCACCACTCAGTTTGTTTTATATTATTTTATTTATTTATTTGTCTCCCACTATTCACTCCATTTCTTTCTTTTTTCTTTTTTCTTTTTTTTTTGAAAAAAAGAAGGGAAAATTTTATTTTAAATATATATATATAATTAATTTTTTTTTTTTTTTTAACGAGCTGTCTTTAGGAAGAGCTAAATGCATAGGGAATATATTTTTTAAATGGAAAAATATCCAAATAAGTTCGGGAAAAATTAAAAGTATATTTATAATTTTTAATTTTTTAGACAAACAAAAAAAATGAAATTTATAAAAAAATAATAATAAAAAAAAAGAAGTGCAACTCACAAAGTTTATGCAAAGACTGCAGTATATTAGTGAAATCTCACTGCACAATATTTCTAAAAGTTATTTATCTAATTATACACAATTATGATAAAAGTAATTTCACACTAATGATGCATGTTTTAAATTATGCGAAAGGTAGCTTTTTTTAGGCTCGGTATATCAAATAACAAATAGGAGTCGAATTCTATTATGACTTAATATAAGATATAACCATTACAAAAAGGAAATATGATTTTCATATACTAGCTACTTGTACGTGATCAAGCGTGTTGCTGCATTCTGAAAGTACAAATTTAGTAAGCAAGCAAGAAAGCATATGGGTAAATTTCTAAGCTGGAAGTTTCAAGATACCCATGTCCGAGGTTCTCTCTCTTCTGTCTTGCAAGGTCTAGAAAAAAGAACAAAAGAAACAGATAGTGTTTTTGTGCTCCATACATGAAGATTTGATAAGCATTTCACAACATGATATGTATGTGACTTCTTTTCGAGACTTCCAATACATATATATCGGGTGCTCACTCTCTTCTGTCATGTAAGGTCACTAAGAAAAGAGATAGATATTTAGCCTGGGAAGCATGATCAAAAATAATCTTGCTTCTCCAGGATATGATCAAAGAAAATCTTGCTTCGTTTATTATCTTCTAAAAAAAGAAGAATGTTGGGTTATGAATCATTTTGTGATGCAACATTTTGATAAGTGAGGATAAGCTTGAACTAGAAGAAAAGTTGAGCTTTCAATGTATGGAAGTTCATGATTAAAAAATCTTTAGTGAAGGAGTATGAACAGAATGTCTGCGTTGCAATAGATAAGGGATATGAATTTATAGGAAGGATTTTGGAGCGTGTCCGCATATCAGTCCAATGCAGCTGCCCACGCAAGGACGCAAAGTCGTCAAAAAATAGTGAAGTTTGAAATTAAGCGTCAAAAATAGCTCGAATGTCAAAAGTGTGTTAGTTAAAATTATGAGAGAAGACATGATCAGAAAACAACGGAAACTTTTTGACAAAAATGATATGAAGCTCGAGGCCCGCTATCATATGTCATTTACTGTAGTATTTACCCGAGCAGAAAAAATGACACGTGTCCATTTTTTTAATAACATATGAAATGCACATGAGTTTTAAGTAAAATTTATTCTAATTTTCGTTTATAATATTAAAAAAGCATGTGTTTTTTCACATGTTAAAAATGTTACATGTCATTTTTATAAATTTGGTTAAGGACAGGGGCGGAGGGAAGAGGGGTCGAGAGGGGTCACATGCCCCCCTCATCTCCCAAAAAATTTCCTTACCCTTGGAAGAATTTTTTCAAATTTCTTAGTTACCCACCCTCAAACACTCATTAATGGCAAATATTTTTCAGGAAGACCAAGATTCATGATTCACGCCAATGTCCTGTTTTCAGGTATTTTTATAATTAGGTTAAACTAGGTTGAAGAACAAAGGTTGAAGACGATGGATACGAGTGTTTTATTTTTGAAACAAACGCACCGTATAAGCTTTATATTATGTTTTACAAAGTGATCGTTTAACTAAATTCGAAACATTGTATGCGTTTAATGCTCCCTAGCACACTCCTTTATATCGGTTTTAAAAAAAAAAAAAAACAAACAAAGCTTAAAGGGGACACTGTTTGATTTTTTTTTTTTTTTTTGATATGTCCGCACAAGAGGGGGAGAGGGATTCGAATTAGTAACTTCCGCTTTATAAAGCGTGGTCCCAGCCGATTGAGCTACCTTTTACTCGATACCGTTTGAATTGATAATGGATAAAAGGTGCCGACTTCATCCCTTTAAGTCTGACTCTCTTTTTTTTTGTTTAAACTATAGTTATTATAGGAATAAGATTTTTCTTTTCAAAATATATATATATATATATATATATATATATATATATATATATATGTTAGAGAGCATATGTGAGTTGTCTCACTTTGCTTAAGTGAGGAGATGCTTTGGCCATTTGCTTGTATAAATCCTCCTCCTCTAGTCTCACATTGCTAAGATAGAAATGTTTATTCCTAATCTCCTCTCTATAAATAACAGAGCATTATTTGTATTCAATCATTCAATAAAAAGTAAAATATATTCTATAGGGCTTTAGTGTGTAGATGTAAGCATATTGCCGAACTACCTTAATCTTGTCTCTCTGGTTTATATTTCTGCTTTATGTTTCCGCATTCTAAATTCTATCAATATTAAACTTACCTAGTTATATAACATATTCACAACACTGATTTGCGATTGCAAAAGATTAACACTTTGTGTTATTTGCAATTTGTCGCCCATCATCAATTCAACAATTTCTTATTTGTGATTCCTTCTTACTATCTTTCTAATTAGCTATTTTGTATTGGCGCCTCATTGTTCTTTTAAATTCATTATTTATGAATATTTATAGTTTTTATTATATATTTTAATTGTATGAAATAAATAACTGTAGTTATTAATTGAGATTATGGTGAACAAAAATGATCCCATGAACTTCAATTAAATTCTAAATGAACTTCGAGATAAATTTAGCAAATTTGCTAATAAATCCTTGCTTAAGATAAAAAATTTATGATTACCATCGTAGTGATAAAGATCAAATCTAAAGAGACTATCTACAAAAAGGACATTTTCAACCAACATAACTCCGTTTTAATCTAGCATGGTTCAAAGAATATGCTAATTTGTTGGAATACCAACATTTCAGAATATGCTGCATATTTCATACTAGACATTGAAAATAAAGCAGAATGAGACTCTTGTTTGTTACGGGAGGGTTTAAACTAAATTAACGCTAGAAATACAAAATAATTAAATTTTATTGAATTATCTATTTCGTTTGTTAATTTTTTTAGTATTTTTAATGAATTTTTGTTCGATTTTATTTTTTTCATTTAAAAAAAAAAAAAAAAACTTGCCCCCGCTGAACAAAAATCATGGCTTCCCCACTAGCTGAAGAAAATTCCTCCAACTTAGTTTAGAGAAAAACTCTATCCAAAATATAATATCTAGCCATTACCCTTATACAATATAATATCGACCGTCGAATTTGTAGCAATCTTGGCTAATGGGAGGGTATTAATCCTTACAAATGGTTACTTATCTTCTTCCTATGATATTGTGCTTGCATGAAATTGCATGTTGCATTTGGAAAGATCAAGAGTATGTTAATATGCTTTAGAGATTTTTTTTTTTTTTTTTTTTTGTTAATTTTATTTAAATAAGTGTTCTATGTTAGGTAAAGGCGAAAACTGTTTTTATTTTTTATTTTTATTATTTTTTTTCATGTTTTGAATTGTTTGTTAATATATTTATCAGTAGAAAATAAAACAAAACATTAACAAAAATATATAATTTTGAAAAATGATTAGTAGAAATAACGAGCCCTTTGCATAACCGTTGGAAACTCTCTCAGAGCATTTCTTGTAGCCTCATCAAAATCATTTTTTAGTCATTTTAGTGGAGCAACTTAGCAAAAGTGACTAAAATCCTCTATTTTCAGCCTTACCATTTTAATCCAAAATAAATGTTGTTAACTCACCAAATGAATAAGAAATAATATAAATTTTCTCTCTCCTTTCACATTCATTGAAAAGGTTATATATATATATATATATATATATATATATATGTTTTATTTTTTAATTATTTTGTTATTTTTAATATTTTTTTAGGACATGTGGCATTTCTAGGTAACGACACAGGGCATTTCGTTAGTTTGGGCTAACAAAGGTATTAAATTGATCTTTGGGTTAAATACTCCAAAACCCCCTGTGGTTTTACAACTTTATTTTTTCCCCCCTGGAGTTTCACTTTTATCACAGGAGGTCCCTGTGGTTTTGATAAGTGACCAAATTAGTCCATCCGTTAGTTGACCGTTAGTTGACCGTTAAACTGACACGTGGACCAATCAGACGTCGACACGTGGCACATATATTAATTTTTTTTTAATTAAAAAAAATATTTAAAAAAAAAAAAAAAAAAAAAAATAGAAAAATCTGAAGAAACAGGGGGTGGCCGAGCCACCCCCTTGGCAATTTGGTGCCCAGGGGGTGGCTCGGCCACCCCCATCCGGCCAGATGGGGGTGGCCTGGCCACCCCCATGGCCAAAGGGGGTGGCCGAGCCACCCCCAAATTGCCAAGGGGGTGGCTCGGCCACCCCCTGTTTCTTCAGATTTTTTTTTTTTTTTTTAAATATTTTTTTTTAATTAAAAAAAAAACATTTTTTTTTAATTAAAAAAAATTAATATATGTGCCACGTGTCGACGTCTGATTGGTCCACGTGTCAGTTTAACGGTCAACTAACGGTCAACTAACGGATGGACTAATTTGGTCACTTATCAAAACCACAGGGACCTCCTGTGATAAAAGTGAAACCCCAGGGGGGAAAAAATAAAGTTGTGAAACCCCAGGGACTAATTTAGTATTTAACCCTTGATCTTTTTCCACAAGTCAAATACCATTTATGATCCCTTCTCCCCAAAAAACAGTTTTGAGAGGAGGAGGGAGCAGATCTACTCCCTCCTCCTCTCCCATTTTCCTTCTACTTCCTACTCCCTACTCCTTTCTCCTATCCTCCCACATACCTTTTTTTTTTTTTTTTTTTTTTTTTTTTTTTTTGTCATTTGTGTTTGTAGGTGTTCTTCGACTAGATCAGCAACTTCTGCCGCTCTGCTATACGTGCGTCCACCTTCCACCGTATTGTGTTGTTCATCTCCTCTCCAACCGCTACTATTGTTTGCTAATTGTTTGTTTGTGTTTTTTGTTTTGAATAAGAGGTTTATTCTCTCTAGATCTGCCCTTATGACTGATGATGAATAATTAGGTGTGAGGGGTTATTTCTCACAGCCTGGGTAATTAGGTTTGAGGGGTTACCTCTCACGACTAATTTAAATGAATTTTGTTAAAAAATTTGACTACTCATGTCTTTGATCTTGTCTGCTCATTAACTGTATTTGTACATGGTTTAGCGAAATATTGAAGTCGTAAATAACATCTGATTGTAAGAATTTTTGTTTGTATCTATGACTTTGTAACCTCATAGCATATGCATGGCTATGATTTTTGCAGAGCTTTATGCTTTGTGCCATAAGAATATGACAAAAGTACTAAACTAATATTTTAAAAAATTAGAAATAAAAAAGCAAAAAATATAAGTATTAAAAAAATAATTAATCCTTATTTATTAGCTAAACTTGCCACGTCACTCCAGCTCCACTAACCACAATTCGACAAGTTTTAGCTCATGAAAGACTTCCTCGTACCTTCCGATGCTCCCCCACCACAGATTCGATTTTCACACTGTCGAAGGATGGAAGACTCTTTGCTGGCAACACGCAACAACTCCCTGTCGTTTCGTTCACATTTCCGATGACCTTTTTTTTGTTTTGGTCTTCTCCTTGCTATCTTTCGCCTACATTTTCCATCTCATTTTTTTCTTTATATCGCACCAATGGCATTTTATTATTATTCAAAGACTCAAGACTCTTGTTGCTTCCCACTTGACGAACACCAGATCTGAGCTTCTCCCCCTATAAATTGACCCCTCTCGCCCTCCCCTCCCTCTGCCCTGCCTCTTGTTTACTCTCGCCAAAGAACCCTTCTCCTGCTCGATCTGTGGAAGTTCTGGTGAGTGATGTGGTGGGTTTCTGTCAAAGTTTCAATTTAGTTCTAATTAATGTTCTACTTCTCCTATACTTATATTATTCTTTTTGATCATCGTTGCCAGTTGTGAACTGTGAAGGATATGCCTGGCTATGATGCTCCTTCTTCGCAGATCGGGTTTTATCGGTCCTTTCGTTGGGTTAAGTTTAGATCATTCTGTAAGGTATTAAATGAATTGTGTGTCGTGGATTTTGATAACCGTTCCAACTTGAGTGAAGCTCGCAAGGTGCTAATGGATGCTTTGGCATCATCAGACGTGCCCTTTTCTAAGGACACTAGGTTCCCTAAAAATGATATGTACGTCTGTGTAGACAAACCGCAGTTGTTTGCTCAAGTGGCAAAAGTGATACGGGTGCTTGCAACCCCTTACAAAATGTTAATTACGGAAGACATTAAAGACTATTTTTCTGCGATAGCTCGCATGCGTGAACTGATTTATTACAATACCAGAAAGGACGGAACTCGTGTAGTCTTTTTTCAACAAACTTTTGAGGATGAGTTTCAGTTGAAGTGGTACCATTGATTGTAAATTTGTAGTGTTGTTGGCGAAGGTCTACTGTGTTATCTTCAACAGGTGTACTTCTTTTATGTTGCGTATTACTAGCTATGATTATATAATGACCATGTTCTTGAGCGTGATTACTCTTTGCCCTTCTGCTGTTCCTGCTTTGATTTATTTCGGAAAGTCCAGAGTGATGAGGAAATTCATGTACAAAATCAAGTCACGACTTGTTTTTATCACCCAACTTTCATTTGGCTCGATATCTATGTCTTCCCTTTTCTGATGTTACGTTTCCACATGTTTGTACTTTTTGCACAATTTAAAATGGAACCCAGATTGAATATCATGGTGACACTTTAATTCCTTGCTAATATGAATTTGCTAGTTTAACAAAAGGATAAAGAATAACGCTATAAATGAATACAGTCAAAATGATGGTGTAGTGGGATAAAAGACTCTTTTCACCGGTTTTGCATTATGAAGAAGAAAAAAAAAGCAAACTGAAAAAGCAATTGCTTGCTTGAGTCAAATATCCATATGATCAAATACCTCAGAATTTTGTTTTTTTAAATAAAGAAGCAAAAAGGGGTTTATTTTAATTATAGTCGGCAATTGGCTATAAACTAAAAGTGCATTGGGTACTATTGTGTGCATGTGCGGTTCCAGGGTAATGAACTGTAGAAGAATGATAAGGATGAAATTCTGAAGGATCTTGATCATTGTTTTGTTTTTTTATCCATCGCAATATCTTAAACTTAAAGCTATAAAGAATTCACAAGTCACAGGAATAGTAAATTATTGCTTTAGAGTAAACTGATTATTTTGACTTTCCTTAGTCAAACGAACTTAAAAAGTTGTTTGTACTTTTTTTTTTTTTTTTCCTTCTTCCCACCTTCTCCGCCCCTTCCTCGCTCTTTTCTTATTTTCTCCTTCCCCACCGTTCACCTTGTTTAATATTATTGGAAAAAATATAATTTAGCCCCCTAAATTATTGGTCATTTTTATTTGAACTTTTTAATGTTTAAAAAGTGATACAATAATTTTCCAACTACAAAAAGGTTGTAATTTAACCACTTCATTAGTCAACACCATCAAATTGAATAAAAAATACAAAACGACATCGTTTTTTTTAGGTTAAGTCACTATAATGACATTTTAAAAAATAAAATCAATTTAAAAAATGCCCAAAAAGGACCTCGTTTTGAGGAAAAAAAAAAATCAAAACTCCCGAACAGCCAAATCGCCGGCGAGATGTTCGGAAACTTCTTGTTGCTTTCCGAGCTCTCACACCTCGACCTCCAAGAACACTATCGGCGGAATGATCCCAGAGGACTTGAGCCTGTGCCGGAATCTTGTGCATCTCAATCTGTCACATAACATCCTAGCTTGAAGGCGAGCTGAACTTGCCTGGATTGAAGAACCTGGAGAAGCTTGACTTGGCTGTCAACAGGTTTTGCGCGGAGCTATTGAAAACTGTCGCCTGCAAATTCTAGACCTTTCGGAAAATGTCTTCATCGGTGGGGAACCACGTGGGGCATTTTTAAAATTGATTTTTTTTTTTCCCGAAAGGTTATTTTAGTAGTTTAAAATTGTCGAGACGTACTATTGAATTTTCCATCTTATTGACAGTAATGACTAATAGAGTGGCCAAATTACAATCGATTGGTAATTTGAGGGCTACTTTATCATTTTTTAAGTATTAAGGGGTTAAAATGAAAATGGCTAATGGTTTAGGGGGCTAAATTATGTTTTTCTAATATTATTTTATTTATTTCTTTGTCTCCGACTACCAACTCATTTTTTTTTTTTTTTTTTTTTTTTTTTTTAACTTGACGCTATAAACAAGTGTGGATTCCACAAGAATAATGAATTTTTGTTTGAGAGTAAAATGACTATGTTGAACCTCTCACTTCAAACCTCTCACTTTGGGCCCCTAAACTTTCAAGTTAGTTCATTTTTAACCTCTCCGTCAATTTTTAAATGTTAAAAGTTAGAAAATGATGTTTATACCCTGATTTTTTTTTAAAAAAAAATTTAAAATTTATCATTAATTTAAAATTAAAATTTTAAAAAAAAATTAAAAAATATCACAAGGTGACCCACGGTTGGGAACCTTGTGACCCTTTTTGTTCAATTCTTTTAAAAGAAGATTTTCAATTTTGTATTGTTTAATAAAAATAAAATTCAATGGTAATTTATTTTTTTAAGGGTTTTAACGGCAAAAATTGATGAAGGAGTTCAAAATGATAAAAATTGAAAGTTCAAGAGTCCAAAATGAGAGGTTTTGAAGTTCGAAGGGTATATCAAAAAGAGCGGTAGTTCTAAGGTTCAAAGTGATGTTTCCCCAATAATTTAAAAAGTTATTTGTAAATTTTTGTCTTTCTCCATCACCTTTTTCTTCTTTCTCCCACCTTCTCCGTCCCTTCCTCCCTCTCTTTTCTGAGTTTCTCCTTCCCCACCACTTACTTAGATTTATATTATTTTATTTATTTGTCTCCCACTAATCTATCCACTCCCTTTCTTTCTTCTTCTTTTTTTTTTTCATTTTTTTTTTTTTCATTTGTGTTTGTAGGTGTTCTTCGACTAGATCAACAACTTCTGCCGCTCTGCTATACGTGTGTCCACCTTCCACCGTATTGTGTTGTTCATCTCCTCTCCGACCACTACCATTGTTTGCTAATTGTTTGTTTGTGTTTTTTGTTTTGAATAAGAGGTTTATTCTCTCTAGATCTGCCCTTATGACTGAGGAGGAATAATTAGGTGTGTGGGGTTATTTCTCACAGCCTGGGTAATTAGGTTTGAGGGGTTACCTCTCACAGCTAGTTTAAATGAATTTTGTTAGAAAATTTGACTACTCATGTCTTTGATCTTGTCTGCTCATTAACTGTATTTGTACATGGTTTAGCGAAATATTGAAGTCGTAGATAACATCTGATTGTAAGAATTTTTGTTTGTATCTATGACTTTGTAACCTCATAGCATATGGCTATGATTTTTGCAGAACTTTATGCTTTGTGCCATAAGAATATGACGAAAGTATTAAACTAATATTTTAAAAAAATAGAAATAAAAAAGCAAAAAATATAAGTATTAAAAAAATAATTAATCCTTATTTATTAGCTAAACTTGCCACGTCACTCCAGCTCCACTAACCACAATTCGACAAGTTTTAGCTCATGAAAGACTTCCTCGTACCTTCTGATGCTCCCCCACCACAGATTCGATTTTCACACTGTCGAAGGATGGAAGACTCTTTGCTGGCAACACGCAACAACTCCCTGTCGTTTCGTTCACATTTCCAATGACCTTTTTTTTGTTTTGGTCTTCTCCTTGCTATCTTTCGCCTACATTTTCCATCTCATTTTTTTTCTTTATATCGCACCAATGGCATTTTATTATTATTCAAAGACTCAAGACTCTTGTTGCTTCCCACTTGACGAACACCAGATCTGAGCTTCTCCCCCTATAAATTGACCCCTCTCGCCCTCCCCTCCCTCTGCCCTGCCTCTTGTTTACTCTCGCCAAAGAACCCTTCTCCTGCTCGATCTGTGGAAGTTCTGGTAAGTGATGTGGTGGGTTTCTGTCAAAGTTTCAATTTAGTTCTAATTAATTTTCTACTTCTCCTATACTTATATTATTCTTTTTGATCATCGTTGCCAGTTGTGAACTGTGAAGGATATGCCTGGCTATGATGCTCCTTCTTCGCAGATCGGGTTTTATCGGTCCTTTCGTTGGGTTAAGTTTAGATCATTCTGTAAGGTATTAAATGAATTGTGTGTCGTGGATTTTGATAACCGTTCCAACTTGAGTGAAGCTCGCAAGGTGCTAATGGATGCTTTGGCATCATCAGACGTGCCCTTTTCTAAGGACACTAGGTTCCCTAAAAATGATATGTACGTCTGTGTAGACAAACCGCAGTTGTTTGCTCAAGTGGCAAAAGTGATACGGGTGCTTGCAACCCCTTACAAAATGTTAACTACCGAAGACATTAAAGACTATTTTTCTGCGATAGCTCGCATGCGTGAACTGATTTATTATAATACCAGAAAGGACGGAACTCGTGTAGTCTTTTTTCAACAAACTTTTGAGGATGATTTTCAGTTGAAATGGTACCATTGATTGTAAATTTGTAGTGTTGTTGGCGAAGGTCTACTGTGTTATCTTCAACAAGTGTACTTCTTTTATGTTGCGTATTACTAGCAATGATTATATAATGACCATGTTCTTGAGCGTGATTACTCTTTGCCCTTCTGCTGTTCCTGCTTTGATTTATTTCGGAAAGTCCAGAGTGATGAGGAAATCCATGAACAAAATCAAGTCACGACTTGTTTTTATCACCCAACTTTCATTTGGCTCGATATCTATGTCTTCCCTTTTCTGATGTTACGTTTCCACATGTTTGTACTTTTTGCACAATTTAAAATGGAACCCAGATTGAATATCATGGTGACACTTTAATTCCTTGCTAATATGAATTTGCTAGTTTAACAAAAGGATAAAGAATAACGCTATAAATGAATACAGTCAAAATGATGGTGTAGTGGGATAAAAGACTCTTTTCACCGGTTTTGCATTATGAAGAAGAAAAAAAAAGCAAACTGAAAAAGCAATTGCTTGCTTGAGTCAAATATCCATATGATCAAATACCTCAGAATTTTGTTTTTTTAAATAAAGAAGCAAAAAGGGGTTTATTTTAATTATAGTCGGCAATTGGCTATAAACTAAAAGTGCATTGGGTACTATTGTGTGCATGTGCGGTTCCAGGGTAATGAACTGTAGAAGAATGATAAGGATGAAATTCTGAAGGATCTTGATCATTGTTTTGTTTTTTTATCCATCCCAATATCTTAAACTTAAAGCTATAAAGAATTCACAAGTCACAGGAATAGTAAATTTTTGCTTTAGAGTAAACTGATTATTTTGACTTTCCTTAGTCAAACGAACTTAAAAAGTTGTTTGTACCCTTTTTTTTTTTTTGTCCTTCTTCCCACCTTCTCCGCCCCTTCCTCGCTCTTTCCTTATTTTCTCCTTCCCCACCGATCACCTTGTTTAATATTATTGAAAAAAATATAATTTAGCCCCTAAATTATTGGTCATTTTTAATTTAACTTTTTAATGTTTAAAAAGTGATAAAGTAATTTTCAAACTACAAAAAAGTTGTAATTTAACCACTTCATTAGTCAACACCATCAAATTGAATAAAAAATGCAAAACAACATCGTTTTTTTAGGTTAAGTCACTATAATGACATTTTAAAAAATAAAATCAATTTAAAAAATGCCCAAAAAGACGCGAAAATTTAGGTAAATAAAATTTTATCACTAAATAAAATCAATTTAGGTTAAGTTACTTTGATTTATATCATTTTATTTATTTATTTATTTGTCTCCCACTAATCTATCCACTCCCTTTCTTTCTTTCTTTCTTTCTTTTTTTTTTTTCAAAAAAAAGATGGGAAAATTTTAATTTAAAAAATCAATTTTTTTATTTTTAAATTTTTAAATTTTGTTTTAACAAGCTGTCTTTAGGAAGAGCTAAATGCATAGGGAATATATTTTTTAAATGGAAAAATACCCAAATAAATTCAAGAAAAATTAAAAGTATAGTAATAATTTTTAGGGAAAACTTCACTTTGGCCCCTTAAACTTTCACGCGATTTGACAAACCTCTCAAACTTTAAAATCTCTCACTTTGAACCCCTAAACTTTCAATTGCTCTCAATGTGGACCCTTCCGTAAGATTTTAAACGTTACATGACGTTTATACTTGTAACTTTTGTATAAAATTTTCACTTCTAAAACGTTTTTTATTTATAAAAAAAAAAAAAAAAAAAAAAACGAAAATCAAGGATATTTTGGTCTTTTTTGTATTTTTAACAGCTAAAATTAACAGAAAGTTTCTAATTGAGAGTAATTCAAAGTATAGGGGTCCAAAGTAAGATTTTAAAGTTTAGAGGGGCTTTGTCATATTGTGTGGAAGTTCAGGGGACCAAAGTGAAGTTTCCCTTAATTTTTTTTTTTTTTTTTTAAACAAACAAAAAATTGAAATTAAAAAAAATTAAAAATTAAAAATTAAAAAAAAAAAAAAAAAAAAAGGAAAAAAAGTGCAATTCACAGAGTTTATGTGGAGACTGCAATATTAGTGAAATCTCACTACACAATTATGATAAAAGTAAGTTCACATAGCACATCACTGCAAGTTTTAAATTATGCGAATGATAGATTTTTTTAGGCTCAGTATATCAAATAACAAATAGGAGTTGAATTCTATTATGACTTAATATAAGATATGACCATTACAAATAGGAAATATGATTTTCATAGACTGGTTATTGGTACATGAGGCGTTTTGCTGCATCTTGAAAGTACAGATTTAGTAAGCAAGCAAGAAAGTACATGGGTAAATTTCCAAGCTAGAAGTTTCAAGATACCCCCATGTTTGAAGTTCTCTCTCTTTTGTCTTGCAAGGTCTAGAAAAAAGAACAAAAGAGACTGTAGTGACCAATATAATTAGTTGCTTAGTTAGAGGGTTAATTTAGGTTTTGGATTACTAGGAATAACTAGAATGGCATTTTGGAAATTTCAGACTATCTGATCGGATGTCCTCTGCAAATAGTACATGTGGGGACCACGTGAACGTACGCCTGGGGACCACCGGACGTACTCTGCCAATAGTACGCCATACTCTGCAAATAGTACCGGACATCCTCTACTTTTTAGGACTTTTCCAGTAGCGCCCACAATTTCTACCCTCTAAATGCCCCTCGCCACTTGACCTTTAAGCTTCATTCAGCCCATGTTGCCTTCTAGAACCTCAGTTTGAGTGATTTTGTGAGTTGTGT
Source organism: Corylus avellana (assembly GCF_965113065.1). Classification (NCBI taxonomy): domain Eukaryota; kingdom Viridiplantae; phylum Streptophyta; class Magnoliopsida; order Fagales; family Betulaceae; genus Corylus; species Corylus avellana. The sequence continues at coordinate 20,975,080 of NC_142490.1, read as the reverse complement.
GTGTTCTTGAAGGAGAATAGGAGATTTCTTGGAGGTTTTGCTTCAATGAGGTAATCTTCTAAGCCTAGCTTATTACATAGTCGTTATGCTGTTTAAATACTTTTTACAGTTAGCTCAGTTGGTAGTTTTGAGCTTTTAGTTATGTTGTTGCCCCTTAATCTTGGTTTAAGCATCGGTTAGCGTGCGATTCTTGTTGGGCACATTTCTTTTTGTATGGAGATGTTATTTTGGGCTAGGGATATGTTAGGAATCCTTTGGGTAGCTTTTGAACTAGTTTGAAAGGATAGGAAGACGGTTGAACCTTCTAAGCGGACGTATGGTCATGAGACCGAACATACGAGCCTTCTAACCAAACGTACGACCCGAAGTGTTCCAGGGAACGCCACTTTGGCCAGTTGTCCGATAACCTCTGTTTTAATGTTCTAGGTTCGTTTGAGTTGGATTTAGAACTAATGATATGTTTTTTCTCAATATTCGAGGTTATGGAGCCTTAAGGAATTTTATGGAGGAGCCTTACGACCCGGGTGAGTACAGACTCACATGGATGCTTGTTGTTACTTTTCCCGTCTTGCATGTCTATTATATATATATATATATATATATCAACCATGCATATTTTTGTAACTCTCATGAAATACATTTTAGAACTACTGTGAACTATCTTTTGTGAAAACCTGTGTTGATTAATAAGATAATGATGACGCTTGTAAAACTATGCATGTAAAAGACTGATAAGATTAATTGCATCGCATGGTACACCAGTACGTTCGGAATAACGACCATTGGCTTACTATACAGGTTCACTTTATGCTCAAATGTGTGTGGGGGGGCGGCGCGGGGGGGGGGGGGGGGGGGGAGGGCTTTGGATCTAATGGTTTCGTGACTAGGCGCAATCATTCCCTAATGGATTGTCACTATAGGACGTATATCATTAGTGGTGTGGGCCACCCGAGGTCGGATTTGGTCGTGCCACTAATATTATGTACGGTAGCGTACAATATCCGGGGCACCGGTGTTGTATTACAGGTCCTTCGGGACAGTGTCAACCCTGTTGAGAATGGGTAATAACTTAGGTAGACCATAAAGTTGAACTATTACTGTTATTCATGATTATAAACATATATTATATTTATATCACATCCATGATAAAACTGTCATCTAATAATGTTGTACATGTTTTATAAACAACTGAGTTCACATTTTAATGATGGGTACGTCATGTGCATTTATACTTATTAAGTTGTCGGACTTACCCTTGTATTATTTTCTTTTTTTTCTCCATATGTACAACGATGATGTTATAAATAGTTTAGCAGAAGATGGATACCACGAAACATCCGGTTATCTCGGAGGATTCAATTTGGGAGATGCTTGAGAACTTATTGCAAGCTTAGGCGAGCGCTCATGGTAACTAGTACTTATGAGTTATGTTATAGACTTAAGAGCTTAATATGCATTTTTGCATATTAAGGTATAACATAGATCCCTTGTAAAGATAATGACTTGTATAGTGTGTGATTTTTGCGACTTTGATGCTCCTTGGTAAATGATCTGGTTGTTATGATTAATGTTTATAGAATTTTATACTTTTCGTTGTTTAATATCCTCTCTTTTGAGGAGTAGAGGTCCTTGAGTCTTGTCCTGCGGGAATAAGGCTGGGAGACGAATCATGAAGTTAATTACCAGTTAATTAATTTCCGGAGTGTTACAGAGACATAGTATTGTTGTGTTTCAGACATGAAGATTTGATAAGCATTTCAGGACATGATATGTATGTGACTTCTTTCTGAGTCTTCCAATACATACATATCTGATACAATGATCACTAACAAAAGGTGATTGGGTCTCGCCAGAAAATACCAAAGCCAGTC